>NW_027288515.1:0-290000 GCF_037038585.1 Patagioenas fasciata
AGAGAAACGGGAAATCATCTTGGTAGAGGCAACAAAGCAAAAGCGAGGCAGGATTGACATCTGCTCAACAGAGACGGATTCCCTGCGCTGACACAGTTCACAGTTACACGAGAAGCAATCTGAGCGGTCCGTCGACCGGAGACGTGTTTCCCAAGAGGTCGTTTAGCGAGTGAACAGCAGTGTGCGCGACTTTCAGGAGTGTGCCTGGAAAGTGCCAGAATCACCAGGAGCATCTGTGCAAAAGCTGCTGCCTCTGTGACCGCATTGAGGCACGTTCGCGTGTCTGCGAGTATATAGACGGCTCTTTCGCGTTCACTCCGAGGGAAACGGTCCGCTATTGCTTCTGTGCGCACAGACGCGATTCCCTTGTCTCTTGCGAACACAGGGAACTCTGTGCATCCAAATCTACAGGCTAAGGACGCGTCTGCATATGTTTTGGTGAACAATCGAGTGTGCGTGTTCTGACAGCTGCCTCTATGCAGACGTCTCCACAGAGCCACTTCTGAATGCCCCGCAGCCCAGGACTGAATGGATACACTAACAAGTGCACCGGTGTGAGCAACCACATATGCAGAAGGACGTCTTTCATCTCACAGAAGCGCGAACGTCTTGGCGTTCAAGCACATGGCAGAAACAAGGTGTGAACAGATGAGCTGCTGCTATTTTCTCCGTTCGGCATGCTTCGTTGTAGCTCTCTTGCCGGTCGCCGGCTTAGCGGCTTGCTTTGCGCGACTAGCTCTGGGGAGAGAAGGAGATAGCGCCGGAAACCTCGCCTTTTGCCTTCTTCGGCGCTGGAACCTGGTTGCTGCGCCTTCTCTTTGTCCATGTGCACACACACGATTCCTCAGCGAAAACCATGCAGAAACCTTTCCACGAGCACCCAGGGATGTGCACCCAGCACCACGTGCACGCACACGCAGCTAGAGAAAAGCACCTACCTTTTCACACACTGATGCCTAAGCAAACGCGTGGCCACACACACGCACACATCCGCAAGCGCGCCTACTCCCATCTATTGAGGGAAAGACGGACGAGCTCTTTGGTTGCTCTTCACAGGCTTGTCCCTGATCTATAGCTGAGGGCAAACACTTGTGTGCTTGTGGGAGAGCCTGTGTCTTTCCTGGAAGCGTTTGGGAGTTTTGCTCAGACGCGTGTTTCCTCAAGTTCAAGAATCAAGATCTAGGATACCTGCAGACAGGTGCCTGTTTGTGTGGAGACAGTCTGTTTGAAACTGTGTTCCTCAGCGCCCGCTCTTTCTCCCCGTCGCTCCACACGCCTGGGAGTCCCTTTCTTTCTCTCCACAAGCACGTGTGTTGACTTCGTCGCACATGTGCATCTGCACAAGCGTTGAGCTCAGCAGAGCGTGTCTCTTGACACTTGATGTGCGTTGGCTGTGTCTGCCTGCTCCAGTGAAGAGAGAAACGGGAAATCATCTTGGTAGAGGCAACAAAGCAAAAGCGAGGCAGGATTGACATCTGCTCAACAGAGACGGATTCCCTGCGCTGACACAGTTCACAGTTACACGAGAAGCAATCTGAGCGGTCCGTCGACCGGAGACGTGTTTCCCAAGAGGTCGTTTAGCGAGTGAACAGCAGTGTGCGCGACTTTCAGGAGTGTGCCTGGAAAGTGCCAGAATCACCAGGAGCATCTGTGCAAAAGCTGCTGCCTCTGTGACCGCATTGAGGCACGTTCGCGTGTCTGCGAGTATATAGACGGCTCTTTCGCGTTCACTCCGAGGGAAACGGTCCGCTATTGCTTCTGTGCGCACAGACGCGATTCCCTTGTCTCTTGCGAACACAGGGAACTCTGTGCATCCAAATCTACAGGCTAAGGACGCGTCTGCATATGTTTTGGTGAACAATCGAGTGTGCGTGTTCTGACAGCTGCCTCTATGCAGACGTCTCCACAGAGCCACTTCTGAATGCCCCGCAGCCCAGGACTGAATGGATACACTAACAAGTGCACCGGTGTGAGCAACCACATATGCAGAAGGACGTCTTTCATCTCACAGAAGCGCGAACGTCTTGGCGTTCAAGCACATGGCAGAAACAAGGTGTGAACAGATGAGCTGCTGCTATTTTCTCCGTTCGGCATGCTTCGTTGTAGCTCTCTTGCCGGTCGCCGGCTTAGCGGCTTGCTTTGCGCGACTAGCTCTGGGGAGAGAAGGAGATAGCGCCGGAAACCTCGCCTTTTGCCTTCTTCGGCGCTGGAACCTGGTTGCTGCGCCTTCTCTTTGTCCATGTGCACACACACGATTCCTCAGCGAAAACCATGCAGAAACCTTTCCACGAGCACCCAGGGATGTGCACCCAGCACCACGTGCACGCACACGCAGCTAGAGAAAAGCACCTACCTTTTCACACACTGATGCCTAAGCAAACGCGTGGCCACACACACGCACACATCCGCAAGCGCGCCTACTCCCATCTATTGAGGGAAAGACGGACGAGCAACGTCCTGACAGGCTTGAGGGGAAAAACGTCCGTTGACGGTTGGCGTACTGCACGCCCGCCTACGGGGCTGCAGGGGAATCCACATTTGGAAGGTACCTGAAGATGTGTGCCTGTTCTTGGAGCTCCGCTAGTAGGGTAGCAAAGACACTCGTAGGCAGTACTGAATGCTGCTCCGTGCTACTTCTCCTCCGCTGGCAAATGCTTCACAGTCGCCCTAGGAAAGACGTTTAACAATCGATCTCCAAGAGGAACGAAACACATGATGCCATAAGGCGAAAGAATAGCAGGGCATCTCTTCACAGGCTTGTCCCTGATCTATAGCTGAGGGCAAACACTTGTGTGCTTGTGGGAGAGCCTGTGTCTTTCCTGGAAGCGTTTGGGAGTTTTGCTCAGACGCGTGTTTCCTCAAGTTCAAGAATCAAGATCTAGGATACCTGCAGACAGGTGCCTGTTTGTGTGGAGACAGTCTGTTTGAAACTGTGTTCCTCAGCGCCCGCTCTTTCTCCCCGTCGCTCCACACGCCTGGGAGTCCCTTTCTTTCTCTCCACAAGCACGTGTGTTGACTTCGTCGCACATGTGCATCTGCACAAGCGTTGAGCTCAGCAGAGCGTGTCTCTTGACACTTGATGTGCGTTGGCTGTGTCTGCCTGCTCCAGTGAAGAGAGAAACGGGAAATCATCTTGGTAGAGGCAACAAAGCAAAAGCGAGGCAGGATTGACATCTGCTCAACAGAGACGGATTCCCTGCGCTGACACAGTTCACAGTTACACGAGAAGCAATCTGAGCGGTCCGTCGACCGGAGACGTGTTTCCCAAGAGGTCGTTTAGCGAGTGAACAGCAGTGTGCGCGACTTTCAGGAGTGTGCCTGGAAAGTGCCAGAATCACCAGGAGCATCTGTGCAAAAGCTGCTGCCTCTGTGACCGCATTGAGGCACGTTCGCGTGTCTGCGAGTATATAGACGGCTCTTTCGCGTTCACTCCGAGGGAAACGGTCCGCTATTGCTTCTGTGCGCACAGACGCGATTCCCTTGTCTCTTGCGAACACAGGGAACTCTGTGCATCCAAATCTACAGGCTAAGGACGCGTCTGCATATGTTTTGGTGAACAATCGAGTGTGCGTGTTCTGACAGCTGCCTCTATGCAGACGTCTCCACAGAGCCACTTCTGAATGCCCCGCAGCCCAGGACTGAATGGATACACTAACAAGTGCACCGGTGTGAGCAACCACATATGCAGAAGGACGTCTTTCATCTCACAGAAGCGCGAACGTCTTGGCGTTCAAGCACATGGCAGAAACAAGGTGTGAACAGATGAGCTGCTGCTATTTTCTCCGTTCGGCATGCTTCGTTGTAGCTCTCTTGCCGGTCGCCGGCTTAGCGGCTTGCTTTGCGCGACTAGCTCTGGGGAGAGAAGGAGATAGCGCCGGAAACCTCGCCTTTTGCCTTCTTCGGCGCTGGAACCTGGTTGCTGCGCCTTCTCTTTGTCCATGTGCACACACACGATTCCTCAGCGAAAACCATGCAGAAACCTTTCCACGAGCACCCAGGGATGTGCACCCAGCACCACGTGCACGCACACGCAGCTAGAGAAAAGCACCTACCTTTTCACACACTGATGCCTAAGCAAACGCGTGGCCACACACACGCACACATCCGCAAGCGCGCCTACTCCCATCTATTGAGGGAAAGACGGACGAGCTCTTTGGTTGCTCTTCACAGGCTTGTCCCTGATCTATAGCTGAGGGCAAACACTTGTGTGCTTGTGGGAGAGCCTGTGTCTTTCCTGGAAGCGTTTGGGAGTTTTGCTCAGACGCGTGTTTCCTCAAGTTCAAGAATCAAGATCTAGGATACCTGCAGACAGGTGCCTGTTTGTGTGGAGACAGTCTGTTTGAAACTGTGTTCCTCAGCGCCCGCTCTTTCTCCCCGTCGCTCCACACGCCTGGGAGTCCCTTTCTTTCTCTCCACAAGCACGTGTGTTGACTTCGTCGCACATGTGCATCTGCACAAGCGTTGAGCTCAGCAGAGCGTGTCTCTTGACACTTGATGTGCGTTGGCTGTGTCTGCCTGCTCCAGTGAAGAGAGAAACGGGAAATCATCTTGGTAGAGGCAACAAAGCAAAAGCGAGGCAGGATTGACATCTGCTCAACAGAGACGGATTCCCTGCGCTGACACAGTTCACAGTTACACGAGAAGCAATCTGAGCGGTCCGTCGACCGGAGACGTGTTTCCCAAGAGGTCGTTTAGCGAGTGAACAGCAGTGTGCGCGACTTTCAGGAGTGTGCCTGGAAAGTGCCAGAATCACCAGGAGCATCTGTGCAAAAGCTGCTGCCTCTGTGACCGCATTGAGGCACGTTCGCGTGTCTGCGAGTATATAGACGGCTCTTTCGCGTTCACTCCGAGGGAAACGGTCCGCTATTGCTTCTGTGCGCACAGACGCGATTCCCTTGTCTCTTGCGAACACAGGGAACTCTGTGCATCCAAATCTACAGGCTAAGGACGCGTCTGCATATGTTTTGGTGAACAATCGAGTGTGCGTGTTCTGACAGCTGCCTCTATGCAGACGTCTCCACAGAGCCACTTCTGAATGCCCCGCAGCCCAGGACTGAATGGATACACTAACAAGTGCACCGGTGTGAGCAACCACATATGCAGAAGGACGTCTTTCATCTCACAGAAGCGCGAACGTCTTGGCGTTCAAGCACATGGCAGAAACAAGGTGTGAACAGATGAGCTGCTGCTATTTTCTCCGTTCGGCATGCTTCGTTGTAGCTCTCTTGCCGGTCGCCGGCTTAGCGGCTTGCTTTGCGCGACTAGCTCTGGGGAGAGAAGGAGATAGCGCCGGAAACCTCGCCTTTTGCCTTCTTCGGCGCTGGAACCTGGTTGCTGCGCCTTCTCTTTGTCCATGTGCACACACACGATTCCTCAGCGAAAACCATGCAGAAACCTTTCCACGAGCACCCAGGGATGTGCACCCAGCACCACGTGCACGCACACGCAGCTAGAGAAAAGCACCTACCTTTTCACACACTGATGCCTAAGCAAACGCGTGGCCACACACACGCACACATCCGCAAGCGCGCCTACTCCCATCTATTGAGGGAAAGACGGACGAGCTCTTTGGTTGCTCTTCACAGGCTTGTCCCTGATCTATAGCTGAGGGCAAACACTTGTGTGCTTGTGGGAGAGCCTGTGTCTTTCCTGGAAGCGTTTGGGAGTTTTGCTCAGACGCGTGTTTCCTCAAGTTCAAGAATCAAGATCTAGGATACCTGCAGACAGGTGCCTGTTTGTGTGGAGACAGTCTGTTTGAAACTGTGTTCCTCAGCGCCCGCTCTTTCTCCCCGTCGCTCCACACGCCTGGGAGTCCCTTTCTTTCTCTCCACAAGCACGTGTGTTGACTTCGTCGCACATGTGCATCTGCACAAGCGTTGAGCTCAGCAGAGCGTGTCTCTTGACACTTGATGTGCGTTGGCTGTGTCTGCCTGCTCCAGTGAAGAGAGAAACGGGAAATCATCTTGGTAGAGGCAACAAAGCAAAAGCGAGGCAGGATTGACATCTGCTCAACAGAGACGGATTCCCTGCGCTGACACAGTTCACAGTTACACGAGAAGCAATCTGAGCGGTCCGTCGACCGGAGACGTGTTTCCCAAGAGGTCGTTTAGCGAGTGAACAGCAGTGTGCGCGACTTTCAGGAGTGTGCCTGGAAAGTGCCAGAATCACCAGGAGCATCTGTGCAAAAGCTGCTGCCTCTGTGACCGCATTGAGGCACGTTCGCGTGTCTGCGAGTATATAGACGGCTCTTTCGCGTTCACTCCGAGGGAAACGGTCCGCTATTGCTTCTGTGCGCACAGACGCGATTCCCTTGTCTCTTGCGAACACAGGGAACTCTGTGCATCCAAATCTACAGGCTAAGGACGCGTCTGCATATGTTTTGGTGAACAATCGAGTGTGCGTGTTCTGACAGCTGCCTCTATGCAGACGTCTCCACAGAGCCACTTCTGAATGCCCCGCAGCCCAGGACTGAATGGATACACTAACAAGTGCACCGGTGTGAGCAACCACATATGCAGAAGGACGTCTTTCATCTCACAGAAGCGCGAACGTCTTGGCGTTCAAGCACATGGCAGAAACAAGGTGTGAACAGATGAGCTGCTGCTATTTTCTCCGTTCGGCATGCTTCGTTGTAGCTCTCTTGCCGGTCGCCGGCTTAGCGGCTTGCTTTGCGCGACTAGCTCTGGGGAGAGAAGGAGATAGCGCCGGAAACCTCGCCTTTTGCCTTCTTCGGCGCTGGAACCTGGTTGCTGCGCCTTCTCTTTGTCCATGTGCACACACACGATTCCTCAGCGAAAACCATGCAGAAACCTTTCCACGAGCACCCAGGGATGTGCACCCAGCACCACGTGCACGCACACGCAGCTAGAGAAAAGCACCTACCTTTTCACACACTGATGCCTAAGCAAACGCGTGGCCACACACACGCACACATCCGCAAGCGCGCCTACTCCCATCTATTGAGGGAAAGACGGACGAGCTCTTTGGTTGCTCTTCACAGGCTTGTCCCTGATCTATAGCTGAGGGCAAACACTTGTGTGCTTGTGGGAGAGCCTGTGTCTTTCCTGGAAGCGTTTGGGAGTTTTGCTCAGACGCGTGTTTCCTCAAGTTCAAGAATCAAGATCTAGGATACCTGCAGACAGGTGCCTGTTTGTGTGGAGACAGTCTGTTTGAAACTGTGTTCCTCAGCGCCCGCTCTTTCTCCCCGTCGCTCCACACGCCTGGGAGTCCCTTTCTTTCTCTCCACAAGCACGTGTGTTGACTTCGTCGCACATGTGCATCTGCACAAGCGTTGAGCTCAGCAGAGCGTGTCTCTTGACACTTGATGTGCGTTGGCTGTGTCTGCCTGCTCCAGTGAAGAGAGAAACGGGAAATCATCTTGGTAGAGGCAACAAAGCAAAAGCGAGGCAGGATTGACATCTGCTCAACAGAGACGGATTCCCTGCGCTGACACAGTTCACAGTTACACGAGAAGCAATCTGAGCGGTCCGTCGACCGGAGACGTGTTTCCCAAGAGGTCGTTTAGCGAGTGAACAGCAGTGTGCGCGACTTTCAGGAGTGTGCCTGGAAAGTGCCAGAATCACCAGGAGCATCTGTGCAAAAGCTGCTGCCTCTGTGACCGCATTGAGGCACGTTCGCGTGTCTGCGAGTATATAGACGGCTCTTTCGCGTTCACTCCGAGGGAAACGGTCCGCTATTGCTTCTGTGCGCACAGACGCGATTCCCTTGTCTCTTGCGAACACAGGGAACTCTGTGCATCCAAATCTACAGGCTAAGGACGCGTCTGCATATGTTTTGGTGAACAATCGAGTGTGCGTGTTCTGACAGCTGCCTCTATGCAGACGTCTCCACAGAGCCACTTCTGAATGCCCCGCAGCCCAGGACTGAATGGATACACTAACAAGTGCACCGGTGTGAGCAACCACATATGCAGAAGGACGTCTTTCATCTCACAGAAGCGCGAACGTCTTGGCGTTCAAGCACATGGCAGAAACAAGGTGTGAACAGATGAGCTGCTGCTATTTTCTCCGTTCGGCATGCTTCGTTGTAGCTCTCTTGCCGGTCGCCGGCTTAGCGGCTTGCTTTGCGCGACTAGCTCTGGGGAGAGAAGGAGATAGCGCCGGAAACCTCGCCTTTTGCCTTCTTCGGCGCTGGAACCTGGTTGCTGCGCCTTCTCTTTGTCCATGTGCACACACACGATTCCTCAGCGAAAACCATGCAGAAACCTTTCCACGAGCACCCAGGGATGTGCACCCAGCACCACGTGCACGCACACGCAGCTAGAGAAAAGCACCTACCTTTTCACACACTGATGCCTAAGCAAACGCGTGGCCACACACACGCACACATCCGCAAGCGCGCCTACTCCCATCTATTGAGGGAAAGACGGACGAGCTCTTTGGTTGCTCTTCACAGGCTTGTCCCTGATCTATAGCTGAGGGCAAACACTTGTGTGCTTGTGGGAGAGCCTGTGTCTTTCCTGGAAGCGTTTGGGAGTTTTGCTCAGACGCGTGTTTCCTCAAGTTCAAGAATCAAGATCTAGGATACCTGCAGACAGGTGCCTGTTTGTGTGGAGACAGTCTGTTTGAAACTGTGTTCCTCAGCGCCCGCTCTTTCTCCCCGTCGCTCCACACGCCTGGGAGTCCCTTTCTTTCTCTCCACAAGCACGTGTGTTGACTTCGTCGCACATGTGCATCTGCACAAGCGTTGAGCTCAGCAGAGCGTGTCTCTTGACACTTGATGTGCGTTGGCTGTGTCTGCCTGCTCCAGTGAAGAGAGAAACGGGAAATCATCTTGGTAGAGGCAACAAAGCAAAAGCGAGGCAGGATTGACATCTGCTCAACAGAGACGGATTCCCTGCGCTGACACAGTTCACAGTTACACGAGAAGCAATCTGAGCGGTCCGTCGACCGGAGACGTGTTTCCCAAGAGGTCGTTTAGCGAGTGAACAGCAGTGTGCGCGACTTTCAGGAGTGTGCCTGGAAAGTGCCAGAATCACCAGGAGCATCTGTGCAAAAGCTGCTGCCTCTGTGACCGCATTGAGGCACGTTCGCGTGTCTGCGAGTATATAGACGGCTCTTTCGCGTTCACTCCGAGGGAAACGGTCCGCTATTGCTTCTGTGCGCACAGACGCGATTCCCTTGTCTCTTGCGAACACAGGGAACTCTGTGCATCCAAATCTACAGGCTAAGGACGCGTCTGCATATGTTTTGGTGAACAATCGAGTGTGCGTGTTCTGACAGCTGCCTCTATGCAGACGTCTCCACAGAGCCACTTCTGAATGCCCCGCAGCCCAGGACTGAATGGATACACTAACAAGTGCACCGGTGTGAGCAACCACATATGCAGAAGGACGTCTTTCATCTCACAGAAGCGCGAACGTCTTGGCGTTCAAGCACATGGCAGAAACAAGGTGTGAACAGATGAGCTGCTGCTATTTTCTCCGTTCGGCATGCTTCGTTGTAGCTCTCTTGCCGGTCGCCGGCTTAGCGGCTTGCTTTGCGCGACTAGCTCTGGGGAGAGAAGGAGATAGCGCCGGAAACCTCGCCTTTTGCCTTCTTCGGCGCTGGAACCTGGTTGCTGCGCCTTCTCTTTGTCCATGTGCACACACACGATTCCTCAGCGAAAACCATGCAGAAACCTTTCCACGAGCACCCAGGGATGTGCACCCAGCACCACGTGCACGCACACGCAGCTAGAGAAAAGCACCTACCTTTTCACACACTGATGCCTAAGCAAACGCGTGGCCACACACACGCACACATCCGCAAGCGCGCCTACTCCCATCTATTGAGGGAAAGACGGACGAGCTCTTTGGTTGCTCTTCACAGGCTTGTCCCTGATCTATAGCTGAGGGCAAACACTTGTGTGCTTGTGGGAGAGCCTGTGTCTTTCCTGGAAGCGTTTGGGAGTTTTGCTCAGACGCGTGTTTCCTCAAGTTCAAGAATCAAGATCTAGGATACCTGCAGACAGGTGCCTGTTTGTGTGGAGACAGTCTGTTTGAAACTGTGTTCCTCAGCGCCCGCTCTTTCTCCCCGTCGCTCCACACGCCTGGGAGTCCCTTTCTTTCTCTCCACAAGCACGTGTGTTGACTTCGTCGCACATGTGCATCTGCACAAGCGTTGAGCTCAGCAGAGCGTGTCTCTTGACACTTGATGTGCGTTGGCTGTGTCTGCCTGCTCCAGTGAAGAGAGAAACGGGAAATCATCTTGGTAGAGGCAACAAAGCAAAAGCGAGGCAGGATTGACATCTGCTCAACAGAGACGGATTCCCTGCGCTGACACAGTTCACAGTTACACGAGAAGCAATCTGAGCGGTCCGTCGACCGGAGACGTGTTTCCCAAGAGGTCGTTTAGCGAGTGAACAGCAGTGTGCGCGACTTTCAGGAGTGTGCCTGGAAAGTGCCAGAATCACCAGGAGCATCTGTGCAAAAGCTGCTGCCTCTGTGACCGCATTGAGGCACGTTCGCGTGTCTGCGAGTATATAGACGGCTCTTTCGCGTTCACTCCGAGGGAAACGGTCCGCTATTGCTTCTGTGCGCACAGACGCGATTCCCTTGTCTCTTGCGAACACAGGGAACTCTGTGCATCCAAATCTACAGGCTAAGGACGCGTCTGCATATGTTTTGGTGAACAATCGAGTGTGCGTGTTCTGACAGCTGCCTCTATGCAGACGTCTCCACAGAGCCACTTCTGAATGCCCCGCAGCCCAGGACTGAATGGATACACTAACAAGTGCACCGGTGTGAGCAACCACATATGCAGAAGGACGTCTTTCATCTCACAGAAGCGCGAACGTCTTGGCGTTCAAGCACATGGCAGAAACAAGGTGTGAACAGATGAGCTGCTGCTATTTTCTCCGTTCGGCATGCTTCGTTGTAGCTCTCTTGCCGGTCGCCGGCTTAGCGGCTTGCTTTGCGCGACTAGCTCTGGGGAGAGAAGGAGATAGCGCCGGAAACCTCGCCTTTTGCCTTCTTCGGCGCTGGAACCTGGTTGCTGCGCCTTCTCTTTGTCCATGTGCACACACACGATTCCTCAGCGAAAACCATGCAGAAACCTTTCCACGAGCACCCAGGGATGTGCACCCAGCACCACGTGCACGCACACGCAGCTAGAGAAAAGCACCTACCTTTTCACACACTGATGCCTAAGCAAACGCGTGGCCACACACACGCACACATCCGCAAGCGCGCCTACTCCCATCTATTGAGGGAAAGACGGACGAGCTCTTTGGTTGCTCTTCACAGGCTTGTCCCTGATCTATAGCTGAGGGCAAACACTTGTGTGCTTGTGGGAGAGCCTGTGTCTTTCCTGGAAGCGTTTGGGAGTTTTGCTCAGACGCGTGTTTCCTCAAGTTCAAGAATCAAGATCTAGGATACCTGCAGACAGGTGCCTGTTTGTGTGGAGACAGTCTGTTTGAAACTGTGTTCCTCAGCGCCCGCTCTTTCTCCCCGTCGCTCCACACGCCTGGGAGTCCCTTTCTTTCTCTCCACAAGCACGTGTGTTGACTTCGTCGCACATGTGCATCTGCACAAGCGTTGAGCTCAGCAGAGCGTGTCTCTTGACACTTGATGTGCGTTGGCTGTGTCTGCCTGCTCCAGTGAAGAGAGAAACGGGAAATCATCTTGGTAGAGGCAACAAAGCAAAAGCGAGGCAGGATTGACATCTGCTCAACAGAGACGGATTCCCTGCGCTGACACAGTTCACAGTTACACGAGAAGCAATCTGAGCGGTCCGTCGACCGGAGACGTGTTTCCCAAGAGGTCGTTTAGCGAGTGAACAGCAGTGTGCGCGACTTTCAGGAGTGTGCCTGGAAAGTGCCAGAATCACCAGGAGCATCTGTGCAAAAGCTGCTGCCTCTGTGACCGCATTGAGGCACGTTCGCGTGTCTGCGAGTATATAGACGGCTCTTTCGCGTTCACTCCGAGGGAAACGGTCCGCTATTGCTTCTGTGCGCACAGACGCGATTCCCTTGTCTCTTGCGAACACAGGGAACTCTGTGCATCCAAATCTACAGGCTAAGGACGCGTCTGCATATGTTTTGGTGAACAATCGAGTGTGCGTGTTCTGACAGCTGCCTCTATGCAGACGTCTCCACAGAGCCACTTCTGAATGCCCCGCAGCCCAGGACTGAATGGATACACTAACAAGTGCACCGGTGTGAGCAACCACATATGCAGAAGGACGTCTTTCATCTCACAGAAGCGCGAACGTCTTGGCGTTCAAGCACATGGCAGAAACAAGGTGTGAACAGATGAGCTGCTGCTATTTTCTCCGTTCGGCATGCTTCGTTGTAGCTCTCTTGCCGGTCGCCGGCTTAGCGGCTTGCTTTGCGCGACTAGCTCTGGGGAGAGAAGGAGATAGCGCCGGAAACCTCGCCTTTTGCCTTCTTCGGCGCTGGAACCTGGTTGCTGCGCCTTCTCTTTGTCCATGTGCACACACACGATTCCTCAGCGAAAACCATGCAGAAACCTTTCCACGAGCACCCAGGGATGTGCACCCAGCACCACGTGCACGCACACGCAGCTAGAGAAAAGCACCTACCTTTTCACACACTGATGCCTAAGCAAACGCGTGGCCACACACACGCACACATCCGCAAGCGCGCCTACTCCCATCTATTGAGGGAAAGACGGACGAGCTCTTTGGTTGCTCTTCACAGGCTTGTCCCTGATCTATAGCTGAGGGCAAACACTTGTGTGCTTGTGGGAGAGCCTGTGTCTTTCCTGGAAGCGTTTGGGAGTTTTGCTCAGACGCGTGTTTCCTCAAGTTCAAGAATCAAGATCTAGGATACCTGCAGACAGGTGCCTGTTTGTGTGGAGACAGTCTGTTTGAAACTGTGTTCCTCAGCGCCCGCTCTTTCTCCCCGTCGCTCCACACGCCTGGGAGTCCCTTTCTTTCTCTCCACAAGCACGTGTGTTGACTTCGTCGCACATGTGCATCTGCACAAGCGTTGAGCTCAGCAGAGCGTGTCTCTTGACACTTGATGTGCGTTGGCTGTGTCTGCCTGCTCCAGTGAAGAGAGAAACGGGAAATCATCTTGGTAGAGGCAACAAAGCAAAAGCGAGGCAGGATTGACATCTGCTCAACAGAGACGGATTCCCTGCGCTGACACAGTTCACAGTTACACGAGAAGCAATCTGAGCGGTCCGTCGACCGGAGACGTGTTTCCCAAGAGGTCGTTTAGCGAGTGAACAGCAGTGTGCGCGACTTTCAGGAGTGTGCCTGGAAAGTGCCAGAATCACCAGGAGCATCTGTGCAAAAGCTGCTGCCTCTGTGACCGCATTGAGGCACGTTCGCGTGTCTGCGAGTATATAGACGGCTCTTTCGCGTTCACTCCGAGGGAAACGGTCCGCTATTGCTTCTGTGCGCACAGACGCGATTCCCTTGTCTCTTGCGAACACAGGGAACTCTGTGCATCCAAATCTACAGGCTAAGGACGCGTCTGCATATGTTTTGGTGAACAATCGAGTGTGCGTGTTCTGACAGCTGCCTCTATGCAGACGTCTCCACAGAGCCACTTCTGAATGCCCCGCAGCCCAGGACTGAATGGATACACTAACAAGTGCACCGGTGTGAGCAACCACATATGCAGAAGGACGTCTTTCATCTCACAGAAGCGCGAACGTCTTGGCGTTCAAGCACATGGCAGAAACAAGGTGTGAACAGATGAGCTGCTGCTATTTTCTCCGTTCGGCATGCTTCGTTGTAGCTCTCTTGCCGGTCGCCGGCTTAGCGGCTTGCTTTGCGCGACTAGCTCTGGGGAGAGAAGGAGATAGCGCCGGAAACCTCGCCTTTTGCCTTCTTCGGCGCTGGAACCTGGTTGCTGCGCCTTCTCTTTGTCCATGTGCACACACACGATTCCTCAGCGAAAACCATGCAGAAACCTTTCCACGAGCACCCAGGGATGTGCACCCAGCACCACGTGCACGCACACGCAGCTAGAGAAAAGCACCTACCTTTTCACACACTGATGCCTAAGCAAACGCGTGGCCACACACACGCACACATCCGCAAGCGCGCCTACTCCCATCTATTGAGGGAAAGACGGACGAGCTCTTTGGTTGCTCTTCACAGGCTTGTCCCTGATCTATAGCTGAGGGCAAACACTTGTGTGCTTGTGGGAGAGCCTGTGTCTTTCCTGGAAGCGTTTGGGAGTTTTGCTCAGACGCGTGTTTCCTCAAGTTCAAGAATCAAGATCTAGGATACCTGCAGACAGGTGCCTGTTTGTGTGGAGACAGTCTGTTTGAAACTGTGTTCCTCAGCGCCCGCTCTTTCTCCCCGTCGCTCCACACGCCTGGGAGTCCCTTTCTTTCTCTCCACAAGCACGTGTGTTGACTTCGTCGCACATGTGCATCTGCACAAGCGTTGAGCTCAGCAGAGCGTGTCTCTTGACACTTGATGTGCGTTGGCTGTGTCTGCCTGCTCCAGTGAAGAGAGAAACGGGAAATCATCTTGGTAGAGGCAACAAAGCAAAAGCGAGGCAGGATTGACATCTGCTCAACAGAGACGGATTCCCTGCGCTGACACAGTTCACAGTTACACGAGAAGCAATCTGAGCGGTCCGTCGACCGGAGACGTGTTTCCCAAGAGGTCGTTTAGCGAGTGAACAGCAGTGTGCGCGACTTTCAGGAGTGTGCCTGGAAAGTGCCAGAATCACCAGGAGCATCTGTGCAAAAGCTGCTGCCTCTGTGACCGCATTGAGGCACGTTCGCGTGTCTGCGAGTATATAGACGGCTCTTTCGCGTTCACTCCGAGGGAAACGGTCCGCTATTGCTTCTGTGCGCACAGACGCGATTCCCTTGTCTCTTGCGAACACAGGGAACTCTGTGCATCCAAATCTACAGGCTAAGGACGCGTCTGCATATGTTTTGGTGAACAATCGAGTGTGCGTGTTCTGACAGCTGCCTCTATGCAGACGTCTCCACAGAGCCACTTCTGAATGCCCCGCAGCCCAGGACTGAATGGATACACTAACAAGTGCACCGGTGTGAGCAACCACATATGCAGAAGGACGTCTTTCATCTCACAGAAGCGCGAACGTCTTGGCGTTCAAGCACATGGCAGAAACAAGGTGTGAACAGATGAGCTGCTGCTATTTTCTCCGTTCGGCATGCTTCGTTGTAGCTCTCTTGCCGGTCGCCGGCTTAGCGGCTTGCTTTGCGCGACTAGCTCTGGGGAGAGAAGGAGATAGCGCCGGAAACCTCGCCTTTTGCCTTCTTCGGCGCTGGAACCTGGTTGCTGCGCCTTCTCTTTGTCCATGTGCACACACACGATTCCTCAGCGAAAACCATGCAGAAACCTTTCCACGAGCACCCAGGGATGTGCACCCAGCACCACGTGCACGCACACGCAGCTAGAGAAAAGCACCTACCTTTTCACACACTGATGCCTAAGCAAACGCGTGGCCACACACACGCACACATCCGCAAGCGCGCCTACTCCCATCTATTGAGGGAAAGACGGACGAGCTCTTTGGTTGCTCTTCACAGGCTTGTCCCTGATCTATAGCTGAGGGCAAACACTTGTGTGCTTGTGGGAGAGCCTGTGTCTTTCCTGGAAGCGTTTGGGAGTTTTGCTCAGACGCGTGTTTCCTCAAGTTCAAGAATCAAGATCTAGGATACCTGCAGACAGGTGCCTGTTTGTGTGGAGACAGTCTGTTTGAAACTGTGTTCCTCAGCGCCCGCTCTTTCTCCCCGTCGCTCCACACGCCTGGGAGTCCCTTTCTTTCTCTCCACAAGCACGTGTGTTGACTTCGTCGCACATGTGCATCTGCACAAGCGTTGAGCTCAGCAGAGCGTGTCTCTTGACACTTGATGTGCGTTGGCTGTGTCTGCCTGCTCCAGTGAAGAGAGAAACGGGAAATCATCTTGGTAGAGGCAACAAAGCAAAAGCGAGGCAGGATTGACATCTGCTCAACAGAGACGGATTCCCTGCGCTGACACAGTTCACAGTTACACGAGAAGCAATCTGAGCGGTCCGTCGACCGGAGACGTGTTTCCCAAGAGGTCGTTTAGCGAGTGAACAGCAGTGTGCGCGACTTTCAGGAGTGTGCCTGGAAAGTGCCAGAATCACCAGGAGCATCTGTGCAAAAGCTGCTGCCTCTGTGACCGCATTGAGGCACGTTCGCGTGTCTGCGAGTATATAGACGGCTCTTTCGCGTTCACTCCGAGGGAAACGGTCCGCTATTGCTTCTGTGCGCACAGACGCGATTCCCTTGTCTCTTGCGAACACAGGGAACTCTGTGCATCCAAATCTACAGGCTAAGGACGCGTCTGCATATGTTTTGGTGAACAATCGAGTGTGCGTGTTCTGACAGCTGCCTCTATGCAGACGTCTCCACAGAGCCACTTCTGAATGCCCCGCAGCCCAGGACTGAATGGATACACTAACAAGTGCACCGGTGTGAGCAACCACATATGCAGAAGGACGTCTTTCATCTCACAGAAGCGCGAACGTCTTGGCGTTCAAGCACATGGCAGAAACAAGGTGTGAACAGATGAGCTGCTGCTATTTTCTCCGTTCGGCATGCTTCGTTGTAGCTCTCTTGCCGGTCGCCGGCTTAGCGGCTTGCTTTGCGCGACTAGCTCTGGGGAGAGAAGGAGATAGCGCCGGAAACCTCGCCTTTTGCCTTCTTCGGCGCTGGAACCTGGTTGCTGCGCCTTCTCTTTGTCCATGTGCACACACACGATTCCTCAGCGAAAACCATGCAGAAACCTTTCCACGAGCACCCAGGGATGTGCACCCAGCACCACGTGCACGCACACGCAGCTAGAGAAAAGCACCTACCTTTTCACACACTGATGCCTAAGCAAACGCGTGGCCACACACACGCACACATCCGCAAGCGCGCCTACTCCCATCTATTGAGGGAAAGACGGACGAGCTCTTTGGTTGCTCTTCACAGGCTTGTCCCTGATCTATAGCTGAGGGCAAACACTTGTGTGCTTGTGGGAGAGCCTGTGTCTTTCCTGGAAGCGTTTGGGAGTTTTGCTCAGACGCGTGTTTCCTCAAGTTCAAGAATCAAGATCTAGGATACCTGCAGACAGGTGCCTGTTTGTGTGGAGACAGTCTGTTTGAAACTGTGTTCCTCAGCGCCCGCTCTTTCTCCCCGTCGCTCCACACGCCTGGGAGTCCCTTTCTTTCTCTCCACAAGCACGTGTGTTGACTTCGTCGCACATGTGCATCTGCACAAGCGTTGAGCTCAGCAGAGCGTGTCTCTTGACACTTGATGTGCGTTGGCTGTGTCTGCCTGCTCCAGTGAAGAGAGAAACGGGAAATCATCTTGGTAGAGGCAACAAAGCAAAAGCGAGGCAGGATTGACATCTGCTCAACAGAGACGGATTCCCTGCGCTGACACAGTTCACAGTTACACGAGAAGCAATCTGAGCGGTCCGTCGACCGGAGACGTGTTTCCCAAGAGGTCGTTTAGCGAGTGAACAGCAGTGTGCGCGACTTTCAGGAGTGTGCCTGGAAAGTGCCAGAATCACCAGGAGCATCTGTGCAAAAGCTGCTGCCTCTGTGACCGCATTGAGGCACGTTCGCGTGTCTGCGAGTATATAGACGGCTCTTTCGCGTTCACTCCGAGGGAAACGGTCCGCTATTGCTTCTGTGCGCACAGACGCGATTCCCTTGTCTCTTGCGAACACAGGGAACTCTGTGCATCCAAATCTACAGGCTAAGGACGCGTCTGCATATGTTTTGGTGAACAATCGAGTGTGCGTGTTCTGACAGCTGCCTCTATGCAGACGTCTCCACAGAGCCACTTCTGAATGCCCCGCAGCCCAGGACTGAATGGATACACTAACAAGTGCACCGGTGTGAGCAACCACATATGCAGAAGGACGTCTTTCATCTCACAGAAGCGCGAACGTCTTGGCGTTCAAGCACATGGCAGAAACAAGGTGTGAACAGATGAGCTGCTGCTATTTTCTCCGTTCGGCATGCTTCGTTGTAGCTCTCTTGCCGGTCGCCGGCTTAGCGGCTTGCTTTGCGCGACTAGCTCTGGGGAGAGAAGGAGATAGCGCCGGAAACCTCGCCTTTTGCCTTCTTCGGCGCTGGAACCTGGTTGCTGCGCCTTCTCTTTGTCCATGTGCACACACACGATTCCTCAGCGAAAACCATGCAGAAACCTTTCCACGAGCACCCAGGGATGTGCACCCAGCACCACGTGCACGCACACGCAGCTAGAGAAAAGCACCTACCTTTTCACACACTGATGCCTAAGCAAACGCGTGGCCACACACACGCACACATCCGCAAGCGCGCCTACTCCCATCTATTGAGGGAAAGACGGACGAGCTCTTTGGTTGCTCTTCACAGGCTTGTCCCTGATCTATAGCTGAGGGCAAACACTTGTGTGCTTGTGGGAGAGCCTGTGTCTTTCCTGGAAGCGTTTGGGAGTTTTGCTCAGACGCGTGTTTCCTCAAGTTCAAGAATCAAGATCTAGGATACCTGCAGACAGGTGCCTGTTTGTGTGGAGACAGTCTGTTTGAAACTGTGTTCCTCAGCGCCCGCTCTTTCTCCCCGTCGCTCCACACGCCTGGGAGTCCCTTTCTTTCTCTCCACAAGCACGTGTGTTGACTTCGTCGCACATGTGCATCTGCACAAGCGTTGAGCTCAGCAGAGCGTGTCTCTTGACACTTGATGTGCGTTGGCTGTGTCTGCCTGCTCCAGTGAAGAGAGAAACGGGAAATCATCTTGGTAGAGGCAACAAAGCAAAAGCGAGGCAGGATTGACATCTGCTCAACAGAGACGGATTCCCTGCGCTGACACAGTTCACAGTTACACGAGAAGCAATCTGAGCGGTCCGTCGACCGGAGACGTGTTTCCCAAGAGGTCGTTTAGCGAGTGAACAGCAGTGTGCGCGACTTTCAGGAGTGTGCCTGGAAAGTGCCAGAATCACCAGGAGCATCTGTGCAAAAGCTGCTGCCTCTGTGACCGCATTGAGGCACGTTCGCGTGTCTGCGAGTATATAGACGGCTCTTTCGCGTTCACTCCGAGGGAAACGGTCCGCTATTGCTTCTGTGCGCACAGACGCGATTCCCTTGTCTCTTGCGAACACAGGGAACTCTGTGCATCCAAATCTACAGGCTAAGGACGCGTCTGCATATGTTTTGGTGAACAATCGAGTGTGCGTGTTCTGACAGCTGCCTCTATGCAGACGTCTCCACAGAGCCACTTCTGAATGCCCCGCAGCCCAGGACTGAATGGATACACTAACAAGTGCACCGGTGTGAGCAACCACATATGCAGAAGGACGTCTTTCATCTCACAGAAGCGCGAACGTCTTGGCGTTCAAGCACATGGCAGAAACAAGGTGTGAACAGATGAGCTGCTGCTATTTTCTCCGTTCGGCATGCTTCGTTGTAGCTCTCTTGCCGGTCGCCGGCTTAGCGGCTTGCTTTGCGCGACTAGCTCTGGGGAGAGAAGGAGATAGCGCCGGAAACCTCGCCTTTTGCCTTCTTCGGCGCTGGAACCTGGTTGCTGCGCCTTCTCTTTGTCCATGTGCACACACACGATTCCTCAGCGAAAACCATGCAGAAACCTTTCCACGAGCACCCAGGGATGTGCACCCAGCACCACGTGCACGCACACGCAGCTAGAGAAAAGCACCTACCTTTTCACACACTGATGCCTAAGCAAACGCGTGGCCACACACACGCACACATCCGCAAGCGCGCCTACTCCCATCTATTGAGGGAAAGACGGACGAGCAACGTCCTGACAGGCTTGAGGGGAAAAACGTCCGTTGACGGTTGGCGTACTGCACGCCCGCCTACGGGGCTGCAGGGGAATCCACATTTGGAAGGTACCTGAAGATGTGTGCCTGTTCTTGGAGCTCCGCTAGTAGGGTAGCAAAGACACTCGTAGGCAGTACTGAATGCTGCTCCGTGCTACTTCTCCTCCGCTGGCAAATGCTTCACAGTCGCCCGAGGAAAGACGATTAACAATCGATCTCCAAGAGGAACGAAACACATGATGCCATAAGGCGAAAGAATAGCAGGGCATCTCTTCACAGGCTTGTCCCTGATCTATAGCTGAGGGCAAACACTTGTGTGCTTGTGGGAGAGCCTGTGTCTTTCCTGGAAGCGTTTGGGAGTTTTGCTCAGACGCGTGTTTCCTCAAGTTCAAGAATCAAGATCTAGGATACCTGCAGACAGGTGCCTGTTTGTGTGGAGACAGTCTGTTTGAAACTGTGTTCCTCAGCGCCCGCTCTTTCTCCCCGTCGCTCCACACGCCTGGGAGTCCCTTTCTTTCTCTCCACAAGCACGTGTGTTGACTTCGTCGCACATGTGCATCTGCACAAGCGTTGAGCTCAGCAGAGCGTGTCTCTTGACACTTGATGTGCGTTGGCTGTGTCTGCCTGCTCCAGTGAAGAGAGAAACGGGAAATCATCTTGGTAGAGGCAACAAAGCAAAAGCGAGGCAGGATTGACATCTGCTCAACAGAGACGGATTCCCTGCGCTGACACAGTTCACAGTTACACGAGAAGCAATCTGAGCGGTCCGTCGACCGGAGACGTGTTTCCCAAGAGGTCGTTTAGCGAGTGAACAGCAGTGTGCGCGACTTTCAGGAGTGTGCCTGGAAAGTGCCAGAATCACCAGGAGCATCTGTGCAAAAGCTGCTGCCTCTGTGACCGCATTGAGGCACGTTCGCGTGTCTGCGAGTATATAGACGGCTCTTTCGCGTTCACTCCGAGGGAAACGGTCCGCTATTGCTTCTGTGCGCACAGACGCGATTCCCTTGTCTCTTGCGAACACAGGGAACTCTGTGCATCCAAATCTACAGGCTAAGGACGCGTCTGCATATGTTTTGGTGAACAATCGAGTGTGCGTGTTCTGACAGCTGCCTCTATGCAGACGTCTCCACAGAGCCACTTCTGAATGCCCCGCAGCCCAGGACTGAATGGATACACTAACAAGTGCACCGGTGTGAGCAACCACATATGCAGAAGGACGTCTTTCATCTCACAGAAGCGCGAACGTCTTGGCGTTCAAGCACATGGCAGAAACAAGGTGTGAACAGATGAGCTGCTGCTATTTTCTCCGTTCGGCATGCTTCGTTGTAGCTCTCTTGCCGGTCGCCGGCTTAGCGGCTTGCTTTGCGCGACTAGCTCTGGGGAGAGAAGGAGATAGCGCCGGAAACCTCGCCTTTTGCCTTCTTCGGCGCTGGAACCTGGTTGCTGCGCCTTCTCTTTGTCCATGTGCACACACACGATTCCTCAGCGAAAACCATGCAGAAACCTTTCCACGAGCACCCAGGGATGTGCACCCAGCACCACGTGCACGCACACGCAGCTAGAGAAAAGCACCTACCTTTTCACACACTGATGCCTAAGCAAACGCGTGGCCACACACACGCACACATCCGCAAGCGCGCCTACTCCCATCTATTGAGGGAAAGACGGACGAGCTCTTTGGTTGCTCTTCACAGGCTTGTCCCTGATCTATAGCTGAGGGCAAACACTTGTGTGCTTGTGGGAGAGCCTGTGTCTTTCCTGGAAGCGTTTGGGAGTTTTGCTCAGACGCGTGTTTCCTCAAGTTCAAGAATCAAGATCTAGGATACCTGCAGACAGGTTCCTGTTTGTGTGGAGACAGTCTGTTTGAAACTGTGTTCCTCAGCGCCCGCTCTTTCTCCCCGTCGCTCCACACGCCTGGGAGTCCCTTTCTTTCTCTCCACAAGCACGTGTGTTGACTTCGTCGCACATGTGCATCTGCACAAGCGTTGAGCTCAGCAGAGCGTGTCTCTTGACACTTGATGTGCGTTGGCTGTGTCTGCCTGCTCCAGTGAAGAGAGAAACGGGAAATCATCTTGGTAGAGGCAACAAAGCAAAAGCGAGGCAGGATTGACATCTGCTCAACAGAGACGGATTCCCTGCGCTGACACAGTTCACAGTTACACGAGAAGCAATCTGAGCGGTCCGTCGACCGGAGACGTGTTTCCCAAGAGGTCGTTTAGCGAGTGAACAGCAGTGTGCGCGACTTTCAGGAGTGTGCCTGGAAAGTGCCAGAATCACCAGGAGCATCTGTGCAAAAGCTGCTGCCTCTGTGACCGCATTGAGGCACGTTCGCGTGTCTGCGAGTATATAGACGGCTCTTTCGCGTTCACTCCGAGGGAAACGGTCCGCTATTGCTTCTGTGCGCACAGACGCGATTCCCTTGTCTCTTGCGAACACAGGGAACTCTGTGCATCCAAATCTACAGGCTAAGGACGCGTCTGCATATGTTTTGGTGAACAATCGAGTGTGCGTGTTCTGACAGCTGCCTCTATGCAGACGTCTCCACAGAGCCACTTCTGAATGCCCCGCAGCCCAGGACTGAATGGATACACTAACAAGTGCACCGGTGTGAGCAACCACATATGCAGAAGGACGTCTTTCATCTCACAGAAGCGCGAACGTCTTGGCGTTCAAGCACATGGCAGAAACAAGGTGTGAACAGATGAGCTGCTGCTATTTTCTCCGTTCGGCATGCTTCGTTGTAGCTCTCTTGCCGGTCGCCGGCTTAGCGGCTTGCTTTGCGCGACTAGCTCTGGGGAGAGAAGGAGATAGCGCCGGAAACCTCGCCTTTTGCCTTCTTCGGCGCTGGAACCTGGTTGCTGCGCCTTCTCTTTGTCCATGTGCACACACACGATTCCTCAGCGAAAACCATGCAGAAACCTTTCCACGAGCACCCAGGGATGTGCACCCAGCACCACGTGCACGCACACGCAGCTAGAGAAAAGCACCTACCTTTTCACACACTGATGCCTAAGCAAACGCGTGGCCACACACACGCACACATCCGCAAGCGCGCCTACTCCCATCTATTGAGGGAAAGACGGACGAGCTCTTTGGTTGCTCTTCACAGGCTTGTCCCTGATCTATAGCTGAGGGCAAACACTTGTGTGCTTGTGGGAGAGCCTGTGTCTTTCCTGGAAGCGTTTGGGAGTTTTGCTCAGACGCGTGTTTCCTCAAGTTCAAGAATCAAGATCTAGGATACCTGCAGACAGGTGCCTGTTTGTGTGGAGACAGTCTGTTTGAAACTGTGTTCCTCAGCGCCCGCTCTTTCTCCCCGTCGCTCCACACGCCTGGGAGTCCCTTTCTTTCTCTCCACAAGCACGTGTGTTGACTTCGTCGCACATGTGCATCTGCACAAGCGTTGAGCTCAGCAGAGCGTGTCTCTTGACACTTGATGTGCGTTGGCTGTGTCTGCCTGCTCCAGTGAAGAGAGAAACGGGAAATCATCTTGGTAGAGGCAACAAAGCAAAAGCGAGGCAGGATTGACATCTGCTCAACAGAGACGGATTCCCTGCGCTGACACAGTTCACAGTTACACGAGAAGCAATCTGAGCGGTCCGTCGACCGGAGACGTGTTTCCCAAGAGGTCGTTTAGCGAGTGAACAGCAGTGTGCGCGACTTTCAGGAGTGTGCCTGGAAAGTGCCAGAATCACGAGGAGCATCTGTGCAAAAGCTGCTGCCTCTGTGACCGCATTGAGGCACGTTCGCGTGTCTGCGAGTATATAGACGGCTCTTTCGCGTTCACTCCGAGGGAAACGGTCCGCTATTGCTTCTGTGCGCACAGACGCGATTCCCTTGTCTCTTGCGAACACAGGGAACTCTGTGCATCCAAATCTACAGGCTAAGGACGCGTCTGCATATGTTTTGGTGAACAATCGAGTGTGCGTGTTCTGACAGCTGCCTCTATGCAGACGTCTCCACAGAGCCACTTCTGAATGCCCCGCAGCCCAGGACTGAATGGATACACTAACAAGTGCACCGGTGTGAGCAACCACATATGCAGAAGGACGTCTTTCATCTCACAGAAGCGCGAACGTCTTGGCGTTCAAGCACATGGCAGAAACAAGGTGTGAACAGATGAGCTGCTGCTATTTTCTCCGTTCGGCATGCTTCGTTGTAGCTCTCTTGCCGGTCGCCGGCTTAGCGGCTTGCTTTGCGCGACTAGCTCTGGGGAGAGAAGGAGATAGCGCCGGAAACCTCGCCTTTTGCCTTCTTCGGCGCTGGAACCTGGTTGCTGCGCCTTCTCTTTGTCCATGTGCACACACACGATTCCTCAGCGAAAACCATGCAGAAACCTTTCCACGAGCACCCAGGGATGTGCACCCAGCACCACGTGCACGCACACGCAGCTAGAGAAAAGCACCTACCTTTTCACACACTGATGCCTAAGCAAACGCGTGGCCACACACACGCACACATCCGCAAGCGCGCCTACTCCCATCTATTGAGGGAAAGACGGACGAGCAACGTCCTGACAGGCTTGAGGGGAAAAACGTCCGTTGACGGTTGGCGTACTGCACGCCCGCCTACGGGGCTGCAGGGGAATCCACATTTGGAAGGTACCTGAAGATGTGTGCCTGTTCTTGGAGCTCCGCTAGTAGGGTAGCAAAGACACTCGTAGGCAGTACTGAATGCTGCTCCGTGCTACTTCTCCTCCGCTGGCAAATGCTTCACAGTCGCCCGAGGAAAGACGTTTAACAATCGATCTCCAAGAGGAACGAAACACATGATGCCATAAGGCGAAAGAATAGCAGGGCATCTCTTCACAGGCTTGTCCCTGATCTATAGCTGAGGGCAAACACTTGTGTGCTTGTGGGAGAGCCTGTGTCTTTCCTGGAAGCGTTTGGGAGTTTTGCTCAGACGCGTGTTTCCTCAAGTTCAAGAATCAAGATCTAGGATACCTGCAGACAGGTGCCTGTTTGTGTGGAGACAGTCTGTTTGAAACTGTGTTCCTCAGCGCCCGCTCTTTCTCCCCGTCGCTCCACACGCCTGGGAGTCCCTTTCTTTCTCTCCACAAGCACGTGTGTTGACTTCGTCGCACATGTGCATCTGCACAAGCGTTGAGCTCAGCAGAGCGTGTCTCTTGACACTTGATGTGCGTTGGCTGTGTCTGCCTGCTCCAGTGAAGAGAGAAACGGGAAATCATCTTGGTAGAGGCAACAAAGCAAAAGCGAGGCAGGATTGACATCTGCTCAACAGAGACGGATTCCCTGCGCTGACACAGTTCACAGTTACACGAGAAGCAATTCTGAGCGGTCCGTCGACCGGAGACGTGTTTCCCAAGAGGTCGTTTAGCGAGTGAACAGCAGTGTGCGCGACTTTCAGGAGTGTGCCTGGAAAGTGCCAGAATCACCAGGAGCATCTGTGCAAAAGCTGCTGCCTCTGTGACCGCATTGAGGCACGTTCGCGTGTCTGCGAGTATATAGACGGCTCTTTCGCGTTCACTCCGAGGGAAACGGTCCGCTATTGCTTCTGTGCGCACAGACGCGATTCCCTTGTCTCTTGCGAACACAGGGAACTCTGTGCATCCAAATCTACAGGCTAAGGACGCGTCTGCATATGTTTTGGTGAACAATCGAGTGTGCGTGTTCTGACAGCTGCCTCTATGCAGACGTCTCCACAGAGCCACTTCTGAATGCCCCGCAGCCCAGGACTGAATGGATACACTAACAAGTGCACCGGTGTGAGCAACCACATATGCAGAAGGACGTCTTTCATCTCACAGAAGCGCGAACGTCTTGGCGTTCAAGCACATGGCAGAAACAAGGTGTGAACAGATGAGCTGCTGCTATTTTCTCCGTTCGGCATGCTTCGTTGTAGCTCTCTTGCCGGTCGCCGGCTTAGCGGCTTGCTTTGCGCGACTAGCTCTGGGGAGAGAAGGAGATAGCGCCGGAAACCTCGCCTTTTGCCTTCTTCGGCGCTGGAACCTGGTTGCTGCGCCTTCTCTTTGTCCATGTGCACACACACGATTCCTCAGCGAAAACCATGCAGAAACCTTTCCACGAGCACCCAGGGATGTGCACCCAGCACCACGTGCACGCACACGCAGCTAGAGAAAAGCACCTACCTTTTCACACACTGATGCCTAAGCAAACGCGTGGCCACACACACGCACACATCCGCAAGCGCGCCTACTCCCATCTATTGAGGGAAAGACGGACGAGCTCTTTGGTTGCTCTTCACAGGCTTGTCCCTGATCTATAGCTGAGGGCAAACACTTGTGTGCTTGTGGGAGAGCCTGTGTCTTTCCTGGAAGCGTTTGGGAGTTTTGCTCAGACGCGTGTTTCCTCAAGTTCAAGAATCAAGATCTAGGATACCTGCAGACAGGTTCCTGTTTGTGTGGAGACAGTCTGTTTGAAACTGTGTTCCTCAGCGCCCGCTCTTTCTCCCCGTCGCTCCACACGCCTGGGAGTCCCTTTCTTTCTCTCCACAAGCACGTGTGTTGACTTCGTCGCACATGTGCATCTGCACAAGCGTTGAGCTCAGCAGAGCGTGTCTCTTGACACTTGATGTGCGTTGGCTGTGTCTGCCTGCTCCAGTGAAGAGAGAAACGGGAAATCATCTTGGTAGAGGCAACAAAGCAAAAGCGAGGCAGGATTGACATCTGCTCAACAGAGACGGATTCCCTGCGCTGACACAGTTCACAGTTACACGAGAAGCAATCTGAGCGGTCCGTCGACCGGAGACGTGTTTCCCAAGAGGTCGTTTAGCGAGTGAACAGCAGTGTGCGCGACTTTCAGGAGTGTGCCTGGAAAGTGCCAGAATCACCAGGAGCATCTGTGCAAAAGCTGCTGCCTCTGTGACCGCATTGAGGCACGTTCGCGTGTCTGCGAGTATATAGACGGCTCTTTCGCGTTCACTCCGAGGGAAACGGTCCGCTATTGCTTCTGTGCGCACAGACGCGATTCCCTTGTCTCTTGCGAACACAGGGAACTCTGTGCATCCAAATCTACAGGCTAAGGACGCGTCTGCATATGTTTTGGTGAACAATCGAGTGTGCGTGTTCTGACAGCTGCCTCTATGCAGACGTCTCCACAGAGCCACTTCTGAATGCCCCGCAGCCCAGGACTGAATGGATACACTAACAAGTGCACCGGTGTGAGCAACCACATATGCAGAAGGACGTCTTTCATCTCACAGAAGCGCGAACGTCTTGGCGTTCAAGCACATGGCAGAAACAAGGTGTGAACAGATGAGCTGCTGCTATTTTCTCCGTTCGGCATGCTTCGTTGTAGCTCTCTTGCCGGTCGCCGGCTTAGCGGCTTGCTTTGCGCGACTAGCTCTGGGGAGAGAAGGAGATAGCGCCGGAAACCTCGCCTTTTGCCTTCTTCGGCGCTGGAACCTGGTTGCTGCGCCTTCTCTTTGTCCATGTGCACACACACGATTCCTCAGCGAAAACCATGCAGAAACCTTTCCACGAGCACCCAGGGATGTGCACCCAGCACCACGTGCACGCACACGCAGCTAGAGAAAAGCACCTACCTTTTCACACACTGATGCCTAAGCAAACGCGTGGCCACACACACGCACACATCCGCAAGCGCGCCTACTCCCATCTATTGAGGGAAAGACGGACGAGCAACGTCCTGACAGGCTTGAGGGGAAAAACGTCCGTTGACGGTTGGCGTACTGCACGCCCGCCTACGGGGCTGCAGGGGAATCCACATTTGGAAGGTACCTGAAGATGTGTGCCTGTTCTTGGAGCTCCGCTAGTAGGGTAGCAAAGACACTCGTAGGCAGTACTGAATGCTGCTCCGTGCTACTTCTCCTCCGCTGGCAAATGCTTCACAGTCGCCCGAGGAAAGACGTTTAACAATCGATCTCCAAGAGGAACGAAACACATGATGCCATAAGGCGAAAGAATAGCAGGGCATCTCTTCACAGGCTTGTCCCTGATCTATAGCTGAGGGCAAACACTTGTGTGCTTGTGGGAGAGCCTGTGTCTTTCCTGGAAGCGTTTGGGAGTTTTGCTCAGACGCGTGTTTCCTCAAGTTCAAGAATCAAGATCTAGGATACCTGCAGACAGGTGCCTGTTTGTGTGGAGACAGTCTGTTTGAAACTGTGTTCCTCAGCGCCCGCTCTTTCTCCCCGTCGCTCCACACGCCTGGGAGTCCCTTTCTTTCTCTCCACAAGCACGTGTGTTGACTTCGTCGCACATGTGCATCTGCACAAGCGTTGAGCTCAGCAGAGCGTGTCTCTTGACACTTGATGTGCGTTGGCTGTGTCTGCCTGCTCCAGTGAAGAGAGAAACGGGAAATCATCTTGGTAGAGGCAACAAAGCAAAAGCGAGGCAGGATTGACATCTGCTCAACAGAGACGGATTCCCTGCGCTGACACAGTTCACAGTTACACGAGAAGCAATCTGAGCGGTCCGTCGACCGGAGACGTGTTTCCCAAGAGGTCGTTTAGCGAGTGAACAGCAGTGTGCGCGACTTTCAGGAGTGTGCCTGGAAAGTGCCAGAATCACCAGGAGCATCTGTGCAAAAGCTGCTGCCTCTGTGACCGCATTGAGGCACGTTCGCGTGTCTGCGAGTATATAGACGGCTCTTTCGCGTTCACTCCGAGGGAAACGGTCCGCTATTGCTTCTGTGCGCACAGACGCGATTCCCTTGTCTCTTGCGAACACAGGGAACTCTGTGCATCCAAATCTACAGGCTAAGGACGCGTCTGCATATGTTTTGGTGAACAATCGAGTGTGCGTGTTCTGACAGCTGCCTCTATGCAGACGTCTCCACAGAGCCACTTCTGAATGCCCCGCAGCCCAGGACTGAATGGATACACTAACAAGTGCACCGGTGTGAGCAACCACATATGCAGAAGGACGTCTTTCATCTCACAGAAGCGCGAACGTCTTGGCGTTCAAGCACATGGCAGAAACAAGGTGTGAACAGATGAGCTGCTGCTATTTTCTCCGTTCGGCATGCTTCGTTGTAGCTCTCTTGCCGGTCGCCGGCTTAGCGGCTTGCTTTGCGCGACTAGCTCTGGGGAGAGAAGGAGATAGCGCCGGAAACCTCGCCTTTTGCCTTCTTCGGCGCTGGAACCTGGTTGCTGCGCCTTCTCTTTGTCCATGTGCACACACACGATTCCTCAGCGAAAACCATGCAGAAACCTTTCCACGAGCACCCAGGGATGTGCACCCAGCACCACGTGCACGCACACGCAGCTAGAGAAAAGCACCTACCTTTTCACACACTGATGCCTAAGCAAACGCGTGGCCACACACACGCACACATCCGCAAGCGCGCCTACTCCCATCTATTGAGGGAAAGACGGACGAGCTCTTTGGTTGCTCTTCACAGGCTTGTCCCTGATCTATAGCTGAGGGCAAACACTTGTGTGCTTGTGGGAGAGCCTGTGTCTTTCCTGGAAGCGTTTGGGAGTTTTGCTCAGACGCGTGTTTCCTCAAGTTCAAGAATCAAGATCTAGGATACCTGCAGACAGGTGCCTGTTTGTGTGGAGACAGTCTGTTTGAAACTGTGTTCCTCAGCACCCGCTCTTTCTCCCCGTCGCTCCACACGCCTGGGAGTCCCTTTCTTTCTCTCCACAAGCACGTGTGTTGACTTCGTCGCACATGTGCATCTGCACAAGCGTTGAGCTCAGCAGAGCGTGTCTCTTGACACTTGATGTGCGTTGGCTGTGTCTGCCTGCTCCAGTGAAGAGAGAAACGGGAAATCATCTTGGTAGAGGCAACAAAGCAAAAGCGAGGCAGGATTGACATCTGCTCAACAGAGACGGATTCCCTGCGCTGACACAGTTCACAGTTACACGAGAAGCAATCTGAGCGGTCCGTCGACCGGAGACGTGTTTCCCAAGAGGTCGTTTAGCGAGTGAACAGCAGTGTGCGCGACTTTCAGGAGTGTGCCTGGAAAGTGCCAGAATCACCAGGAGCATCTGTGCAAAAGCTGCTGCCTCTGTGACCGCATTGAGGCACGTTCGCGTGTCTGCGAGTATATAGACGGCTCTTTCGCGTTCACTCCGAGGGAAACGGTCCGCTATTGCTTCTGTGCGCACAGACGCGATTCCCTTGTCTCTTGCGAACACAGGGAACTCTGTGCATCCAAATCTACAGGCTAAGGACGCGTCTGCATATGTTTTGGTGAACAATCGAGTGTGCGTGTTCTGACAGCTGCCTCTATGCAGACGTCTCCACAGAGCCACTTCTGAATGCCCCGCAGCCCAGGACTGAATGGATACACTAACAAGTGCACCGGTGTGAGCAACCACATATGCAGAAGGACGTCTTTCATCTCACAGAAGCGCGAACGTCTTGGCGTTCAAGCACATGGCAGAAACAAGGTGTGAACAGATGAGCTGCTGCTATTTTCTCCGTTCGGCATGCTTCGTTGTAGCTCTCTTGCCGGTCGCCGGCTTAGCGGCTTGCTTTGCGCGACTAGCTCTGGGGAGAGAAGGAGATAGCGCCGGAAACCTCGCCTTTTGCCTTCTTCGGCGCTGGAACCTGGTTGCTGCGCCTTCTCTTTGTCCATGTGCACACACACGATTCCTCAGCGAAAACCATGCAGAAACCTTTCCACGAGCACCCAGGGATGTGCACCCAGCACCACGTGCACGCACACGCAGCTAGAGAAAAGCACCTACCTTTTCACACACTGATGCCTAAGCAAACGCGTGGCCACACACACGCACACATCCGCAAGCGCGCCTACTCCCATCTATTGAGGGAAAGACGGACGAGCAACGTCCTGACAGGCTTGAGGGGAAAAACGTCCGTTGACGGTTGGCGTACTGCACGCCCGCCTACGGGGCTGCAGGGGAATCCACATTTGGAAGGTACCTGAAGATGTGTGCCTGTTCTTGGAGCTCCGCTAGTAGGGTAGCAAAGACACTCGTAGGCAGTACTGAATGCTGCTCCGTGCTACTTCTCCTCCGCTGGCAAATGCTTCACAGTCGCCCGAGGAAAGACGTTTAACAATCGATCTCCAAGAGGAACGAAACACATGATGCCATAAGGCGAAAGAATAGCAGGGCATCTCTTCACAGGCTTGTCCCTGATCTATAGCTGAGGGCAAACACTTGTGTGCTTGTGGGAGAGCCTGTGTCTTTCCTGGAAGCGTTTGGGAGTTTTGCTCAGACGCGTGTTTCCTCAAGTTCAAGAATCAAGATCTAGGATACCTGCAGACAGGTGCCTGTTTGTGTGGAGACAGTCTGTTTGAAACTGTGTTCCTCAGCGCCCGCTCTTTCTCCCCGTCGCTCCACACGCCTGGGAGTCCCTTTCTTTCTCTCCACAAGCACGTGTGTTGACTTCGTCGCACATGTGCATCTGCACAAGCGTTGAGCTCAGCAGAGCGTGTCTCTTGACACTTGATGTGCGTTGGCTGTGTCTGCCTGCTCCAGTGAAGAGAGAAACGGGAAATCATCTTGGTAGAGGCAACAAAGCAAAAGCGAGGCAGGATTGACATCTGCTCAACAGAGACGGATTCCCTGCGCTGACACAGTTCACAGTTACACGAGAAGCAATCTGAGCGGTCCGTCGACCGGAGACGTGTTTCCCAAGAGGTCGTTTAGCGAGTGAACAGCAGTGTGCGCGACTTTCAGGAGTGTGCCTGGAAAGTGCCAGAATCACCAGGAGCATCTGTGCAAAAGCTGCTGCCTCTGTGACCGCATTGAGGCACGTTTGCGTGTCTGCGAGTATATAGACGGCTCTTTCGCGTTCACTCCGAGGGAAACGGTCCGCTATTGCTTCTGTGCGCACAGACGCGATTCCCTTGTCTCTTGCGAACACAGGGAACTCTGTGCATCCAAATCTACAGGCTAAGGACGCGTCTGCATATGTTTTGGTGAACAATCGAGTGTGCGTGTTCTGACAGCTGCCTCTATGCAGACGTCTCCACAGAGCCACTTCTGAATGCCCCGCAGCCCAGGACTGAATGGATACACTAACAAGTGCACCGGTGTGAGCAACCACATATGCAGAAGGACGTCTTTCATCTCACAGAAGCGCGAACGTCTTGGCGTTCAAGCACATGGCAGAAACAAGGTGTGAACAGATGAGCTGCTGCTATTTTCTCCGTTCGGCATGCTTCGTTGTAGCTCTCTTGCCGGTCGCCGGCTTAGCGGCTTGCTTTGCGCGACTAGCTCTGGGGAGAGAAGGAGATAGCGCCGGAAACCTCGCCTTTTGCCTTCTTCGGCGCTGGAACCTGGTTGCTGCGCCTTCTCTTTGTCCATGTGCACACACACGATTCCTCAGCGAAAACCATGCAGAAACCTTTCCACGAGCACCCAGGGATGTGCACCCAGCACCACGTGCACGCACACGCAGCTAGAGAAAAGCACCTACCTTTTCACACACTGATGCCTAAGCAAACGCGTGGCCACACACACGCACACATCCGCAAGCGCGCCTACTCCCATCTATTGAGGGAAAGACGGACGAGCAACGTCCTGACAGGCTTGAGGGGAAAAACGTCCGTTGACGGTTGGCGTACTGCACGCCCGCCTACGGGGCTGCAGGGGAATCCACATTTGGAAGGTACCTGAAGATGTGTGCCTGTTCTTGGAGCTCCGCTAGTAGGGTAGCAAAGACACTCGTAGGCAGTACTGAATGCTGCTCCGTGCTACTTCTCCTCCGCTGGCAAATGCTTCACAGTCGCCCGAGGAAAGACGTTTAACAATCGATCTCCAAGAGGAACGAAACACATGATGCCATAAGGCGAAAGAATAGCAGGGCATCTCTTCACAGGCTTGTCCCTGATCTATAGCTGAGGGCAAACACTTGTGTGCTTGTGGGAGAGCCTGTGTCTTTCCTGGAAGCGTTTGGGAGTTTTGCTCAGACGCGTGTTTCCTCAAGTTCAAGAATCAAGATCTAGGATACCTGCAGACAGGTGCCTGTTTGTGTGGAGACAGTCTGTTTGAAACTGTGTTCCTCAGCGCCCGCTCTTTCTCCCCGTCGCTCCACACGCCTGGGAGTCCCTTTCTTTCTCTCCACAAGCACGTGTGTTGACTTCGTCGCACATGTGCATCTGCACAAGCGTTGAGCTCAGCAGAGCGTGTCTCTTGACACTTGATGTGCGTTGGCTGTGTCTGCCTGCTCCAGTGAAGAGAGAAACGGGAAATCATCTTGGTAGAGGCAACAAAGCAAAAGCGAGGCAGGATTGACATCTGCTCAACAGAGACGGATTCCCTGCGCTGACACAGTTCACAGTTACACGAGAAGCAATTCTGAGCGGTCCGTCGACCGGAGACGTGTTTCCCAAGAGGTCGTTTAGCGAGTGAACAGCAGTGTGCGCGACTTTCAGGAGTGTGCCTGGAAAGTGCCAGAATCACCAGGAGCATCTGTGCAAAAGCTGCTGCCTCTGTGACCGCATTGAGGCACGTTCGCGTGTCTGCGAGTATATAGACGGCTCTTTCGCGTTCACTCCGAGGGAAACGGTCCGCTATTGCTTCTGTGCGCACAGACGCGATTCCCTTGTCTCTTGCGAACACAGGGAACTCTGTGCATCCAAATCTACAGGCTAAGGACGCGTCTGCATATGTTTTGGTGAACAATCGAGTGTGCGTGTTCTGACAGCTGCCTCTATGCAGACGTCTCCACAGAGCCACTTCTGAATGCCCCGCAGCCCAGGACTGAATGGATACACTAACAAGTGCACCGGTGTGAGCAACCACATATGCAGAAGGACGTCTTTCATCTCACAGAAGCGCGAACGTCTTGGCGTTCAAGCACATGGCAGAAACAAGGTGTGAACAGATGAGCTGCTGCTATTTTCTCCGTTCGGCATGCTTCGTTGTAGCTCTCTTGCCGGTCGCCGGCTTAGCGGCTTGCTTTGCGCGACTAGCTCTGGGGAGAGAAGGAGATAGCGCCGGAAACCTCGCCTTTTGCCTTCTTCGGCGCTGGAACCTGGTTGCTGCGCCTTCTCTTTGTCCATGTGCACACACACGATTCCTCAGCGAAAACCATGCAGAAACCTTTCCACGAGCACCCAGGGATGTGCACCCAGCACCACGTGCACGCACACGCAGCTAGAGAAAAGCACCTACCTTTTCACACACTGATGCCTAAGCAAACGCGTGGCCACACACACGCACACATCCGCAAGCGCGCCTACTCCCATCTATTGAGGGAAAGACGGACGAGCTCTTTGGTTGCTCTTCACAGGCTTGTCCCTGATCTATAGCTGAGGGCAAACACTTGTGTGCTTGTGGGAGAGCCTGTGTCTTTCCTGGAAGCGTTTGGGAGTTTTGCTCAGACGCGTGTTTCCTCAAGTTCAAGAATCAAGATCTAGGATACCTGCAGACAGGTTCCTGTTTGTGTGGAGACAGTCTGTTTGAAACTGTGTTCCTCAGCGCCCGCTCTTTCTCCCCGTCGCTCCACACGCCTGGGAGTCCCTTTCTTTCTCTCCACAAGCACGTGTGTTGACTTCGTCGCACATGTGCATCTGCACAAGCGTTGAGCTCAGCAGAGCGTGTCTCTTGACACTTGATGTGCGTTGGCTGTGTCTGCCTGCTCCAGTGAAGAGAGAAACGGGAAATCATCTTGGTAGAGGCAACAAAGCAAAAGCGAGGCAGGATTGACATCTGCTCAACAGAGACGGATTCCCTGCGCTGACACAGTTCACAGTTACACGAGAAGCAATCTGAGCGGTCCGTCGACCGGAGACGTGTTTCCCAAGAGGTCGTTTAGCGAGTGAACAGCAGTGTGCGCGACTTTCAGGAGTGTGCCTGGAAAGTGCCAGAATCACGAGGAGCATCTGTGCAAAAGCTGCTGCCTCTGTGACCGCATTGAGGCACGTTCGCGTGTCTGCGAGTATATAGACGGCTCTTTCGCGTTCACTCCGAGGGAAACGGTCCGCTATTGCTTCTGTGCGCACAGACGCGATTCCCTTGTCTCTTGCGAACACAGGGAACTCTGTGCATCCAAATCTACAGGCTAAGGACGCGTCTGCATATGTTTTGGTGAACAATCGAGTGTGCGTGTTCTGACAGCTGCCTCTATGCAGACGTCTCCACAGAGCCACTTCTGAATGCCCCGCAGCCCAGGACTGAATGGATACACTAACAAGTGCACCGGTGTGAGCAACCACATATGCAGAAGGACGTCTTTCATCTCACAGAAGCGCGAACGTCTTGGCGTTCAAGCACATGGCAGAAACAAGGTGTGAACAGATGAGCTGCTGCTATTTTCTCCGTTCGGCATGCTTCGTTGTAGCTCTCTTGCCGGTCGCCGGCTTAGCGGCTTGCTTTGCGCGACTAGCTCTGGGGAGAGAAGGAGATAGCGCCGGAAACCTCGCCTTTTGCCTTCTTCGGCGCTGGAACCTGGTTGCTGCGCCTTCTCTTTGTCCATGTGCACACACACGATTCCTCAGCGAAAACCATGCAGAAACCTTTCCACGAGCACCCAGGGATGTGCACCCAGCACCACGTGCACGCACACGCAGCTAGAGAAAAGCACCTACCTTTTCACACACTGATGCCTAAGCAAACGCGTGGCCACACACACGCACACATCCGCAAGCGCGCCTACTCCCATCTATTGAGGGAAAGACGGACGAGCAACGTCCTGACAGGCTTGAGGGGAAAAACGTCCGTTGACGGTTGGCGTACTGCACGCCCGCCTACGGGGCTGCAGGGGAATCCACATTTGGAAGGTACCTGAAGATGTGTGCCTGTTCTTGGAGCTCCGCTAGTAGGGTAGCAAAGACACTCGTAGGCAGTACTGAATGCTGCTCCGTGCTACTTCTCCTCCGCTGGCAAATGCTTCACAGTCGCCCGAGGAAAGACGTTTAACAATCGATCTCCAAGAGGAACGAAACACATGATGCCATAAGGCGAAAGAATAGCAGGGCATCTCTTCACAGGCTTGTCCCTGATCTATAGCTGAGGGCAAACACTTGTGTGCTTGTGGGAGAGCCTGTGTCTTTCCTGGAAGCGTTTGGGAGTTTTGCTCAGACGCGTGTTTCCTCAAGTTCAAGAATCAAGATCTAGGATACCTGCAGACAGGTGCCTGTTTGTGTGGAGACAGTCTGTTTGAAACTGTGTTCCTCAGCGCCCGCTCTTTCTCCCCGTCGCTCCACACGCCTGGGAGTCCCTTTCTTTCTCTCCACAAGCACGTGTGTTGACTTCGTCGCACATGTGCATCTGCACAAGCGTTGAGCTCAGCAGAGCGTGTCTCTTGACACTTGATGTGCGTTGGCTGTGTCTGCCTGCTCCAGTGAAGAGAGAAACGGGAAATCATCTTGGTAGAGGCAACAAAGCAAAAGCGAGGCAGGATTGACATCTGCTCAACAGAGACGGATTCCCTGCGCTGACACAGTTCACAGTTACACGAGAAGCAATTCTGAGCGGTCCGTCGACCGGAGACGTGTTTCCCAAGAGGTCGTTTAGCGAGTGAACAGCAGTGTGCGCGACTTTCAGGAGTGTGCCTGGAAAGTGCCAGAATCACCAGGAGCATCTGTGCAAAAGCTGCTGCCTCTGTGACCGCATTGAGGCACGTTCGCGTGTCTGCGAGTATATAGACGGCTCTTTCGCGTTCACTCCGAGGGAAACGGTCCGCTATTGCTTCTGTGCGCACAGACGCGATTCCCTTGTCTCTTGCGAACACAGGGAACTCTGTGCATCCAAATCTACAGGCTAAGGACGCGTCTGCATATGTTTTGGTGAACAATCGAGTGTGCGTGTTCTGACAGCTGCCTCTATGCAGACGTCTCCACAGAGCCACTTCTGAATGCCCCGCAGCCCAGGACTGAATGGATACACTAACAAGTGCACCGGTGTGAGCAACCACATATGCAGAAGGACGTCTTTCATCTCACAGAAGCGCGAACGTCTTGGCGTTCAAGCACATGGCAGAAACAAGGTGTGAACAGATGAGCTGCTGCTATTTTCTCCGTTCGGCATGCTTCGTTGTAGCTCTCTTGCCGGTCGCCGGCTTAGCGGCTTGCTTTGCGCGACTAGCTCTGGGGAGAGAAGGAGATAGCGCCGGAAACCTCGCCTTTTGCCTTCTTCGGCGCTGGAACCTGGTTGCTGCGCCTTCTCTTTGTCCATGTGCACACACACGATTCCTCAGCGAAAACCATGCAGAAACCTTTCCACGAGCACCCAGGGATGTGCACCCAGCACCACGTGCACGCACACGCAGCTAGAGAAAAGCACCTACCTTTTCACACACTGATGCCTAAGCAAACGCGTGGCCACACACACGCACACATCCGCAAGCGCGCCTACTCCCATCTATTGAGGGAAAGACGGACGAGCTCTTTGGTTGCTCTTCACAGGCTTGTCCCTGATCTATAGCTGAGGGCAAACACTTGTGTGCTTGTGGGAGAGCCTGTGTCTTTCCTGGAAGCGTTTGGGAGTTTTGCTCAGACGCGTGTTTCCTCAAGTTCAAGAATCAAGATCTAGGATACCTGCAGACAGGTGCCTGTTTGTGTGGAGACAGTCTGTTTGAAACTGTGTTCCTCAGCGCCCGCTCTTTCTCCCCGTCGCTCCACACGCCTGGGAGTCCCTTTCTTTCTCTCCACAAGCACGTGTGTTGACTTCGTCGCACATGTGCATCTGCACAAGCGTTGAGCTCAGCAGAGCGTGTCTCTTGACACTTGATGTGCGTTGGCTGTGTCTGCCTGCTCCAGTGAAGAGAGAAACGGGAAATCATCTTGGTAGAGGCAACAAAGCAAAAGCGAGGCAGGATTGACATCTGCTCAACAGAGACGGATTCCCTGCGCTGACACAGTTCACAGTTACACGAGAAGCAATTCTGAGCGGTCCGTCGACCGGAGACGTGTTTCCCAAGAGGTCGTTTAGCGAGTGAACAGCAGTGTGCGCGACTTTCAGGAGTGTGCCTGGAAAGTGCCAGAATCACCAGGAGCATCTGTGCAAAAGCTGCTGCCTCTGTGACCGCATTGAGGCACGTTCGCGTGTCTGCGAGTATATAGACGGCTCTTTCGCGTTCACTCCGAGGGAAACGGTCCGCTATTGCTTCTGTGCGCACAGACGCGATTCCCTTGTCTCTTGCGAACACAGGGAACTCTGTGCATCCAAATCTACAGGCTAAGGACGCGTCTGCATATGTTTTGGTGAACAATCGAGTGTGCGTGTTCTGACAGCTGCCTCTATGCAGACGTCTCCACAGAGCCACTTCTGAATGCCCCGCAGCCCAGGACTGAATGGATACACTAACAAGTGCACCGGTGTGAGCAACCACATATGCAGAAGGACGTCTTTCATCTCACAGAAGCGCGAACGTCTTGGCGTTCAAGCACATGGCAGAAACAAGGTGTGAACAGATGAGCTGCTGCTATTTTCTCCGTTCGGCATGCTTCGTTGTAGCTCTCTTGCCGGTCGCCGGCTTAGCGGCTTGCTTTGCGCGACTAGCTCTGGGGAGAGAAGGAGATAGCGCCGGAAACCTCGCCTTTTGCCTTCTTCGGCGCTGGAACCTGGTTGCTGCGCCTTCTCTTTGTCCATGTGCACACACACGATTCCTCAGCGAAAACCATGCAGAAACCTTTCCACGAGCACCCAGGGATGTGCACCCAGCACCACGTGCACGCACACGCAGCTAGAGAAAAGCACCTACCTTTTCACACACTGATGCCTAAGCAAACGCGTGGCCACACACACGCACACATCCGCAAGCGCGCCTACTCCCATCTATTGAGGGAAAGACGGACGAGCTCTTTGGTTGCTCTTCACAGGCTTGTCCCTGATCTATAGCTGAGGGCAAACACTTGTGTGCTTGTGGGAGAGCCTGTGTCTTTCCTGGAAGCGTTTGGGAGTTTTGCTCAGACGCGTGTTTCCTCAAGTTCAAGAATCAAGATCTAGGATACCTGCAGACAGGTTCCTGTTTGTGTGGAGACAGTCTGTTTGAAACTGTGTTCCTCAGCGCCCGCTCTTTCTCCCCGTCGCTCCACACGCCTGGGAGTCCCTTTCTTTCTCTCCACAAGCACGTGTGTTGACTTCGTCGCACATGTGCATCTGCACAAGCGTTGAGCTCAGCAGAGCGTGTCTCTTGACACTTGATGTGCGTTGGCTGTGTCTGCCTGCTCCAGTGAAGAGAGAAACGGGAAATCATCTTGGTAGAGGCAACAAAGCAAAAGCGAGGCAGGATTGACATCTGCTCAACAGAGACGGATTCCCTGCGCTGACACAGTTCACAGTTACACGAGAAGCAATCTGAGCGGTCCGTCGACCGGAGACGTGTTTCCCAAGAGGTCGTTTAGCGAGTGAACAGCAGTGTGCGCGACTTTCAGGAGTGTGCCTGGAAAGTGCCAGAATCACGAGGAGCATCTGTGCAAAAGCTGCTGCCTCTGTGACCGCATTGAGGCACGTTCGCGTGTCTGCGAGTATATAGACGGCTCTTTCGCGTTCACTCCGAGGGAAACGGTCCGCTATTGCTTCTGTGCGCACAGACGCGATTCCCTTGTCTCTTGCGAACACAGGGAACTCTGTGCATCCAAATCTACAGGCTAAGGACGCGTCTGCATATGTTTTGGTGAACAATCGAGTGTGCGTGTTCTGACAGCTGCCTCTATGCAGACGTCTCCACAGAGCCACTTCTGAATGCCCCGCAGCCCAGGACTGAATGGATACACTAACAAGTGCACCGGTGTGAGCAACCACATATGCAGAAGGACGTCTTTCATCTCACAGAAGCGCGAACGTCTTGGCGTTCAAGCACATGGCAGAAACAAGGTGTGAACAGATGAGCTGCTGCTATTTTCTCCGTTCGGCATGCTTCGTTGTAGCTCTCTTGCCGGTCGCCGGCTTAGCGGCTTGCTTTGCGCGACTAGCTCTGGGGAGAGAAGGAGATAGCGCCGGAAACCTCGCCTTTTGCCTTCTTCGGCGCTGGAACCTGGTTGCTGCGCCTTCTCTTTGTCCATGTGCACACACACGATTCCTCAGCGAAAACCATGCAGAAACCTTTCCACGAGCACCCAGGGATGTGCACCCAGCACCACGTGCACGCACACGCAGCTAGAGAAAAGCACCTACCTTTTCACACACTGATGCCTAAGCAAACGCGTGGCCACACACACGCACACATCCGCAAGCGCGCCTACTCCCATCTATTGAGGGAAAGACGGACGAGCAACGTCCTGACAGGCTTGAGGGGAAAAACGTCCGTTGACGGTTGGCGTACTGCACGCCCGCCTACGGGGCTGCAGGGGAATCCACATTTGGAAGGTACCTGAAGATGTGTGCCTGTTCTTGGAGCTCCGCTAGTAGGGTAGCAAAGACACTCGTAGGCAGTACTGAATGCTGCTCCGTGCTACTTCTCCTCCGCTGGCAAATGCTTCACAGTCGCCCGAGGAAAGACGTTTAACAATCGATCTCCAAGAGGAACGAAACACATGATGCCATAAGGCGAAAGAATAGCAGGGCATCTCTTCACAGGCTTGTCCCTGATCTATAGCTGAGGGCAAACACTTGTGTGCTTGTGGGAGAGCCTGTGTCTTTCCTGGAAGCGTTTGGGAGTTTTGCTCAGACGCGTGTTTCCTCAAGTTCAAGAATCAAGATCTAGGATACCTGCAGACAGGTGCCTGTTTGTGTGGAGACAGTCTGTTTGAAACTGTGTTCCTCAGCGCCCGCTCTTTCTCCCCGTCGCTCCACACGCCTGGGAGTCCCTTTCTTTCTCTCCACAAGCACGTGTGTTGACTTCGTCGCACATGTGCATCTGCACAAGCGTTGAGCTCAGCAGAGCGTGTCTCTTGACACTTGATGTGCGTTGGCTGTGTCTGCCTGCTCCAGTGAAGAGAGAAACGGGAAATCATCTTGGTAGAGGCAACAAAGCAAAAGCGAGGCAGGATTGACATCTGCTCAACAGAGACGGATTCCCTGCGCTGACACAGTTCACAGTTACACGAGAAGCAATCTGAGCGGTCCGTCGACCGGAGACGTGTTTCCCAAGAGGTCGTTTAGCGAGTGAACAGCAGTGTGCGCGACTTTCAGGAGTGTGCCTGGAAAGTGCCAGAATCACGAGGAGCATCTGTGCAAAAGCTGCTGCCTCTGTGACCGCATTGAGGCACGTTCGCGTGTCTGCGAGTATATAGACGGCTCTTTCGCGTTCACTCCGAGGGAAACGGTCCGCTATTGCTTCTGTGCGCACAGACGCGATTCCCTTGTCTCTTGCGAACACAGGGAACTCTGTGCATCCAAATCTACAGGCTAAGGACGCGTCTGCATATGTTTTGGTGAACAATCGAGTGTGCGTGTTCTGACAGCTGCCTCTATGCAGACGTCTCCACAGAGCCACTTCTGAATGCCCCGCAGCCCAGGACTGAATGGATACACTAACAAGTGCACCGGTGTGAGCAACCACATATGCAGAAGGACGTCTTTCATCTCACAGAAGCGCGAACGTCTTGGCGTTCAAGCACATGGCAGAAACAAGGTGTGAACAGATGAGCTGCTGCTATTTTCTCCGTTCGGCATGCTTCGTTGTAGCTCTCTTGCCGGTCGCCGGCTTAGCGGCTTGCTTTGCGCGACTAGCTCTGGGGAGAGAAGGAGATAGCGCCGGAAACCTCGCCTTTTGCCTTCTTCGGCGCTGGAACCTGGTTGCTGCGCCTTCTCTTTGTCCATGTGCACACACACGATTCCTCAGCGAAAACCATGCAGAAACCTTTCCACGAGCACCCAGGGATGTGCACCCAGCACCACGTGCACGCACACGCAGCTAGAGAAAAGCACCTACCTTTTCACACACTGATGCCTAAGCAAACGCGTGGCCACACACACGCACACATCCGCAAGCGCGCCTACTCCCATCTATTGAGGGAAAGACGGACGAGCTCTTTGGTTGCTCTTCACAGGCTTGTCCCTGATCTATAGCTGAGGGCAAACACTTGTGTGCTTGTGGGAGAGCCTGTGTCTTTCCTGGAAGCGTTTGGGAGTTTTGCTCAGACGCGTGTTTCCTCAAGTTCAAGAATCAAGATCTAGGATACCTGCAGACAGGTGCCTGTTTGTGTGGAGACAGTCTGTTTGAAACTGTGTTCCTCAGCGCCCGCTCTTTCTCCCCGTCGCTCCACACGCCTGGGAGTCCCTTTCTTTCTCTCCACAAGCACGTGTGTTGACTTCGTCGCACATGTGCATCTGCACAAGCGTTGAGCTCAGCAGAGCGTGTCTCTTGACACTTGATGTGCGTTGGCTGTGTCTGCCTGCTCCAGTGAAGAGAGAAACGGGAAATCATCTTGGTAGAGGCAACAAAGCAAAAGCGAGGCAGGATTGACATCTACTCAACAGAGACGGATTCCCTGCGCTGACACAGTTCACAGTTACACGAGAAGCAATCTGAGCGGTCCGTCGACCGGAGACGTGTTTCCCAAGAGGTCGTTTAGCGAGTGAACAGCAGTGTGCGCGACTTTCAGGAGTGTGCCTGGAAAGTGCCAGAATCACCAGGAGCATCTGTGCAAAAGCTGCTGCCTCTGTGACCGCATTGAGGCACGTTTGCGTGTCTGCGAGTATATAGACGGCTCTTTCGCGTTCACTCCGAGGGAAACGGTCCGCTATTGCTTCTGTGCGTACAGACGCGATTCCCTTGTCTCTTGCGAACACAGGGAACTCTGTGCATCCAAATCTACAGGCTAAGGACGCGTCTGCATATGTTTTGGTGAACAATCGAGTGTGCGTGTTCTGACAGCTGCCTCTATGCAGACGTCTCCACAGAGCCACTTCTGAATGCCCCGCAGCCCAGGACTGAATGGATACACTAACAAGTGCACCGGTGTGAGCAACCACATATGCAGAAGGACGTCTTTCATCTCACAGAAGCGCGAACGTCTTGGCGTTCAAGCACATGGCAGAAACAAGGTGTGAACAGATGAGCTGCTGCTATTTTCTCCGTTCGGCATGCTTCGTTGTAGCTCTCTTGCCGGTCGCCGGCTTAGCGGCTTGCTTTGCGCGACTAGCTCTGGGGAGAGAAGGAGATAGCGCCGGAAACCTCGCCTTTTGCCTTCTTCGGCGCTGGAACCTGGTTGCTGCGCCTTCTCTTTGTCCATGTGCACACACACGATTCCTCAGCGAAAACCATGCAGAAACCTTTCCACGAGCACCCAGGGATGTGCACCCAGCACCACGTGCACGCACACGCAGCTAGAGAAAAGCACCTACCTTTTCACACACTGATGCCTAAGCAAACGCGTGGCCACACACACGCACACATCCGCAAGCGCGCCTACTCCCATCTATTGAGAGAAAGACGGACGAGCTCTTTGGTTGCTCTTCACAGGCTTGTCCCTGATCTATAGCTGAGGGCAAACACTTGTGTGCTTGTGGGAGAGCCTGTGTCTTTCCTGGAAGCGTTTGGGAGTTTTGCTCAGACGCGTGTTTCCTCAAGTTCAAGAATCAAGATCTAGGATACCTGCAGACAGGTGCCTGTTTGTGTGGAGACAGTCTGTTTGAAACTGTGTTCCTCAGCGCCCGCTCTTTCTCCCCGTCGCTCCACACGCCTGGGAGTCCCTTTCTTTCTCTCCACAAGCACGTGTGTTGACTTCGTCGCACATGTGCATCTGCACAAGCGTTGAGCTCAGCAGAGCGTGTCTCTTGACACTTGATGTGCGTTGGCTGTGTCTGCCTGCTCCAGTGAAGAGAGAAACGGGAAATCATCTTGGTAGAGGCAACAAAGCAAAAGCGAGGCAGGATTGACATCTGCTCAACAGAGACGGATTCCCTGCGCTGACACAGTTCACAGTTACACGAGAAGCAATCTGAGCGGTCCGTCGACCGGAGACGTGTTTCCCAAGAGGTCGTTTAGCGAGTGAACAGCAGTGTGCGCGACTTTCAGGAGTGTGCCTGGAAAGTGCCAGAATCACCAGGAGCATCTGTGCAAAAGCTGCTGCCTCTGTGACCGCATTGAGGCACGTTCGCGTGTCTGCGAGTATATAGACGGCTCTTTCGCGTTCACTCCGAGGGAAACGGTCCGCTATTGCTTCTGTGCGCACAGACGCGATTCCCTTGTCTCTTGCGAACACAGGGAACTCTGTGCATCCAAATCTACAGGCTAAGGACGCGTCTGCATATGTTTTGGTGAACAATCGAGTGTGCGTGTTCTGACAGCTGCCTCTATGCAGACGTCTCCACAGAGCCACTTCTGAATGCCCCGCAGCCCAGGACTGAATGGATACACTAACAAGTGCACCGGTGTGAGCAACCACATATGCAGAAGGACGTCTTTCATCTCACAGAAGCGCGAACGTCTTGGCGTTCAAGCACATGGCAGAAACAAGGTGTGAACAGATGAGCTGCTGCTATTTTCTCCGTTCGGCATGCTTCGTTGTAGCTCTCTTGCCGGTCGCCGGCTTAGCGGCTTGCTTTGCGCGACTAGCTCTGGGGAGAGAAGGAGATAGCGCCGGAAACCTCGCCTTTTGCCTTCTTCGGCGCTGGAACCTGGTTGCTGCGCCTTCTCTTTGTCCATGTGCACACACACGATTCCTCAGCGAAAACCATGCAGAAACCTTTCCACGAGCACCCAGGGATGTGCACCCAGCACCACGTGCACGCACACGCAGCTAGAGAAAAGCACCTACCTTTTCACACACTGATGCCTAAGCAAACGCGTGGCCACACACACGCACACATCCGCAAGCGCGCCTACTCCCATCTATTGAGAGAAAGACGGACGAGCTCTTTGGTTGCTCTTCACAGGCTTGTCCCTGATCTATAGCTGAGGGCAAACACTTGTGTGCTTGTGGGAGAGCCTGTGTCTTTCCTGGAAGCGTTTGGGAGTTTTGCTCAGACGCGTGTTTCCTCAAGTTCAAGAATCAAGATCTAGGATACCTGCAGACAGGTGCCTGTTTGTGTGGAGACAGTCTGTTTGAAACTGTGTTCCTCAGCGCCCGCTCTTTCTCCCCGTCGCTCCACACGCCTGGGAGTCCCTTTCTTTCTCTCCACAAGCACGTGTGTTGACTTCGTCGCACATGTGCATCTGCACAAGCGTTGAGCTCAGCAGAGCGTGTCTCTTGACACTTGATGTGCGTTGGCTGTGTCTGCCTGCTCCAGTGAAGAGAGAAACGGGAAATCATCTTGGTAGAGGCAACAAAGCAAAAGCGAGGCAGGATTGACATCTGCTCAACAGAGACGGATTCCCTGCGCTGACACAGTTCACAGTTACACGAGAAGCAATCTGAGCGGTCCGTCGACCGGAGACGTGTTTCCCAAGAGGTCGTTTAGCGAGTGAACAGCAGTGTGCGCGACTTTCAGGAGTGTGCCTGGAAAGTGCCAGAATCACGAGGAGCATCTGTGCAAAAGCTGCTGCCTCTGTGACCGCATTGAGGCACGTTCGCGTGTCTGCGAGTATATAGACGGCTCTTTCGCGTTCACTCCGAGGGAAACGGTCCGCTATTGCTTCTGTGCGCACAGACGCGATTCCCTTGTCTCTTGCGAACACAGGGAACTCTGTGCATCCAAATCTACAGGCTAAGGACGCGTCTGCATATGTTTTGGTGAACAATCGAGTGTGCGTGTTCTGACAGCTGCCTCTATGCAGACGTCTCCACAGAGCCACTTCTGAATGCCCCGCAGCCCAGGACTGAATGGATACACTAACAAGTGCACCGGTGTGAGCAACCACATATGCAGAAGGACGTCTTTCATCTCACAGAAGCGCGAACGTCTTGGCGTTCAAGCACATGGCAGAAACAAGGTGTGAACAGATGAGCTGCTGCTATTTTCTCCGTTCGGCATGCTTCGTTGTAGCTCTCTTGCCGGTCGCCGGCTTAGCGGCTTGCTTTGCGCGACTAGCTCTGGGGAGAGAAGGAGATAGCGCCGGAAACCTCGCCTTTTGCCTTCTTCGGCGCTGGAACCTGGTTGCTGCGCCTTCTCTTTGTCCATGTGCACACACACGATTCCTCAGCGAAAACCATGCAGAAACCTTTCCACGAGCACCCAGGGATGTGCACCCAGCACCACGTGCACGCACACGCAGCTAGAGAAAAGCACCTACCTTTTCACACACTGATGCCTAAGCAAACGCGTGGCCACACACACGCACACATCCGCAAGCGCGCCTACTCCCATCTATTGAGGGAAAGACGGACGAGCAACGTCCTGACAGGCTTGAGGGGAAAAACGTCCGTTGACGGTTGGCGTACTGCACGCCCGCCTACGGGGCTGCAGGGGAATCCACATTTGGAAGGTACCTGAAGATGTGTGCCTGTTCTTGGAGCTCCGCTAGTAGGGTAGCAAAGACACTCGTAGGCAGTACTGAATGCTGCTCCGTGCTACTTCTCCTCCGCTGGCAAATGCTTCACAGTCGCCCGAGGAAAGACGTTTAACAATCGATCTCCAAGAGGAACGAAACACATGATGCCATAAGGCGAAAGAATAGCAGGGCATCTCTTCACAGGCTTGTCCCTGATCTATAGCTGAGGGCAAACACTTGTGTGCTTGTGGGAGAGCCTGTGTCTTTCCTGGAAGCGTTTGGGAGTTTTGCTCAGACGCGTGTTTCCTCAAGTTCAAGAATCAAGATCTAGGATACCTGCAGACAGGTGCCTGTTTGTGTGGAGACAGTCTGTTTGAAACTGTGTTCCTCAGCGCCCGCTCTTTCTCCCCGTCGCTCCACACGCCTGGGAGTCCCTTTCTTTCTCTCCACAAGCACGTGTGTTGACTTCGTCGCACATGTGCATCTGCACAAGCGTTGAGCTCAGCAGAGCGTGTCTCTTGACACTTGATGTGCGTTGGCTGTGTCTGCCTGCTCCAGTGAAGAGAGAAACGGGAAATCATCTTGGTAGAGGCAACAAAGCAAAAGCGAGGCAGGATTGACATCTGCTCAACAGAGACGGATTCCCTGCGCTGACACAGTTCACAGTTACACGAGAAGCAATTCTGAGCGGTCCGTCGACCGGAGACGTGTTTCCCAAGAGGTCGTTTAGCGAGTGAACAGCAGTGTGCGCGACTTTCAGGAGTGTGCCTGGAAAGTGCCAGAATCACCAGGAGCATCTGTGCAAAAGCTGCTGCCTCTGTGACCGCATTGAGGCACGTTCGCGTGTCTGCGAGTATATAGACGGCTCTTTCGCGTTCACTCCGAGGGAAACGGTCCGCTATTGCTTCTGTGCGCACAGACGCGATTCCCTTGTCTCTTGCGAACACAGGGAACTCTGTGCATCCAAATCTACAGGCTAAGGACGCGTCTGCATATGTTTTGGTGAACAATCGAGTGTGCGTGTTCTGACAGCTGCCTCTATGCAGACGTCTCCACAGAGCCACTTCTGAATGCCCCGCAGCCCAGGACTGAATGGATACACTAACAAGTGCACCGGTGTGAGCAACCACATATGCAGAAGGACGTCTTTCATCTCACAGAAGCGCGAACGTCTTGGCGTTCAAGCACATGGCAGAAACAAGGTGTGAACAGATGAGCTGCTGCTATTTTCTCCGTTCGGCATGCTTCGTTGTAGCTCTCTTGCCGGTCGCCGGCTTAGCGGCTTGCTTTGCGCGACTAGCTCTGGGGAGAGAAGGAGATAGCGCCGGAAACCTCGCCTTTTGCCTTCTTCGGCGCTGGAACCTGGTTGCTGCGCCTTCTCTTTGTCCATGTGCACACACACGATTCCTCAGCGAAAACCATGCAGAAACCTTTCCACGAGCACCCAGGGATGTGCACCCAGCACCACGTGCACGCACACGCAGCTAGAGAAAAGCACCTACCTTTTCACACACTGATGCCTAAGCAAACGCGTGGCCACACACACGCACACATCCGCAAGCGCGCCTACTCCCATCTATTGAGAGAAAGACGGACGAGCTCTTTGGTTGCTCTTCACAGGCTTGTCCCTGATCTATAGCTGAGGGCAAACACTTGTGTGCTTGTGGGAGAGCCTGTGTCTTTCCTGGAAGCGTTTGGGAGTTTTGCTCAGACGCGTGTTTCCTCAAGTTCAAGAATCAAGATCTAGGATACCTGCAGACAGGTGCCTGTTTGTGTGGAGACAGTCTGTTTGAAACTGTGTTCCTCAGCGCCCGCTCTTTCTCCCCGTCGCTCCACACGCCTGGGAGTCCCTTTCTTTCTCTCCACAAGCACGTGTGTTGACTTCGTCGCACATGTGCATCTGCACAAGCGTTGAGCTCAGCAGAGCGTGTCTCTTGACACTTGATGTGCGTTGGCTGTGTCTGCCTGCTCCAGTGAAGAGAGAAACGGGAAATCATCTTGGTAGAGGCAACAAAGCAAAAGCGAGGCAGGATCCACATCTGCTCAACAGAGACGGATTCCCTGCGCTGACACAGTTCACAGTTACACGAGAAGCAATCTGAGCGGTCCGTCGACCGGAGACGTGTTTCCCAAGAGGTCGTTTAGCGAGTGAACAGCAGTGTGCGCGACTTTCAGGAGTGTGCCTGGAAAGTGCCAGAATCACCAGGAGCATCTGTGCAAAAGCTGCTGCCTCTGTGACCGCATTGAGGCACGTTTGCGTGTCTGCGAGTATATAGACGGCTCTTTCGCGTTCACTCCAAGGGAAACGGTCCGCTATTGCTTCTGTGCGTACAGACGCGATTCCCTTGTCTCTTGCGAACACAGGGAACTCTGTGCATCCAAATCTACAGGCTAAGGACGCGTCTGCATATGTTTTGGTGAACAATCGAGTGTGCGTGTTCTGACAGCTGCCTCTATGCAGACGTCTCCACAGAGCCACTTCTGAATGCCCCGCAGCCCAGGACTGAATGGATACACTAACAAGTGCACCGGTGTGAGCAACCACATATGCAGAAGGACGTCTTTCATCTCACAGAAGCGCGAACGTCTTGGCGTTCAAGCACATGGCAGAAACAAGGTGTGAACAGATGAGCTGCTGCTATTTTCTCCGTTCGGCATGCTTCGTTGTAGCTCTCTTGCCGGTCGCCGGCTTAGCGGCTTGCTTTGCGCGACTAGCTCTGGGGAGAGAAGGAGATAGCGCCGGAAACCTCGCCTTTTGCCTTCTTCGGCGCTGGAACCTGGTTGCTGCGCCTTCTCTTTGTCCATGTGCACACACACGATTCCTCAGCGAAAACCATGCAGAAACCTTTCCACGAGCACCCAGGGATGTGCACCCAGCACCACGTGCACGCACACGCAGCTAGAGAAAAGCACCTACCTTTTCACACACTGATGCCTAAGCAAACGCGTGGCCACACACACGCACACATCCGCAAGCGCGCCTACTCCCATCTATTGAGAGAAAGACGGACGAGCTCTTTGGTTGCTCTTCACAGGCTTGTCCCTGATCTATAGCTGAGGGCAAACACTTGTGTGCTTGTGGGAGAGCCTGTGTCTTTCCTGGAAGCGTTTGGGAGTTTTGCTCAGACGCGTGTTTCCTCAAGTTCAAGAATCAAGATCTAGGATACCTGCAGACAGGTGCCTGTTTGTGTGGAGACAGTCTGTTTGAAACTGTGTTCCTCAGCGCCCGCTCTTTCTCCCCGTCGCTCCACACGCCTGGGAGTCCCTTTCTTTCTCTCCACAAGCACGTGTGTTGACTTCGTCGCACATGTGCATCTGCACAAGCGTTGAGCTCAGCAGAGCGTGTCTCTTGACACTTGATGTGCGTTGGCTGTGTCTGCCTGCTCCAGTGAAGAGAGAAACGGGAAATCATCTTGGTAGAGGCAACAAAGCAAAAGCGAGGCAGGATTGACATCTGCTCAACAGAGACGGATTCCCTGCGCTGACACAGTTCACAGTTACACGAGAAGCAATCTGAGCGGTCCGTCGACCGGAGACGTGTTTCCCAAGAGGTCGTTTAGCGAGTGAACAGCAGTGTGCGCGACTTTCAGGAGTGTGCCTGGAAAGTGCCAGAATCACCAGGAGCATCTGTGCAAAAGCTGCTGCCTCTGTGACCGCATTGAGGCACGTTCGCGTGTCTGCGAGTATATAGACGGCTCTTTCGCGTTCACTCCGAGGGAAACGGTCCGCTATTGCTTCTGTGCGCACAGACGCGATTCCCTTGTCTCTTGCGAACACAGGGAACTCTGTGCATCCAAATCTACAGGCTAAGGACGCGTCTGCATATGTTTTGGTGAACAATCGAGTGTGCGTGTTCTGACAGCTGCCTCTATGCAGACGTCTCCACAGAGCCACTTCTGAATGCCCCGCAGCCCAGGACTGAATGGATACACTAACAAGTGCACCGGTGTGAGCAACCACATATGCAGAAGGACGTCTTTCATCTCACAGAAGCGCGAACGTCTTGGCGTTCAAGCACATGGCAGAAACAAGGTGTGAACAGATGAGCTGCTGCTATTTTCTCCGTTCGGCATGCTTCGTTGTAGCTCTCTTGCCGGTCGCCGGCTTAGCGGCTTGCTTTGCGCGACTAGCTCTGGGGAGAGAAGGAGATAGCGCCGGAAACCTCGCCTTTTGCCTTCTTCGGCGCTGGAACCTGGTTGCTGCGCCTTCTCTTTGTCCATGTGCACACACACGATTCCTCAGCGAAAACCATGCAGAAACCTTTCCACGAGCACCCAGGGATGTGCACCCAGCACCACGTGCACGCACACGCAGCTAGAGAAAAGCACCTACCTTTTCACACACTGATGCCTAAGCAAACGCGTGGCCACACACACGCACACATCCGCAAGCGCGCCTACTCCCATCTATTGAGAGAAAGACGGACGAGCTCTTTGGTTGCTCTTCACAGGCTTGTCCCTGATCTATAGCTGAGGGCAAACACTTGTGTGCTTGTGGGAGAGCCTGTGTCTTTCCTGGAAGCGTTTGGGAGTTTTGCTCAGACGCGTGTTTCCTCAAGTTCAAGAATCAAGATCTAGGATACCTGCAGACAGGTGCCTGTTTGTGTGGAGACAGTCTGTTTGAAACTGTGTTCCTCAGCGCCCGCTCTTTCTCCCCGTCGCTCCACACGCCTGGGAGTCCCTTTCTTTCTCTCCACAAGCACGTGTGTTGACTTCGTCGCACATGTGCATCTGCACAAGCGTTGAGCTCAGCAGAGCGTGTCTCTTGACACTTGATGTGCGTTGGCTGTGTCTGCCTGCTCCAGTGAAGAGAGAAACGGGAAATCATCTTGGTAGAGGCAACAAAGCAAAAGCGAGGCAGGATTGACATCTGCTCAACAGAGACGGATTCCCTGCGCTGACACAGTTCACAGTTACACGAGAAGCAATCTGAGCGGTCCGTCGACCGGAGACGTGTTTCCCAAGAGGTCGTTTAGCGAGTGAACAGCAGTGTGCGCGACTTTCAGGAGTGTGCCTGGAAAGTGCCAGAATCACCAGGAGCATCTGTGCAAAAGCTGCTGCCTCTGTGACCGCATTGAGGCACGTTCGCGTGTCTGCGAGTATATAGACGGCTCTTTCGCGTTCACTCCGAGGGAAACGGTCCGCTATTGCTTCTGTGCGCACAGACGCGATTCCCTTGTCTCTTGCGAACACAGGGAACTCTGTGCATCCAAATCTACAGGCTAAGGACGCGTCTGCATATGTTTTGGTGAACAATCGAGTGTGCGTGTTCTGACAGCTGCCTCTATGCAGACGTCTCCACAGAGCCACTTCTGAATGCCCCGCAGCCCAGGACTGAATGGATACACTAACAAGTGCACCGGTGTGAGCAACCACATATGCAGAAGGACGTCTTTCATCTCACAGAAGCGCGAACGTCTTGGCGTTCAAGCACATGGCAGAAACAAGGTGTGAACAGATGAGCTGCTGCTATTTTCTCCGTTCGGCATGCTTCGTTGTAGCTCTCTTGCCGGTCGCCGGCTTAGCGGCTTGCTTTGCGCGACTAGCTCTGGGGAGAGAAGGAGATAGCGCCGGAAACCTCGCCTTTTGCCTTCTTCGGCGCTGGAACCTGGTTGCTGCGCCTTCTCTTTGTCCATGTGCACACACACGATTCCTCAGCGAAAACCATGCAGAAACCTTTCCACGAGCACCCAGGGATGTGCACCCAGCACCACGTGCACGCACACGCAGCTAGAGAAAAGCACCTACCTTTTCACACACTGATGCCTAAGCAAACGCGTGGCCACACACACGCACACATCCGCAAGCGCGCCTACTCCCATCTATTGAGGGAAAGACGGACGAGCTCTTTGGTTGCTCTTCACAGGCTTGTCCCTGATCTATAGCTGAGGGCAAACACTTGTGTGCTTGTGGGAGAGCCTGTGTCTTTCCTGGAAGCGTTTGGGAGTTTTGCTCAGACGCGTGTTTCCTCAAGTTCAAGAATCAAGATCTAGGATACCTGCAGACAGGTGCCTGTTTGTGTGGAGACAGTCTGTTTGAAACTGTGTTCCTCAGCGCCCGCTCTTTCTCCCCGTCGCTCCACACGCCTGGGAGTCCCTTTCTTTCTCTCCACAAGCACGTGTGTTGACTTCGTCGCACATGTGCATCTGCACAAGCGTTGAGCTCAGCAGAGCGTGTCTCTTGACACTTGATGTGCGTTGGCTGTGTCTGCCTGCTCCAGTGAAGAGAGAAACGGGAAATCATCTTGGTAGAGGCAACAAAGCAAAAGCGAGGCAGGATTGACATCTGCTCAACAGAGACGGATTCCCTGCGCTGACACAGTTCACAGTTACACGAGAAGCAATCTGAGCGGTCCGTCGACCGGAGACGTGTTTCCCAAGAGGTCGTTTAGCGAGTGAACAGCAGTGTGCGCGACTTTCAGGAGTGTGCCTGGAAAGTGCCAGAATCACCAGGAGCATCTGTGCAAAAGCTGCTGCCTCTGTGACCGCATTGAGGCACGTTCGCGTGTCTGCGAGTATATAGACGGCTCTTTCGCGTTCACTCCGAGGGAAACGGTCCGCTATTGCTTCTGTGCGCACAGACGCGATTCCCTTGTCTCTTGCGAACACAGGGAACTCTGTGCATCCAAATCTACAGGCTAAGGACGCGTCTGCATATGTTTTGGTGAACAATCGAGTGTGCGTGTTCTGACAGCTGCCTCTATGCAGACGTCTCCACAGAGCCACTTCTGAATGCCCCGCAGCCCAGGACTGAATGGATACACTAACAAGTGCACCGGTGTGAGCAACCACATATGCAGAAGGACGTCTTTCATCTCACAGAAGCGCGAACGTCTTGGCGTTCAAGCACATGGCAGAAACAAGGTGTGAACAGATGAGCTGCTGCTATTTTCTCCGTTCGGCATGCTTCGTTGTAGCTCTCTTGCCGGTCGCCGGCTTAGCGGCTTGCTTTGCGCGACTAGCTCTGGGGAGAGAAGGAGATAGCGCCGGAAACCTCGCCTTTTGCCTTCTTCGGCGCTGGAACCTGGTTGCTGCGCCTTCTCTTTGTCCATGTGCACACACACGATTCCTCAGCGAAAACCATGCAGAAACCTTTCCACGAGCACCCAGGGATGTGCACCCAGCACCACGTGCACGCACACGCAGCTAGAGAAAAGCACCTACCTTTTCACACACTGATGCCTAAGCAAACGCGTGGCCACACACACGCACACATCCGCAAGCGCGCCTACTCCCATCTATTGAGGGAAAGACGGACGAGCTCTTTGGTTGCTCTTCACAGGCTTGTCCCTGATCTATAGCTGAGGGCAAACACTTGTGTGCTTGTGGGAGAGCCTGTGTCTTTCCTGGAAGCGTTTGGGAGTTTTGCTCAGACGCGTGTTTCCTCAAGTTCAAGAATCAAGATCTAGGATACCTGCAGACAGGTGCCTGTTTGTGTGGAGACAGTCTGTTTGAAACTGTGTTCCTCAGCGCCCGCTCTTTCTCCCCGTCGCTCCACACGCCTGGGAGTCCCTTTCTTTCTCTCCACAAGCACGTGTGTTGACTTCGTCGCACATGTGCATCTGCACAAGCGTTGAGCTCAGCAGAGCGTGTCTCTTGACACTTGATGTGCGTTGGCTGTGTCTGCCTGCTCCAGTGAAGAGAGAAACGGGAAATCATCTTGGTAGAGGCAACAAAGCAAAAGCGAGGCAGGATTGACATCTGCTCAACAGAGACGGATTCCCTGCGCTGACACAGTTCACAGTTACACGAGAAGCAATCTGAGCGGTCCGTCGACCGGAGACGTGTTTCCCAAGAGGTCGTTTAGCGAGTGAACAGCAGTGTGCGCGACTTTCAGGAGTGTGCCTGGAAAGTGCCAGAATCACCAGGAGCATCTGTGCAAAAGCTGCTGCCTCTGTGACCGCATTGAGGCACGTTCGCGTGTCTGCGAGTATATAGACGGCTCTTTCGCGTTCACTCCGAGGGAAACGGTCCGCTATTGCTTCTGTGCGCACAGACGCGATTCCCTTGTCTCTTGCGAACACAGGGAACTCTGTGCATCCAAATCTACAGGCTAAGGACGCGTCTGCATATGTTTTGGTGAACAATCGAGTGTGCGTGTTCTGACAGCTGCCTCTATGCAGACGTCTCCACAGAGCCACTTCTGAATGCCCCGCAGCCCAGGACTGAATGGATACACTAACAAGTGCACCGGTGTGAGCAACCACATATGCAGAAGGACGTCTTTCATCTCACAGAAGCGCGAACGTCTTGGCGTTCAAGCACATGGCAGAAACAAGGTGTGAACAGATGAGCTGCTGCTATTTTCTCCGTTCGGCATGCTTCGTTGTAGCTCTCTTGCCGGTCGCCGGCTTAGCGGCTTGCTTTGCGCGACTAGCTCTGGGGAGAGAAGGAGATAGCGCCGGAAACCTCGCCTTTTGCCTTCTTCGGCGCTGGAACCTGGTTGCTGCGCCTTCTCTTTGTCCATGTGCACACACACGATTCCTCAGCGAAAACCATGCAGAAACCTTTCCACGAGCACCCAGGGATGTGCACCCAGCACCACGTGCACGCACACGCAGCTAGAGAAAAGCACCTACCTTTTCACACACTGATGCCTAAGCAAACGCGTGGCCACACACACGCACACATCCGCAAGCGCGCCTACTCCCATCTATTGAGGGAAAGACGGACGAGCTCTTTGGTTGCTCTTCACAGGCTTGTCCCTGATCTATAGCTGAGGGCAAACACTTGTGTGCTTGTGGGAGAGCCTGTGTCTTTCCTGGAAGCGTTTGGGAGTTTTGCTCAGACGCGTGTTTCCTCAAGTTCAAGAATCAAGATCTAGGATACCTGCAGACAGGTGCCTGTTTGTGTGGAGACAGTCTGTTTGAAACTGTGTTCCTCAGCGCCCGCTCTTTCTCCCCGTCGCTCCACACGCCTGGGAGTCCCTTTCTTTCTCTCCACAAGCACGTGTGTTGACTTCGTCGCACATGTGCATCTGCACAAGCGTTGAGCTCAGCAGAGCGTGTCTCTTGACACTTGATGTGCGTTGGCTGTGTCTGCCTGCTCCAGTGAAGAGAGAAACGGGAAATCATCTTGGTAGAGGCAACAAAGCAAAAGCGAGGCAGGATTGACATCTGCTCAACAGAGACGGATTCCCTGCGCTGACACAGTTCACAGTTACACGAGAAGCAATCTGAGCGGTCCGTCGACCGGAGACGTGTTTCCCAAGAGGTCGTTTAGCGAGTGAACAGCAGTGTGCGCGACTTTCAGGAGTGTGCCTGGAAAGTGCCAGAATCACCAGGAGCATCTGTGCAAAAGCTGCTGCCTCTGTGACCGCATTGAGGCACGTTCGCGTGTCTGCGAGTATATAGACGGCTCTTTCGCGTTCACTCCGAGGGAAACGGTCCGCTATTGCTTCTGTGCGCACAGACGCGATTCCCTTGTCTCTTGCGAACACAGGGAACTCTGTGCATCCAAATCTACAGGCTAAGGACGCGTCTGCATATGTTTTGGTGAACAATCGAGTGTGCGTGTTCTGACAGCTGCCTCTATGCAGACGTCTCCACAGAGCCACTTCTGAATGCCCCGCAGCCCAGGACTGAATGGATACACTAACAAGTGCACCGGTGTGAGCAACCACATATGCAGAAGGACGTCTTTCGTCTCACAGAAGCGCGAACGTCTTGGCGTTCAAGCACATGGCAGAAACAAGGTGTGAACAGATGAGCTGCTGCTATTTTCTCCGTTCGGCATGCTTCGTTGTAGCTCTCTTGCCGGTCGCCGGCTTAGCGGCTTGCTTTGCGCGACTAGCTCTGGGGAGAGAAGGAGATAGCGCCGGAAACCTCGCCTTTTGCCTTCTTCGGCGCTGGAACCTGGTTGCTGCGCCTTCTCTTTGTCCATGTGCACACACACGATTCCTCAGCGAAAACCATGCAGAAACCTTTCCACGAGCACCCAGGGATGTGCACCCAGCACCACGTGCACGCACACGCAGCTAGAGAAAAGCACCTACCTTTTCACACACTGATGCCTAAGCAAACGCGTGGCCACACACACGCACACATCCGCAAGCGCGCCTACTCCCATCTATTGAGGGAAAGACGGACGAGCAACGTCCTGACAGGCTTGAGGGGAAAAACGTCCGTTGACGGTTGGCGTACTGCACGCCCGCCTACGGGGCTGCAGGGGAATCCACATTTGGAAGGTACCTGAAGATGTGTGCCTGTTCTTGGAGCTCCGCTAGTAGGGTAGCAAAGACACTCGTAGGCAGTACTGAATGCTGCTCCGTGCTACTTCTCCTCCGCTGGCAAATGCTTCACAGTCGCCCGAGGAAAGACGTTTAACAATCGATCTCCAAGAGGAACGAAACACATGATGCCATAAGGCGAAAGAATAGCAGGGCATCTCTTCACAGGCTTGTCCCTGATCTATAGCTGAGGGCAAACACTTGTGTGCTTGTGGGAGAGCCTGTGTCTTTCCTGGAAGCGTTTGGGAGTTTTGCTCAGACGCGTGTTTCCTCAAGTTCAAGAATCAAGATCTAGGATACCTGCAGACAGGTGCCTGTTTGTGTGGAGACAGTCTGTTTGAAACTGTGTTCCTCAGCGCCCGCTCTTTCTCCCCGTCGCTCCACACGCCTGGGAGTCCCTTTCTTTCTCTCCACAAGCACGTGTGTTGACTTCGTCGCACATGTGCATCTGCACAAGCGTTGAGCTCAGCAGAGCGTGTCTCTTGACACTTGATGTGCGTTGGCTGTGTCTGCCTGCTCCAGTGAAGAGAGAAACGGGAAATCATCTTGGTAGAGGCAACAAAGCAAAAGCGAGGCAGGATTGACATCTGCTCAACAGAGACGGATTCCCTGCGCTGACACAGTTCACAGTTACACGAGAAGCAATCTGAGCGGTCCGTCGACCGGAGACGTGTTTCCCAAGAGGTCGTTTAGCGAGTGAACAGCAGTGTGCGCGACTTTCAGGAGTGTGCCTGGAAAGTGCCAGAATCACCAGGAGCATCTGTGCAAAAGCTGCTGCCTCTGTGACCGCATTGAGGCACGTTCGCGTGTCTGCGAGTATATAGACGGCTCTTTCGCGTTCACTCCGAGGGAAACGGTCCGCTATTGCTTCTGTGCGCACAGACGCGATTCCCTTGTCTCTTGCGAACACAGGGAACTCTGTGCATCCAAATCTACAGGCTAAGGACGCGTCTGCATATGTTTTGGTGAACAATCGAGTGTGCGTGTTCTGACAGCTGCCTCTATGCAGACGTCTCCACAGAGCCACTTCTGAATGCCCCGCAGCCCAGGACTGAATGGATACACTAACAAGTGCACCGGTGTGAGCAACCACATATGCAGAAGGACGTCTTTCATCTCACAGAAGCGCGAACGTCTTGGCGTTCAAGCACATGGCAGAAACAAGGTGTGAACAGATGAGCTGCTGCTATTTTCTCCGTTCGGCATGCTTCGTTGTAGCTCTCTTGCCGGTCGCCGGCTTAGCGGCTTGCTTTGCGCGACTAGCTCTGGGGAGAGAAGGAGATAGCGCCGGAAACCTCGCCTTTTGCCTTCTTCGGCGCTGGAACCTGGTTGCTGCGCCTTCTCTTTGTCCATGTGCACACACACGATTCCTCAGCGAAAACCATGCAGAAACCTTTCCACGAGCACCCAGGGATGTGCACCCAGCACCACGTGCACGCACACGCAGCTAGAGAAAAGCACCTACCTTTTCACACACTGATGCCTAAGCAAACGCGTGGCCACACACACGCACACATCCGCAAGCGCGCCTACTCCCATCTATTGAGGGAAAGACGGACGAGCTCTTTGGTTGCTCTTCACAGGCTTGTCCCTGATCTATAGCTGAGGGCAAACACTTGTGTGCTTGTGGGAGAGCCTGTGTCTTTCCTGGAAGCGTTTGGGAGTTTTGCTCAGACGCGTGTTTCCTCAAGTTCAAGAATCAAGATCTAGGATACCTGCAGACAGGTGCCTGTTTGTGTGGAGACAGTCTGTTTGAAACTGTGTTCCTCAGCGCCCGCTCTTTCTCCCCGTCGCTCCACACGCCTGGGAGTCCCTTTCTTTCTCTCCACAAGCACGTGTGTTGACTTCGTCGCACATGTGCATCTGCACAAGCGTTGAGCTCAGCAGAGCGTGTCTCTTGACACTTGATGTGCGTTGGCTGTGTCTGCCTGCTCCAGTGAAGAGAGAAACGGGAAATCATCTTGGTAGAGGCAACAAAGCAAAAGCGAGGCAGGATTGACATCTGCTCAACAGAGACGGATTCCCTGCGCTGACACAGTTCACAGTTACACGAGAAGCAATCTGAGCGGTCTGTCGACCGGAGACGTGTTTCCCAAGAGGTCGTTTAGCGAGTGAACAGCAGTGTGCGCGACTTTCAGGAGTGTGCCTGGAAAGTGCCAGAATCACCAGGAGCATCTGTGCAAAAGCTGCTGCCTCTGTGACCGCATTGAGGCACGTTCGCGTGTCTGCGAGTATATAGACGGCTCTTTCGCGTTCACTCCGAGGGAAACGGTCCGCTATTGCTTCTGTGCGCACAGACGCGATTCCCTTGTCTCTTGCGAACACAGGGAACTCTGTGCATCCAAATCTACAGGCTAAGGACGCGTCTGCATATGTTTTGGTGAACAATCGAGTGTGCGTGTTCTGACAGCTGCCTCTATGCAGACGTCTCCACAGAGCCACTTCTGAATGCCCCGCAGCCCAGGACTGAATGGATACACTAACAAGTGCACCGGTGTGAGCAACCACATATGCAGAAGGACGTCTTTCATCTCACAGAAGCGCGAACGTCTTGGCGTTCAAGCACATGGCAGAAACAAGGTGTGAACAGATGAGCTGCTGCTATTTTCTCCGTTCGGCATGCTTCGTTGTAGCTCTCTTGCCGGTCGCCGGCTTAGCGGCTTGCTTTGCGCGACTAGCTCTGGGGAGAGAAGGAGATAGCGCCGGAAACCTCGCCTTTTGCCTTCTTCGGCGCTGGAACCTGGTTGCTGCGCCTTCTCTTTGTCCATGTGCACACACACGATTCCTCAGCGAAAACCATGCAGAAACCTTTCCACGAGCACCCAGGGATGTGCACCCAGCACCACGTGCACGCACACGCAGCTAGAGAAAAGCACCTACCTTTTCACACACTGATGCCTAAGCAAACGCGTGGCCACACACACGCACACATCCGCAAGCGCGCCTACTCCCATCTATTGAGGGAAAGACGGACGAGCAACGTCCTGACAGGCTTGAGGGGAAAAACGTCCGTTGACGGTTGGCGTACTGCACGCCCGCCTACGGGGCTGCAGGGGAATCCACATTTGGAAGGTACCTGAAGATGTGTGCCTGTTCTTGGAGCTCCGCTAGTAGGGTAGCAAAGACACTCGTAGGCAGTACTGAATGCTGCTCCGTGCTACTTCTCCTCCGCTGGCAAATGCTTCACAGTCGCCCGAGGAAAGACGTTTAACAATCGATCTCCAAGAGGAACGAAACACATGATGCCATAAGGCGAAAGAATAGCAGGGCATCTCTTCACAGGCTTGTCCCTGATCTATAGCTGAGGGCAAACACTTGTGTGCTTGTGGGAGAGCCTGTGTCTTTCCTGGAAGCGTTTGGGAGTTTTGCTCAGACGCGTGTTTCCTCAAGTTCAAGAATCAAGATCTAGGATACCTGCAGACAGGTGCCTGTTTGTGTGGAGACAGTCTGTTTGAAACTGTGTTCCTCAGCGCCCGCTCTTTCTCCCCGTCGCTCCACACGCCTGGGAGTCCCTTTCTTTCTCTCCACAAGCACGTGTGTTGACTTCGTCGCACATGTGCATCTGCACAAGCGTTGAGCTCAGCAGAGCGTGTCTCTTGACACTTGATGTGCGTTGGCTGTGTCTGCCTGCTCCAGTGAAGAGAGAAACGGGAAATCATCTTGGTAGAGGCAACAAAGCAAAAGCGAGGCAGGATTGACATCTGCTCAACAGAGACGGATTCCCTGCGCTGACACAGTTCACAGTTACACGAGAAGCAATCTGAGCGGTCCGTCGACCGGAGACGTGTTTCCCAAGAGGTCGTTTAGCGAGTGAACAGCAGTGTGCGCGACTTTCAGGAGTGTGCCTGGAAAGTGCCAGAATCACCAGGAGCATCTGTGCAAAAGCTGCTGCCTCTGTGACCGCATTGAGGCACGTTCGCGTGTCTGCGAGTATATAGACGGCTCTTTCGCGTTCACTCCGAGGGAAACGGTCCGCTATTGCTTCTGTGCGCACAGACGCGATTCCCTTGTCTCTTGCGAACACAGGGAACTCTGTGCATCCAAATCTACAGGCTAAGGACGCGTCTGCATATGTTTTGGTGAACAATCGAGTGTGCGTGTTCTGACAGCTGCCTCTATGCAGACGTCTCCACAGAGCCACTTCTGAATGCCCCGCAGCCCAGGACTGAATGGATACACTAACAAGTGCACCGGTGTGAGCAACCACATATGCAGAAGGACGTCTTTCATCTCACAGAAGCGCGAACGTCTTGGCGTTCAAGCACATGGCAGAAACAAGGTGTGAACAGATGAGCTGCTGCTATTTTCTCCGTTCGGCATGCTTCGTTGTAGCTCTCTTGCCGGTCGCCGGCTTAGCGGCTTGCTTTGCGCGACTAGCTCTGGGGAGAGAAGGAGATAGCGCCGGAAACCTCGCCTTTTGCCTTCTTCGGCGCTGGAACCTGGTTGCTGCGCCTTCTCTTTGTCCATGTGCACACACACGATTCCTCAGCGAAAACCATGCAGAAACCTTTCCACGAGCACCCAGGGATGTGCACCCAGCACCACGTGCACGCACACGCAGCTAGAGAAAAGCACCTACCTTTTCACACACTGATGCCTAAGCAAACGCGTGGCCACACACACGCACACATCCGCAAGCGCGCCTACTCCCATCTATTGAGGGAAAGACGGACGAGCAACGTCCTGACAGGCTTGAGGGGAAAAACGTCCGTTGACGGTTGGCGTACTGCACGCCCGCCTACGGGGCTGCAGGGGAATCCACATTTGGAAGGTACCTGAAGATGTGTGCCTGTTCTTGGAGCTCCGCTAGTAGGGTAGCAAAGACACTCGTAGGCAGTACTGAATGCTGCTCCGTGCTACTTCTCCTCCGCTGGCAAATGCTTCACAGTCGCCCTAGGAAAGACGTTTAACAATCGATCTCCAAGAGGAACGAAACACATGATGCCATAAGGCGAAAGAATAGCAGGGCATCTCTTCACAGGCTTGTCCCTGATCTATAGCTGAGGGCAAACACTTGTGTGCTTGTGGGAGAGCCTGTGTCTTTCCTGGAAGCGTTTGGGAGTTTTGCTCAGACGCGTGTTTCCTCAAGTTCAAGAATCAAGATCTAGGATACCTGCAGACAGGTGCCTGTTTGTGTGGAGACAGTCTGTTTGAAACTGTGTTCCTCAGCGCCCGCTCTTTCTCCCCGTCGCTCCACACGCCTGGGAGTCCCTTTCTTTCTCTCCACAAGCACGTGTGTTGACTTCGTCGCACATGTGCATCTGCACAAGCGTTGAGCTCAGCAGAGCGTGTCTCTTGACACTTGATGTGCGTTGGCTGTGTCTGCCTGCTCCAGTGAAGAGAGAAACGGGAAATCATCTTGGTAGAGGCAACAAAGCAAAAGCGAGGCAGGATTGACATCTGCTCAACAGAGACGGATTCCCTGCGCTGACACAGTTCACAGTTACACGAGAAGCAATTCTGAGCGGTCCGTCGACCGGAGACGTGTTTCCCAAGAGGTCGTTTAGCGAGTGAACAGCAGTGTGCGCGACTTTCAGGAGTGTGCCTGGAAAGTGCCAGAATCACCAGGAGCATCTGTGCAAAAGCTGCTGCCTCTGTGACCGCATTGAGGCACGTTCGCGTGTCTGCGAGTATATAGACGGCTCTTTCGCGTTCACTCCGAGGGAAACGGTCCGCTATTGCTTCTGTGCGCACAGACGCGATTCCCTTGTCTCTTGCGAACACAGGGAACTCTGTGCATCCAAATCTACAGGCTAAGGACGCGTCTGCATATGTTTTGGTGAACAATCGAGTGTGCGTGTTCTGACAGCTGCCTCTATGCAGACGTCTCCACAGAGCCACTTCTGAATGCCCCGCAGCCCAGGACTGAATGGATACACTAACAAGTGCACCGGTGTGAGCAACCACATATGCAGAAGGACGTCTTTCATCTCACAGAAGCGCGAACGTCTTGGCGTTCAAGCACATGGCAGAAACAAGGTGTGAACAGATGAGCTGCTGCTATTTTCTCCGTTCGGCATGCTTCGTTGTAGCTCTCTTGCCGGTCGCCGGCTTAGCGGCTTGCTTTGCGCGACTAGCTCTGGGGAGAGAAGGAGATAGCGCCGGAAACCTCGCCTTTTGCCTTCTTCGGCGCTGGAACCTGGTTGCTGCGCCTTCTCTTTGTCCATGTGCACACACACGATTCCTCAGCGAAAACCATGCAGAAACCTTTCCACGAGCACCCAGGGATGTGCACCCAGCACCACGTGCACGCACACGCAGCTAGAGAAAAGCACCTACCTTTTCACACACTGATGCCTAAGCAAACACGTGGCCACACACACGCACACATCCGCAAGCGCGCCTACTCCCATCTATTGAGAGAAAGACGGACGAGCTCTTTGGTTGCTCTTCACAGGCTTGTCCCTGATCTATAGCTGAGGGCAATCACTTGTGTGCTTGTGGGAGAGCCTGTGTCTTTCCTGGAAGCGTTTGGGAGTTTTGCTCAGACGCGTGTTTCCTCAAGTTCAAGAATCAAGATCTAGGATACCTGCAGACAGGTGCCTGTTTGTGTGGAGACAGTCTGTTTGAAACTGTGTTCCTCAGCGCCCGCTCTTTCTCCCCGTCGCTCCACACGCCTGGGAGTCCCTTTCTTTCTCTCCACAAGCACGTGTGTTGACTTCGTCGCACATGTGCATCTGCACAAGCGTTGAGCTCAGCAGAGCGTGTCTCTTGACACTTGATGTGCGTTGGCTGTGTCTGCCTGCTCCAGTGAAGAGAGAAACGGGAAATCATCTTGGTAGAGGCAACAAAGCAAAAGCGAGGCAGGATTGACATCTGCTCAACAGAGACGGATTCCCTGCGCTGACACAGTTCACAGTTACACGAGAAGCAATTCTGAGCGGTCCGTCGACCGGAGACGTGTTTCCCAAGAGGTCGTTTAGCGAGTGAACAGCAGTGTGCGCGACTTTCAGGAGTGTGCCTGGAAAGTGCCAGAATCACCAGGAGCATCTGTGCAAAAGCTGCTGCCTCTGTGACCGCATTGAGGCACGTTCGCGTGTCTGCGAGTATATAGACGGCTCTTTCGCGTTCACTCCGAGGGAAACGGTCCGCTATTGCTTCTGTGCGCACAGACGCGATTCCCTTGTCTCTTGCGAACACAGGGAACTCTGTGCATCCAAATCTACAGGCTAAGGACGCGTCTGCATATGTTTTGGTGAACAATCGAGTGTGCGTGTTCTGACAGCTGCCTCTATGCAGACGTCTCCACAGAGCCACTTCTGAATGCCCCGCAGCCCAGGACTGAATGGATACACTAACAAGTGCACCGGTGTGAGCAACCACATATGCAGAAGGACGTCTTTCATCTCACAGAAGCGCGAACGTCTTGGCGTTCAAGCACATGGCAGAAACAAGGTGTGAACAGATGAGCTGCTGCTATTTTCTCCGTTCGGCATGCTTCGTTGTAGCTCTCTTGCCGGTCGCCGGCTTAGCGGCTTGCTTTGCGCGACTAGCTCTGGGGAGAGAAGGAGATAGCGCCGGAAACCTCGCCTTTTGCCTTCTTCGGCGCTGGAACCTGGTTGCTGCGCCTTCTCTTTGTCCATGTGCACACACACGATTCCTCAGCGAAAACCATGCAGAAACCTTTCCACGAGCACCCAGGGATGTGCACCCAGCACCACGTGCACGCACACGCAGCTAGAGAAAAGCACCTACCTTTTCACACACTGATGCCTAAGCAAACGCGTGGCCACACACACGCACACATCCGCAAGCGCGCCTACTCCCATCTATTGAGGGAAAGACGGACGAGCTCTTTGGTTGCTCTTCACAGGCTTGTCCCTGATCTATAGCTGAGGGCAAACACTTGTGTGCTTGTGGGAGAGCCTGTGTCTTTCCTGGAAGCGTTTGGGAGTTTTGCTCAGACGCGTGTTTCCTCAAGTTCAAGAATCAAGATCTAGGATACCTGCAGACAGGTGCCTGTTTGTGTGGAGAGTCTGTTTGAAACTGTGTTCCTCAGCGCCCGCTCTTTCTCCCCGTCGCTCCACACGCCTGGGAGTCCCTTTCTTTCTCTCCACAAGCACGTGTGTTGACTTCGTCGCACATGTGCATCTGCACAAGCGTTGAGCTCAGCAGAGCGTGTCTCTTGACACTTGATGTGCGTTGGCTGTGTCTGCCTGCTCCAGTGAAGAGAGAAACGGGAAATCATCTTGGTAGAGGCAACAAAGCAAAAGCGAGGCAGGATTGACATCTGCTCAACAGAGACGGATTCCCTGCGCTGACACAGTTCACAGTTACACGAGAAGCAATCTGAGCGGTCCGTCGACCGGAGACGTGTTTCCCAAGAGGTCGTTTAGCGAGTGAACAGCAGTGTGCGCGACTTTCAGGAGTGTGCCTGGAAAGTGCCAGAATCACCAGGAGCATCTGTGCAAAAGCTGCTGCCTCTGTGACCGCATTGAGGCACGTTCGCGTGTCTGCGAGTATATAGACGGCTCTTTCGCGTTCACTCCGAGGGAAACGGTCCGCTATTGCTTCTGTGCGCACAGACGCGATTCCCTTGTCTCTTGCGAACACAGGGAACTCTGTGCATCCAAATCTACAGGCTAAGGACGCGTCTGCATATGTTTTGGTGAACAATCGAGTGTGCGTGTTCTGACAGCTGCCTCTATGCAGACGTCTCCACAGAGCCACTTCTGAATGCCCCGCAGCCCAGGACTGAATGGATACACTAACAAGTGCACCGGTGTGAGCAACCACATATGCAGAAGGACGTCTTTCATCTCACAGAAGCGCGAACGTCTTGGCGTTCAAGCACATGGCAGAAACAAGGTGTGAACAGATGAGCTGCTGCTATTTTCTCCGTTCGGCATGCTTCGTTGTAGCTCTCTTGCCGGTCGCCGGCTTAGCGGCTTGCTTTGCGCGACTAGCTCTGGGGAGAGAAGGAGATAGCGCCGGAAACCTCGCCTTTTGCCTTCTTCGGCGCTGGAACCTGGTTGCTGCGCCTTCTCTTTGTCCATGTGCACACACACGATTCCTCAGCGAAAACCATGCAGAAACCTTTCCACGAGCACCCAGGGATGTGCACCCAGCACCACGTGCACGCACACGCAGCTAGAGAAAAGCACCTACCTTTTCACACACTGATGCCTAAGCAAACGCGTGGCCACACACACGCACACATCCGCAAGCGCGCCTACTCCCATCTATTGAGGGAAAGACGGACGAGCAACGTCCTGACAGGCTTGAGGGGAAAAACGTCCGTTGACGGTTGGCGTACTGCACGCCCGCCTACGGGGCTGCAGGGGAATCCACATTTGGAAGGTACCTGAAGATGTGTGCCTGTTCTTGGAGCTCCGCTAGTAGGGTAGCAAAGACACTCGTAGGCAGTACTGAATGCTGCTCCGTGCTACTTCTCCTCCGCTGGCAAATGCTTCACAGTCGCCCGAGGAAAGACGTTTAACAATCGATCTCCAAGAGGAACGAAACACATGATGCCATAAGGCGAAAGAATAGCAGGGCATCTCTTCACAGGCTTGTCCCTGATCTATAGCTGAGGGCAAACACTTGTGTGCTTGTGGGAGAGCCTGTGTCTTTCCTGGAAGCGTTTGGGAGTTTTGCTCAGACGCGTGTTTCCTCAAGTTCAAGAATCAAGATCTAGGATACCTGCAGACAGGTGCCTGTTTGTGTGGAGACAGTCTGTTTGAAACTGTGTTCCTCAGCGCCCGCTCTTTCTCCCCGTCGCTCCACACGCCTGGGAGTCCCTTTCTTTCTCTCCACAAGCACGTGTGTTGACTTCGTCGCACATGTGCATCTGCACAAGCGTTGAGCTCAGCAGAGCGTGTCTCTTGACACTTGATGTGCGTTGGCTGTGTCTGCCTGCTCCAGTGAAGAGAGAAACGGGAAATCATCTTGGTAGAGGCAACAAAGCAAAAGCGAGGCAGGATTGACATCTGCTCAACAGAGACGGATTCCCTGCGCTGACACAGTTCACAGTTACACGAGAAGCAATCTGAGCGGTCCGTCGACCGGAGACGTGTTTCCCAAGAGGTCGTTTAGCGAGTGAACAGCAGTGTGCGCGACTTTCAGGAGTGTGCCTGGAAAGTGCCAGAATCACCAGGAGCATCTGTGCAAAAGCTGCTGCCTCTGTGACCGCATTGAGGCACGTTCGCGTGTCTGCGAGTATATAGACGGCTCTTTCGCGTTCACTCCGAGGGAAACGGTCCGCTATTGCTTCTGTGCGTACAGACGCGATTCCCTTGTCTCTTGCGAACACAGGGAACTCTGTGCATCCAAATCTACAGGCTAAGGACGCGTCTGCATATGTTTTGGTGAACAATCGAGTGTGCGTGTTCTGACAGCTGCCTCTATGCAGACGTCTCCACAGAGCCACTTCTGAATGCCCCGCAGCCCAGGACTGAATGGATACACTAACAAGTGCACCGGTGTGAGCAACCACATATGCAGAAGGACGTCTTTCATCTCACAGAAGCGCGAACGTCTTGGCGTTCAAGCACATGGCAGAAACAAGGTGTGAACAGATGAGCTGCTGCTATTTTCTCCGTTCGGCATGCTTCGTTGTAGCTCTCTTGCCGGTCGCCGGCTTAGCGGCTTGCTTTGCGCGACTAGCTCTGGGGAGAGAAGGAGATAGCGCCGGAAACCTCGCCTTTTGCCTTCTTCGGCGCTGGAACCTGGTTGCTGCGCCTTCTCTTTGTCCATGTGCACACACACGATTCCTCAGCGAAAACCATGCAGAAACCTTTCCACGAGCACCCAGGGATGTGCACCCAGCACCACGTGCACGCACACGCAGCTAGAGAAAAGCACCTACCTTTTCACACACTGATGCCTAAGCAAACGCGTGGCCACACACACGCACACATCCGCAAGCGCGCCTACTCCCATCTATTGAGGGAAAGACGGACGAGCAACGTCCTGACAGGCTTGAGGGGAAAAACGTCCGTTGACGGTTGGCGTACTGCACGCCCGCCTACGGGGCTGCAGGGGAATCCACATTTGGAAGGTACCTGAAGATGTGTGCCTGTTCTTGGAGCTCCGCTAGTAGGGTAGCAAAGACACTCGTAGGCAGTACTGAATGCTGCTCCGTGCTACTTCTCCTCCGCTGGCAAATGCTTCACAGTCGCCCTAGGAAAGACGTTTAACAATCGATCTCCAAGAGGAACGAAACACATGATGCCATAAGGCGAAAGAATAGCAGGGCATCTCTTCACAGGCTTGTCCCTGATCTATAGCTGAGGGCAAACACTTGTGTGCTTGTGGGAGAGCCTGTGTCTTTCCTGGAAGCGTTTGGGAGTTTTGCTCAGACGCGTGTTTCCTCAAGTTCAAGAATCAAGATCTAGGATACCTGCAGACAGGTGCCTGTTTGTGTGGAGACAGTCTGTTTGAAACTGTGTTCCTCAGCGCCCGCTCTTTCTCCCCGTCGCTCCACACGCCTGGGAGTCCCTTTCTTTCTCTCCACAAGCACGTGTGTTGACTTCGTCGCACATGTGCATCTGCACAAGCGTTGAGCTCAGCAGAGCGTGTCTCTTGACACTTGATGTGCGTTGGCTGTGTCTGCCTGCTCCAGTGAAGAGAGAAACGGGAAATCATCTTGGTAGAGGCAACAAAGCAAAAGCGAGGCAGGATTGACATCTGCTCAACAGAGACGGATTCCCTGCGCTGACACAGTTCACAGTTACACGAGAAGCAATCTGAGCGGTCCGTCGACCGGAGACGTGTTTCCCAAGAGGTCGTTTAGCGAGTGAACAGCAGTGTGCGCGACTTTCAGGAGTGTGCCTGGAAAGTGCCAGAATCACCAGGAGCATCTGTGCAAAAGCTGCTGCCTCTGTGACCGCATTGAGGCACGTTCGCGTGTCTGCGAGTATATAGACGGCTCTTTCGCGTTCACTCCGAGGGAAACGGTCCGCTATTGCTTCTGTGCGCACAGACGCGATTCCCTTGTCTCTTGCGAACACAGGGAACTCTGTGCATCCAAATCTACAGGCTAAGGACGCGTCTGCATATGTTTTGGTGAACAATCGAGTGTGCGTGTTCTGACAGCTGCCTCTATGCAGACGTCTCCACAGAGCCACTTCTGAATGCCCCGCAGCCCAGGACTGAATGGATACACTAACAAGTGCACCGGTGTGAGCAACCACATATGCAGAAGGACGTCTTTCATCTCACAGAAGCGCGAACGTCTTGGCGTTCAAGCACATGGCAGAAACAAGGTGTGAACAGATGAGCTGCTGCTATTTTCTCCGTTCGGCATGCTTCGTTGTAGCTCTCTTGCCGGTCGCCGGCTTAGCGGCTTGCTTTGCGCGACTAGCTCTGGGGAGAGAAGGAGATAGCGCCGGAAACCTCGCCTTTTGCCTTCTTCGGCGCTGGAACCTGGTTGCTGCGCCTTCTCTTTGTCCATGTGCACACACACGATTCCTCAGCGAAAACCATGCAGAAACCTTTCCACGAGCACCCAGGGATGTGCACCCAGCACCACGTGCACGCACACGCAGCTAGAGAAAAGCACCTACCTTTTCACACACTGATGCCTAAGCAAACGCGTGGCCACACACACGCACACATCCGCAAGCGCGCCTACTCCCATCTATTGAGGGAAAGACGGACGAGCAACGTCCTGACAGGCTTGAGGGGAAAAACGTCCGTTGACGGTTGGCGTACTGCACGCCCGCCTACGGGGCTGCAGGGGAATCCACATTTGGAAGGTACCTGAAGATGTGTGCCTGTTCTTGGAGCTCCGCTAGTAGGGTAGCAAAGACACTCGTAGGCAGTACTGAATGCTGCTCCGTGCTACTTCTCCTCCGCTGGCAAATGCTTCACTGTCGCCCTAGGAAAGACGTTTAACAATCGATCTCCAAGAGGAACGAAACACATGATGCCATAAGGCAAAAGAATAGCAGGGCATCTCTTCACAGGCTTGTCCCTGATCTATAGCTGAGGGCAAACACTTGTGTGCTTGTGGGAGAGCCTGTGTCTTTCCTGGAAGCGTTTGGGAGTTTTGCTCAGACGCGTGTTTCCTCAAGTTCAAGAATCAAGATCTAGGATACCTGCAGACAGGTGCCTGTTTGTGTGGAGACAGTCTGTTTGAAACTGTGTTCCTCAGCGCCCGCTCTTTCTCCCCGTCGCTCCACACGCCTGGGAGTCCCTTTCTTTCTCTCCACAAGCACGTGTGTTGACTTCGTCGCACATGTGCATCTGCACAAGCGTTGAGCTCAGCAGAGCGTGTCTCTTGACACTTGATGTGCGTTGGCTGTGTCTGCCTGCTCCAGTGAAGAGAGAAACGGGAAATCATCTTGGTAGAGGCAACAAAGCAAAAGCGAGGCAGGATTGACATCTGCTCAACAGAGACGGATTCCCTGCGCTGACACAGTTCACAGTTACACGAGAAGCAATCTGAGCGGTCCGTCGACCGGAGACGTGTTTCCCAAGAGGTCGTTTAGCGAGTGAACAGCAGTGTGCGCGACTTTCAGGAGTGTGCCTGGAAAGTGCCAGAATCACCAGGAGCATCTGTGCAAAAGCTGCTGCCTCTGTGACCGCATTGAGGCACGTTCGCGTGTCTGCGAGTATATAGACGGCTCTTTCGCGTTCACTCCGAGGGAAACGGTCCGCTATTGCTTCTGTGCGCACAGACGCGATTCCCTTGTCTCTTGCGAACACAGGGAACTCTGTGCATCCAAATCTACAGGCTAAGGACGCGTCTGCATATGTTTTGGTGAACAATCGAGTGTGCGTGTTCTGACAGCTGCCTCTATGCAGACGTCTCCACAGAGCCACTTCTGAATGCCCCGCAGCCCAGGACTGAATGGATACACTAACAAGTGCACCGGTGTGAGCAACCACATATGCAGAAGGACGTCTTTCATCTCACAGAAGCGCGAACGTCTTGGCGTTCAAGCACATGGCAGAAACAAGGTGTGAACAGATGAGCTGCTGCTATTTTCTCCGTTCGGCATGCTTCGTTGTAGCTCTCTTGCCGGTCGCCGGCTTAGCGGCTTGCTTTGCGCGACTAGCTCTGGGGAGAGAAGGAGATAGCGCCGGAAACCTCGCCTTTTGCCTTCTTCGGCGCTGGAACCTGGTTGCTGCGCCTTCTCTTTGTCCATGTGCACACACACGATTCCTCAGCGAAAACCATGCAGAAACCTTTCCACGAGCACCCAGGGATGTGCACCCAGCACCACGTGCACGCACACGCAGCTAGAGAAAAGCACCTACCTTTTCACACACTGAAGCCTAAGCAAACGCGTGGCCACACACACGCACACATCCGCAAGCGCGCCTACTCCCATCTATTGAGGGAAAGACGGACGAGCAACGTCCTGACAGGCTTGAGGGGAAAAACGTCCGTTGACGGTTGGCGTACTGCACGCCCGCCTACGGGGCTGCAGGGGAATCCACATTTGGAAGGTACCTGAAGATGTGTGCCTGTTCTTGGAGCTCCGCTAGTAGGGTAGCAAAGACACTCGTAGGCAGTACTGAATGCTGCTCCGTGCTACTTCTCCTCCGCTGGCAAATGCTTCACAGTCGCCCGAGGAAAGACGTTTAACAATCGATCTCCAAGAGGAACGAAACACATGATGCCATAAGGCGAAAGAATAGCAGGGCATCTCTTCACAGGCTTGTCCCTGATCTATAGCTGAGGGCAAACACTTGTGTGCTTGTGGGAGAGCCTGTGTCTTTCCTGGAAGCGTTTGGGAGTTTTGCTCAGACGCGTGTTTCCTCAAGTTCAAGAATCAAGATCTAGGATACCTGCAGACAGGTGCCTGTTTGTGTGGAGACAGTCTGTTTGAAACTGTGTTCCTCAGCGCCCGCTCTTTCTCCCCGTCGCTCCACACGCCTGGGAGTCCCTTTCTTTCTCTCCACAAGCACGTGTGTTGACTTCGTCGCACATGTGCATCTGCACAAGCGTTGAGCTCATCAGAGCGTGTCTCTTGACACTTGATGTGCGTTGGCTGTGTCTGCGTGCTCCAGTGAAGAGAGAAACGGGAAATCATCTTGGTAGAGGCAACAAAGCAAAAGCGAGGCAGGATTGACATCTGCTCAACAGAGACGGATTCCCTGCGCTGACACAGTTCACAGTTACACGAGAAGCAATCTGAGCGGTCCGTCGACCGGAGACGTGTTTCCCAAGAGGTCGTTTAGCGAGTGAACAGCAGTGTGCGCGACTTTCAGGAGTGTGCCTGGAAAGTGCCAGAATCACCAGGAGCATCTGTGCAAAAGCTGCTGCCTCTGTGACCGCATTGAGGCACGTTCGCGTGTCTGCGAGTATATAGACGGCTCTTTCGCGTTCACTCCGAGGGAAACGGTCCGCTATTGCTTCTGTGCGCACAGACGCGATTCCCTTGTCTCTTGCGAACACAGGGAACTCTGTGCATCCAAATCTACAGGCTAAGGACGCGTCTGCATATGTTTTGGTGAACAATCGAGTGTGCGTGTTCTGACAGCTGCCTCTATGCAGACGTCTCCACAGAGCCACTTCTGAATGCCCCGCAGCTCAGGACTGAATGGATACACTAACAAGTGCACCGGTGTGAGCAACCACATATGCAGAAGGACGTCTTTCATCTCACAGAAGCGCGAACGTCTTGGCGTTCAAGCACATGGCAGAAACAAGGTGTGAACAGATGAGCTGCTGCTATTTTCTCCGTTCGGCATGCTTCGTTGTAGCTCTCTTGCCGGTCGCCGGCTTAGCGGCTTGCTTTGCGCGACTAGCTCTGGGGAGAGAAGGAGATAGCGCCGGAAACCTCGCCTTTTGCCTTCTTCGGCGCTGGAACCTGGTTGCTGCGCCTTCTCTTTGTCCATGTGCACACACACGATTCCTCAGCGAAAACCATGCAGAAACCTTTCCACGAGCACCCAGGGATGTGCACCCAGCACCACGTGCACGCACACGCAGCTAGAGAAAAGCACCTACCTTTTCACACACTGATGCCTAAGCAAACGCGTGGCCACACACACGCACACATCCGCAAGCGCGCCTACTCCCATCTATTGAGGGAAAGACGGACGAGCAACGTCCTGACAGGCTTGAGGGGAAAAACGTCCGTTGACGGTTGGCGTACTGCACGCCCGCCTACGGGGCTGCAGGGGAATCCACATTTGGAAGGTACCTGAAGATGTGTGCCTGTTCTTGGAGCTCCGCTAGTAGGGTAGCAAAGACACTCGTAGGCAGTACTGAATGCTGCTCCGTGCTACTTCTCCTCCGCTGGCAAATGCTTCACAGTCGCCCGAGGAAAGACGTTTAACAATCGATCTCCAAGAGGAACGAAACACATGATGCCATAAGGCGAAAGAATAGCAGGGCATCTCTTCACAGGCTTGTCCCTGATCTATAGCTGAGGGCAAACACTTGTGTGCTTGTGGGAGAGCCTGTGTCTTTCCTGGAAGCGTTTGGGAGTTTTGCTCAGACGCGTGTTTCCTCAAGTTCAAGAATCAAGATCTAGGATACCTGCAGACAGGTGCCTGTTTGTGTGGAGACAGTCTGTTTGAAACTGTGTTCCTCAGCGCCCGCTCTTTCTCCCCGTCGCTCCACACGCCTGGGAGTCCCTTTCTTTCTCTCCACAAGCACGTGTGTTGACTTCGTCGCACATGTGCATCTGCACAAGCGTTGAGCTCAGCAGAGCGTGTCTCTTGACACTTGATGTGCGTTGGCTGTGTCTGCCTGCTCCAGTGAAGAGAGAAACGGGAAATCATCTTGGTAGAGGCAACAAAGCAAAAGCGAGGCAGGATTGACATCTGCTCAACAGAGACGGATTCCCTGCGCTGACACAGTTCACAGTTACACGAGAAGCAATCTGAGCGGTCCGTCGACCGGAGACGTGTTTCCCAAGAGGTCGTTTAGCGAGTGAACAGCAGTGTGCGCGACTTTCAGGAGTGTGCCTGGAAAGTGCCAGAATCACCAGGAGCATCTGTGCAAAAGCTGCTGCCTCTGTGACCGCATTGAGGCACGTTCGCGTGTCTGCGAGTATATAGACGGCTCTTTCGCGTTCACTCCGAGGGAAACGGTCCGCTATTGCTTCTGTGCGCACAGACGCGATTCCCTTGTCTCTTGCGAACACAGGGAACTCTGTGCATCCAAATCTACAGGCTAAGGACGCGTCTGCATATGTTTTGGTGAACAATCGAGTGTGCGTGTTCTGACAGCTGCCTCTATGCAGACGTCTCCACAGAGCCACTTCTGAATGCCCCGCAGCCCAGGACTGAATGGATACACTAACAAGTGCACCGGTGTGAGCAACCACATATGCAGAAGGACGTCTTTCATCTCACAGAAGCGCGAACGTCTTGGCGTTCAAGCACATGGCAGAAACAAGGTGTGAACAGATGAGCTGCTGCTATTTTCTCCGTTCGGCATGCTTCGTTGTAGCTCTCTTGCCGGTCGCCGGCTTAGCGGCTTGCTTTGCGCGACTAGCTCTGGGGAGAGAAGGAGATAGCGCCGGAAACCTCGCCTTTTGCCTTCTTCGGCGCTGGAACCTGGTTGCTGCGCCTTCTCTTTGTCCATGTGCACACACACGATTCCTCAGCGAAAACCATGCAGAAACCTTTCCACGAGCACCCAGGGATGTGCACCCAGCACCACGTGCACGCACACGCAGCTAGAGAAAAGCACCTACCTTTTCACACACTGATGCCTAAGCAAACGCGTGGCCACACACACGCACACATCCGCAAGCGCGCCTACTCCCATCTATTGAGGGAAAGACGGACGAGCAACGTCCTGACAGGCTTGAGGGGAAAAACGTCCGTTGACGGTTGGCGTACTGCACGCCCGCCTACGGGGCTGCAGGGGAATCCACATTTGGAAGGTACCTGAAGATGTGTGCCTGTTCTTGGAGCTCCGCTAGTAGGGTAGCAAAGACACTCGTAGGCAGTACTGAATGCTGCTCCGTGCTACTTCTCCTCCGCTGGCAAATGCTTCACAGTCGCCCGAGGAAAGACGTTTAACAATCGATCTCCAAGAGGAACGAAACACATGATGCCATAAGGCGAAAGAATAGCAGGGCATCTCTTCACAGGCTTGTCCCTGATCTATAGCTGAGGGCAAACACTTGTGTGCTTGTGGGAGAGCCTGTGTCTTTCCTGGAAGCGTTTGGGAGTTTTGCTCAGACGCGTGTTTCCTCAAGTTCAAGAATCAAGATCTAGGATACCTGCAGACAGGTGCCTGTTTGTGTGGAGACAGTCTGTTTGAAACTGTGTTCCTCAGCGCCCGCTCTTTCTCCCCGTCGCTCCACACGCCTGGGAGTCCCTTTCTTTCTCTCCACAAGCACGTGTGTTGACTTCGTCGCACATGTGCATCTGCACAAGCGTTGAGCTCAGCAGAGCGTGTCTCTTGACACTTGATGTGCGTTGGCTGTGTCTGCCTGCTCCAGTGAAGAGAGAAACGGGAAATCATCTTGGTAGAGGCAACAAAGCAAAAGCGAGGCAGGATTGACATCTGCTCAACAGAGACGGATTCCCTGCGCTGACACAGTTCACAGTTACACGAGAAGCAATCTGAGCGGTCCGTCGACCGGAGACGTGTTTCCCAAGAGGTCGTTTAGCGAGTGAACAGCAGTGTGCGCGACTTTCAGGAGTGTGCCTGGAAAGTGCCAGAATCACCAGGAGCATCTGTGCAAAAGCTGCTGCCTCTGTGACCGCATTGAGGCACGTTCGCGTGTCTGCGAGTATATAGACGGCTCTTTCGCGTTCACTCCGAGGGAAACGGTCCGCTATTGCTTCTGTGCGTACAGACGCGATTCCCTTGTCTCTTGCGAACACAGGGAACTCTGTGCATCCAAATCTACAGGCTAAGGACGCGTCTGCATATGTTTTGGTGAACAATCGAGTGTGCGTGTTCTGACAGCTGCCTCTATGCAGACGTCTCCACAGAGCCACTTCTGAATGCCCCGCAGCCCAGGACTGAATGGATACACTAACAAGTGCACCGGTGTGAGCAACCACATATGCAGAAGGACGTCTTTCATCTCACAGAAGCGCGAACGTCTTGGCGTTCAAGCACATGGCAGAAACAAGGTGTGAACAGATGAGCTGCTGCTATTTTCTCCGTTCGGCATGCTTCGTTGTAGCTCTCTTGCCGGTCGCCGGCTTAGCGGCTTGCTTTGCGCGACTAGCTCTGGGGAGAGAAGGAGATAGCGCCGGAAACCTCGCCTTTTGCCTTCTTCGGCGCTGGAACCTGGTTGCTGCGCCTTCTCTTTGTCCATGTGCACACACACGATTCCTCAGCGAAAACCATGCAGAAACCTTTCCACGAGCACCCAGGGATGTGCACCCAGCACCACGTGCACGCACACGCAGCTAGAGAAAAGCACCTACCTTTTCACACACTGATGCCTAAGCAAACGCGTGGCCACACACACGCACACATCCGCAAGCGCGCCTACTCCCATCTATTGAGGGAAAGACGGACGAGCAACGTCCTGACAGGCTTGAGGGGAAAAACGTCCGTTGACGGTTGGCGTACTGCACGCCCGCCTACGGGGCTGCAGGGGAATCCACATTTGGAAGGTACCTGAAGATGTGTGCCTGTTCTTGGAGCTCCGCTAGTAGGGTAGCAAAGACACTCGTAGGCAGTACTGAATGCTGCTCCGTGCTACTTCTCCTCCGCTGGCAAATGCTTCACAGTCGCCCTAGGAAAGACGTTTAACAATCGATCTCCAAGAGGAACGAAACACATGATGCCATAAGGCGAAAGAATAGCAGGGCATCTCTTCACAGGCTTGTCCCTGATCTATAGCTGAGGGCAAACACTTGTGTGCTTGTGGGAGAGCCTGTGTCTTTCCTGGAAGCGTTTGGGAGTTTTGCTCAGACGCGTGTTTCCTCAAGTTCAAGAATCAAGATCTAGGATACCTGCAGACAGGTGCCTGTTTGTGTGGAGACAGTCTGTTTGAAACTGTGTTCCTCAGCGCCCGCTCTTTCTCCCCGTCGCTCCACACGCCTGGGAGTCCCTTTCTTTCTCTCCACAAGCACGTGTGTTGACTTCGTCGCACATGTGCATCTGCACAAGCGTTGAGCTCAGCAGAGCGTGTCTCTTGACACTTGATGTGCGTTGGCTGTGTCTGCCTGCTCCAGTGAAGAGAGAAACGGGAAATCATCTTGGTAGAGGCAACAAAGCAAAAGCGAGGCAGGATTGACATCTGCTCAACAGAGACGGATTCCCTGCGCTGACACAGTTCACAGTTACACGAGAAGCAATTCTGAGCGGTCCGTCGACCGGAGACGTGTTTCCCAAGAGGTCGTTTAGCGAGTGAACAGCAGTGTGCGCGACTTTCAGGAGTGTGCCTGGAAAGTGCCAGAATCACCAGGAGCATCTGTGCAAAAGCTGCTGCCTCTGTGACCGCATTGAGGCACGTTCGCGTGTCTGCGAGTATATAGACGGCTCTTTCGCGTTCACTCCGAGGGAAACGGTCCGCTATTGCTTCTGTGCGCACAGACGCGATTCCCTTGTCTCTTGCGAACACAGGGAACTCTGTGCATCCAAATCTACAGGCTAAGGACGCGTCTGCATATGTTTTGGTGAACAATCGAGTGTGCGTGTTCTGACAGCTGCCTCTATGCAGACGTCTCCACAGAGCCACTTCTGAATGCCCCGCAGCCCAGGACTGAATGGATACACTAACAAGTGCACCGGTGTGAGCAACCACATATGCAGAAGGACGTCTTTCATCTCACAGAAGCGCGAACGTCTTGGCGTTCAAGCACATGGCAGAAACAAGGTGTGAACAGATGAGCTGCTGCTATTTTCTCCGTTCGGCATGCTTCGTTGTAGCTCTCTTGCCGGTCGCCGGCTTAGCGGCTTGCTTTGCGCGACTAGCTCTGGGGAGAGAAGGAGATAGCGCCGGAAACCTCGCCTTTTGCCTTCTTCGGCGCTGGAACCTGGTTGCTGCGCCTTCTCTTTGTCCATGTGCACACACACGATTCCTCAGCGAAAACCATGCAGAAACCTTTCCACGAGCACCCAGGGATGTGCACCCAGCACCACGTGCACGCACACGCAGCTAGAGAAAAGCACCTACCTTTTCACACACTGATGCCTAAGCAAACGCGTGGCCACACACACGCACACATCCGCAAGCGCGCCTACTCCCATCTATTGAGGGAAAGACGGACGAGCTCTTTGGTTGCTCTTCACAGGCTTGTCCCTGATCTATAGCTGAGGGCAAACACTTGTGTGCTTGTGGGAGAGCCTGTGTCTTTCCTGGAAGCGTTTGGGAGTTTTGCTCAGACGCGTGTTTCCTCAAGTTCAAGAATCAAGATCTAGGATACCTGCAGACAGGTGCCTGTTTGTGTGGAGACAGTCTGTTTGAAACTGTGTTCCTCAGCGCCCGCTCTTTCTCCCCGTCGCTCCACACGCCTGGGAGTCCCTTTCTTTCTCTCCACAAGCACGTGTGTTGACTTCGTCGCACATGTGCATCTGCACAAGCGTTGAGCTCAGCAGAGCGTGTCTCTTGACACTTGATGTGCGTTGGCTGTGTCTGCCTGCTCCAGTGAAGAGAGAAACGGGAAATCATCTTGGTAGAGGCAACAAAGCAAAAGCGAGGCAGGATTGACATCTGCTCAACAGAGACGGATTCCCTGCGCTGACACAGTTCACAGTTACACGAGAAGCAATCTGAGCGGTCCGTCGACCGGAGACGTGTTTCCCAAGAGGTCGTTTAGCGAGTGAACAGCAGTGTGCGCGACTTTCAGGAGTGTGCCTGGAAAGTGCCAGAATCACCAGGAGCATCTGTGCAAAAGCTGCTGCCTCTGTGACCGCATTGAGGCACGTTCGCGTGTCTGCGAGTATATAGACGGCTCTTTCGCGTTCACTCCGAGGGAAACGGTCCGCTATTGCTTCTGTGCGTACAGACGCGATTCCCTTGTCTCTTGCGAACACAGGGAACTCTGTGCATCCAAATCTACAGGCTAAGGACGCGTCTGCATATGTTTTGGTGAACAATCGAGTGTGCGTGTTCTGACAGCTGCCTCTATGCAGACGTCTCCACAGAGCCACTTCTGAATGCCCCGCAGCCCAGGACTGAATGGATACACTAACAAGTGCACCGGTGTGAGCAACCACATATGCAGAAGGACGTCTTTCATCTCACAGAAGCGCGAACGTCTTGGCGTTCAAGCACATGGCAGAAACAAGGTGTGAACAGATGAGCTGCTGCTATTTTCTCCGTTCGGCATGCTTCGTTGTAGCTCTCTTGCCGGTCGCCGGCTTAGCGGCTTGCTTTGCGCGACTAGCTCTGGGGAGAGAAGGAGATAGCGCCGGAAACCTCGCCTTTTGCCTTCTTCGGCGCTGGAACCTGGTTGCTGCGCCTTCTCTTTGTCCATGTGCACACACACGATTCCTCAGCGAAAACCATGCAGAAACCTTTCCACGAGCACCCAGGGATGTGCACCCAGCACCACGTGCACGCACACGCAGCTAGAGAAAAGCACCTACCTTTTCACACACTGATGCCTAAGCAAACGCGTGGCCACACACACGCACACATCCGCAAGCGCGCCTACTCCCATCTATTGAGGGAAAGACGGACGAGCAACGTCCTGACAGGCTTGAGGGGAAAAACGTCCGTTGACGGTTGGCGTACTGCACGCCCGCCTACGGGGCTGCAGGGGAATCCACATTTGGAAGGTACCTGAAGATGTGTGCCTGTTCTTGGAGCTCCGCTAGTAGGGTAGCAAAGACACTCGTAGGCAGTACTGAATGCTGCTCCGTGCTACTTCTCCTCCGCTGGCAAATGCTTCACAGTCGCCCTAGGAAAGACGTTTAACAATCGATCTCCAAGAGGAACGAAACACATGATGCCATAAGGCGAAAGAATAGCAGGGCATCTCTTCACAGGCTTGTCCCTGATCTATAGCTGAGGGCAAACACTTGTGTGCTTGTGGGAGAGCCTGTGTCTTTCCTGGAAGCGTTTGGGAGTTTTGCTCAGACGCGTGTTTCCTCAAGTTCAAGAATCAAGATCTAGGATACCTGCAGACAGGTGCCTGTTTGTGTGGAGACAGTCTGTTTGAAACTGTGTTCCTCAGCGCCCGCTCTTTCTCCCCGTCGCTCCACACGCCTGGGAGTCCCTTTCTTTCTCTCCACAAGCACGTGTGTTGACTTCGTCGCACATGTGCATCTGCACAAGCGTTGAGCTCAGCAGAGCGTGTCTCTTGACACTTGATGTGCGTTGGCTGTGTCTGCCTGCTCCAGTGAAGAGAGAAACGGGAAATCATCTTGGTAGAGGCAACAAAGCAAAAGCGAGGCAGGATTGACATCTGCTCAACAGAGACGGATTCCCTGCGCTGACACAGTTCACAGTTACACGAGAAGCAATTCTGAGCGGTCCGTCGACCGGAGACGTGTTTCCCAAGAGGTCGTTTAGCGAGTGAACAGCAGTGTGCGCGACTTTCAGGAGTGTGCCTGGAAAGTGCCAGAATCACCAGGAGCATCTGTGCAAAAGCTGCTGCCTCTGTGACCGCATTGAGGCACGTTCGCGTGTCTGCGAGTATATAGACGGCTCTTTCGCGTTCACTCCGAGGGAAACGGTCCGCTATTGCTTCTGTGCGCACAGACGCGATTCCCTTGTCTCTTGCGAACACAGGGAACTCTGTGCATCCAAATCTACAGGCTAAGGACGCGTCTGCATATGTTTTGGTGAACAATCGAGTGTGCGTGTTCTGACAGCTGCCTCTATGCAGACGTCTCCACAGAGCCACTTCTGAATGCCCCGCAGCCCAGGACTGAATGGATACACTAACAAGTGCACCGGTGTGAGCAACCACATATGCAGAAGGACGTCTTTCATCTCACAGAAGCGCGAACGTCTTGGCGTTCAAGCACATGGCAGAAACAAGGTGTGAACAGATGAGCTGCTGCTATTTTCTCCGTTCGGCATGCTTCGTTGTAGCTCTCTTGCCGGTCGCCGGCTTAGCGGCTTGCTTTGCGCGACTAGCTCTGGGGAGAGAAGGAGATAGCGCCGGAAACCTCGCCTTTTGCCTTCTTCGGCGCTGGAACCTGGTTGCTGCGCCTTCTCTTTGTCCATGTGCACACACACGATTCCTCAGCGAAAACCATGCAGAAACCTTTCCACGAGCACCCAGGGATGTGCACCCAGCACCACGTGCACGCACACGCAGCTAGAGAAAAGCACCTACCTTTTCACACACTGATGCCTAAGCAAACGCGTGGCCACACACACGCACACATCCGCAAGCGCGCCTACTCCCATCTATTGAGGGAAAGACGGACGAGCTCTTTGGTTGCTCTTCACAGGCTTGTCCCTGATCTATAGCTGAGGGCAAACACTTGTGTGCTTGTGGGAGAGCCTGTGTCTTTCCTGGAAGCGTTTGGGAGTTTTGCTCAGACGCGTGTTTCCTCAAGTTCAAGAATCAAGATCTAGGATACCTGCAGACAGGTGCCTGTTTGTGTGGAGACAGTCTGTTTGAAACTGTGTTCCTCAGCGCCCGCTCTTTCTCCCCGTCGCTCCACACGCCTGGGAGTCCCTTTCTTTCTCTCCACAAGCACGTGTGTTGACTTCGTCGCACATGTGCATCTGCACAAGCGTTGAGCTCATCAGAGCGTGTCTCTTGACACTTGATGTGCGTTGGCTGTGTCTGCGTGCTCCAGTGAAGAGAGAAACGGGAAATCATCTTGGTAGAGGCAACAAAGCAAAAGCGAGGCAGGATTGACATCTGCTCAACAGAGACGGATTCCCTGCGCTGACACAGTTCACAGTTACACGAGAAGCAATCTGAGCGGTCCGTCGACCGGAGACGTGTTTCCCAAGAGGTCGTTTAGCGAGTGAACAGCAGTGTGCGCGACTTTCAGGAGTGTGCCTGGAAAGTGCCAGAATCACCAGGAGCATCTGTGCAAAAGCTGCTGCCTCTGTGACCGCATTGAGGCACGTTCGCGTGTCTGCGAGTATATAGACGGCTCTTTCGCGTTCACTCCGAGGGAAACGGTCCGCTATTGCTTCTGTGCGCACAGACGCGATTCCCTTGTCTCTTGCGAACACAGGGAACTCTGTGCATCCAAATCTACAGGCTAAGGACGCGTCTGCATATGTTTTGGTGAACAATCGAGTGTGCGTGTTCTGACAGCTGCCTCTATGCAGACGTCTCCACAGAGCCACTTCTGAATGCCCCGCAGCCCAGGACTGAATGGATACACTAACAAGTGCACCGGTGTGAGCAACCACATATGCAGAAGGACGTCTTTCATCTCACAGAAGCGCGAACGTCTTGGCGTTCAAGCACATGGCAGAAACAAGGTGTGAACAGATGAGCTGCTGCTATTTTCTCCGTTCGGCATGCTTCGTTGTAGCTCTCTTGCCGGTCGCCGGCTTAGCGGCTTGCTTTGCGCGACTAGCTCTGGGGAGAGAAGGAGATAGCGCCGGAAACCTCGCCTTTTGCCTTCTTCGGCGCTGGAACCTGGTTGCTGCGCCTTCTCTTTGTCCATGTGCACACACACGATTCCTCAGCGAAAACCATGCAGAAACCTTTCCACGAGCACCCAGGGATGTGCACCCAGCACCACGTGCACGCACACGCAGCTAGAGAAAAGCACCTACCTTTTCACACACTGATGCCTAAGCAAACGCGTGGCCACACACACGCACACATCCGCAAGCGCGCCTACTCCCATCTATTGAGGGAAAGACGGACGAGCTCTTTGGTTGCTCTTCACAGGCTTGTCCCTGATCTATAGCTGAGGGCAAACACTTGTGTGCTTGTGGGAGAGCCTGTGTCTTTCCTGGAAGCGTTTGGGAGTTTTGCTCAGACGCGTGTTTCCTCAAGTTCAAGAATCAAGATCTAGGATACCTGCAGACAGGTGCCTGTTTGTGTGGAGACAGTCTGTTTGAAACTGTGTTCCTCAGCGCCCGCTCTTTCTCCCCGTCGCTCCACACGCCTGGGAGTCCCTTTCTTTCTCTCCACAAGCACGTGTGTTGACTTCGTCGCACATGTGCATCTGCACAAGCGTTGAGCTCAGCAGAGCGTGTCTCTTGACACTTGATGTGCGTTGGCTGTGTCTGCCTGCTCCAGTGAAGAGAGAAACGGGAAATCATCTTGGTAGAGGCAACAAAGCAAAAGCGAGGCAGGATTGACATCTGCTCAACAGAGACGGATTCCCTGCGCTGACACAGTTCACAGTTACACGAGAAGCAATCTGAGCGGTCCGTCGACCGGAGACGTGTTTCCCAAGAGGTCGTTTAGCGAGTGAACAGCAGTGTGCGCGACTTTCAGGAGTGTGCCTGGAAAGTGCCAGAATCACCAGGAGCATCTGTGCAAAAGCTGCTGCCTCTGTGACCGCATTGAGGCACGTTCGCGTGTCTGCGAGTATATAGACGGCTCTTTCGCGTTCACTCCGAGGGAAACGGTCCGCTATTGCTTCTGTGCGCACAGACGCGATTCCCTTGTCTCTTGCGAACACAGGGAACTCTGTGCATCCAAATCTACAGGCTAAGGACGCGTCTGCATATGTTTTGGTGAACAATCGAGTGTGCGTGTTCTGACAGCTGCCTCTATGCAGACGTCTCCACAGAGCCACTTCTGAATGCCCCGCAGCCCAGGACTGAATGGATACACTAACAAGTGCACCGGTGTGAGCAACCACATATGCAGAAGGACGTCTTTCATCTCACAGAAGCGCGAACGTCTTGGCGTTCAAGCACATGGCAGAAACAAGGTGTGAACAGATGAGCTGCTGCTATTTTCTCCGTTCGGCATGCTTCGTTGTAGCTCTCTTGCCGGTCGCCGGCTTAGCGGCTTGCTTTGCGCGACTAGCTCTGGGGAGAGAAGGAGATAGCGCCGGAAACCTCGCCTTTTGCCTTCTTCGGCGCTGGAACCTGGTTGCTGCGCCTTCTCTTTGTCCATGTGCACACACACGATTCCTCAGCGAAAACCATGCAGAAACCTTTCCACGAGCACCCAGGGATGTGCACCCAGCACCACGTGCACGCACACGCAGCTAGAGAAAAGCACCTACCTTTTCACACACTGAAGCCTAAGCAAACGCGTGGCCACACACACGCACACATCCGCAAGCGCGCCTACTCCCATCTATTGAGGGAAAGACGGACGAGCAACGTCCTGACAGGCTTGAGGGGAAAAACGTCCGTTGACGGTTGGCGTACTGCACGCCCGCCTACGGGGCTGCAGGGGAATCCACATTTGGAAGGTACCTGAAGATGTGTGCCTGTTCTTGGAGCTCCGCTAGTAGGGTAGCAAAGACACTCGTAGGCAGTACTGAATGCTGCTCCGTGCTACTTCTCCTCCGCTGGCAAATGCTTCACAGTCGCCCGAGGAAAGACGTTTAACAATCGATCTCCAAGAGGAACGAAACACATGATGCCATAAGGCGAAAGAATAGCAGGGCATCTCTTCACAGGCTTGTCCCTGATCTATAGCTGAGGGCAAACACTTGTGTGCTTGTGGGAGAGCCTGTGTCTTTCCTGGAAGCGTTTGGGAGTTTTGCTCAGACGCGTGTTTCCTCAAGTTCAAGAATCAAGATCTAGGATACCTGCAGACAGGTGCCTGTTTGTGTGGAGACAGTCTGTTTGAAACTGTGTTCCTCAGCGCCCGCTCTTTCTCCCCGTCGCTCCACACGCCTGGGAGTCCCTTTCTTTCTCTCCACAAGCACGTGTGTTGACTTCGTCGCACATGTGCATCTGCACAAGCGTTGAGCTCATCAGAGCGTGTCTCTTGACACTTGATGTGCGTTGGCTGTGTCTGCGTGCTCCAGTGAAGAGAGAAACGGGAAATCATCTTGGTAGAGGCAACAAAGCAAAAGCGAGGCAGGATTGACATCTGCTCAACAGAGACGGATTCCCTGCGCTGACACAGTTCACAGTTACACGAGAAGCAATCTGAGCGGTCCGTCGACCGGAGACGTGTTTCCCAAGAGGTCGTTTAGCGAGTGAACAGCAGTGTGCGCGACTTTCAGGAGTGTGCCTGGAAAGTGCCAGAATCACCAGGAGCATCTGTGCAAAAGCTGCTGCCTCTGTGACCGCATTGAGGCACGTTCGCGTGTCTGCGAGTATATAGACGGCTCTTTCGCGTTCACTCCGAGGGAAACGGTCCGCTATTGCTTCTGTGCGCACAGACGCGATTCCCTTGTCTCTTGCGAACACAGGGAACTCTGTGCATCCAAATCTACAGGCTAAGGACGCGTCTGCATATGTTTTGGTGAACAATCGAGTGTGCGTGTTCTGACAGCTGCCTCTATGCAGACGTCTCCACAGAGCCACTTCTGAATGCCCCGCAGCCCAGGACTGAATGGATACACTAACAAGTGCACCGGTGTGAGCAACCACATATGCAGAAGGACGTCTTTCATCTCACAGAAGCGCGAACGTCTTGGCGTTCAAGCACATGGCAGAAACAAGGTGTGAACAGATGAGCTGCTGCTATTTTCTCCGTTCGGCATGCTTCGTTGTAGCTCTCTTGCCGGTCGCCGGCTTAGCGGCTTGCTTTGCGCGACTAGCTCTGGGGAGAGAAGGAGATAGCGCCGGAAACCTCGCCTTTTGCCTTCTTCGGCGCTGGAACCTGGTTGCTGCGCCTTCTCTTTGTCCATGTGCACACACACGATTCCTCAGCGAAAACCATGCAGAAACCTTTCCACGAGCACCCAGGGATGTGCACCCAGCACCACGTGCACGCACACGCAGCTAGAGAAAAGCACCTACCTTTTCACACACTGATGCCTAAGCAAACGCGTGGCCACACACACGCACACATCCGCAAGCGCGCCTACTCCCATCTATTGAGGGAAAGACGGACGAGCAACGTCCTGACAGGCTTGAGGGGAAAAACGTCCGTTGACGGTTGGCGTACTGCACGCCCGCCTACGGGGCTGCAGGGGAATCCACATTTGGAAGGTACCTGAAGATGTGTGCCTGTTCTTGGAGCTCCGCTAGTAGGGTAGCAAAGACACTCGTAGGCAGTACTGAATGCTGCTCCGTGCTACTTCTCCTCCGCTGGCAAATGCTTCACAGTCGCCCGAGGAAAGACGTTTAACAATCGATCTCCAAGAGGAACGAAACACATGATGCCATAAGGCGAAAGAATAGCAGGGCATCTCTTCACAGGCTTGTCCCTGATCTATAGCTGAGGGCAAACACTTGTGTGCTTGTGGGAGAGCCTGTGTCTTTCCTGGAAGCGTTTGGGAGTTTTGCTCAGACGCGTGTTTCCTCAAGTTCAAGAATCAAGATCTAGGATACCTGCAGACAGGTGCCTGTTTGTGTGGAGACAGTCTGTTTGAAACTGTGTTCCTCAGCGCCCGCTCTTTCTCCCCGTCGCTCCACACGCCTGGGAGTCCCTTTCTTTCTCTCCACAAGCACGTGTGTTGACTTCGTCGCACATGTGCATCTGCACAAGCGTTGAGCTCAGCAGAGCGTGTCTCTTGACACTTGATGTGCGTTGGCTGTGTCTGCCTGCTCCAGTGAAGAGAGAAACGGGAAATCATCTTGGTAGAGGCAACAAAGCAAAAGCGAGGCAGGATTGACATCTGCTCAACAGAGACGGATTCCCTGCGCTGACACAGTTCACAGTTACACGAGAAGCAATCTGAGCGGTCCGTCGACCGGAGACGTGTTTCCCAAGAGGTCGTTTAGCGAGTGAACAGCAGTGTGCGCGACTTTCAGGAGTGTGCCTGGAAAGTGCCAGAATCACCAGGAGCATCTGTGCAAAAGCTGCTGCCTCTGTGACCGCATTGAGGCACGTTCGCGTGTCTGCGAGTATATAGACGGCTCTTTCGCGTTCACTCCGAGGGAAACGGTCCGCTATTGCTTCTGTGCGTACAGACGCGATTCCCTTGTCTCTTGCGAACACAGGGAACTCTGTGCATCCAAATCTACAGGCTAAGGACGCGTCTGCATATGTTTTGGTGAACAATCGAGTGTGCGTGTTCTGACAGCTGCCTCTATGCAGACGTCTCCACAGAGCCACTTCTGAATGCCCCGCAGCCCAGGACTGAATGGATACACTAACAAGTGCACCGGTGTGAGCAACCACATATGCAGAAGGACGTCTTTCATCTCACAGAAGCGCGAACGTCTTGGCGTTCAAGCACATGGCAGAAACAAGGTGTGAACAGATGAGCTGCTGCTATTTTCTCCGTTCGGCATGCTTCGTTGTAGCTCTCTTGCCGGTCGCCGGCTTAGCGGCTTGCTTTGCGCGACTAGCTCTGGGGAGAGAAGGAGATAGCGCCGGAAACCTCGCCTTTTGCCTTCTTCGGCGCTGGAACCTGGTTGCTGCGCCTTCTCTTTGTCCATGTGCACACACACGATTCCTCAGCGAAAACCATGCAGAAACCTTTCCACGAGCACCCAGGGATGTGCACCCAGCACCACGTGCACGCACACGCAGCTAGAGAAAAGCACCTACCTTTTCACACACTGATGCCTAAGCAAACGCGTGGCCACACACACGCACACATCCGCAAGCGCGCCTACTCCCATCTATTGAGGGAAAGACGGACGAGCAACGTCCTGACAGGCTTGAGGGGAAAAACGTCCGTTGACGGTTGGCGTACTGCACGCCCGCCTACGGGGCTGCAGGGGAATCCACATTTGGAAGGTACCTGAAGATGTGTGCCTGTTCTTGGAGCTCCGCTAGTAGGGTAGCAAAGACACTCGTAGGCAGTACTGAATGCTGCTCCGTGCTACTTCTCCTCCGCTGGCAAATGCTTCACAGTCGCCCTAGGAAAGACGTTTAACAATCGATCTCCAAGAGGAACGAAACACATGATGCCATAAGGCGAAAGAATAGCAGGGCATCTCTTCACAGGCTTGTCCCTGATCTATAGCTGAGGGCAAACACTTGTGTGCTTGTGGGAGAGCCTGTGTCTTTCCTGGAAGCGTTTGGGAGTTTTGCTCAGACGCGTGTTTCCTCAAGTTCAAGAATCAAGATCTAGGATACCTGCAGACAGGTGCCTGTTTGTGTGGAGACAGTCTGTTTGAAACTGTGTTCCTCAGCGCCCGCTCTTTCTCCCCGTCGCTCCACACGCCTGGGAGTCCCTTTCTTTCTCTCCACAAGCACGTGTGTTGACTTCGTCGCACATGTGCATCTGCACAAGCGTTGAGCTCAGCAGAGCGTGTCTCTTGACACTTGATGTGCGTTGGCTGTGTCTGCCTGCTCCAGTGAAGAGAGAAACGGGAAATCATCTTGGTAGAGGCAACAAAGCAAAAGCGAGGCAGGATTGACATCTGCTCAACAGAGACGGATTCCCTGCGCTGACACAGTTCACAGTTACACGAGAAGCAATTCTGAGCGGTCCGTCGACCGGAGACGTGTTTCCCAAGAGGTCGTTTAGCGAGTGAACAGCAGTGTGCGCGACTTTCAGGAGTGTGCCTGGAAAGTGCCAGAATCACCAGGAGCATCTGTGCAAAAGCTGCTGCCTCTGTGACCGCATTGAGGCACGTTCGCGTGTCTGCGAGTATATAGACGGCTCTTTCGCGTTCACTCCGAGGGAAACGGTCCGCTATTGCTTCTGTGCGCACAGACGCGATTCCCTTGTCTCTTGCGAACACAGGGAACTCTGTGCATCCAAATCTACAGGCTAAGGACGCGTCTGCATATGTTTTGGTGAACAATCGAGTGTGCGTGTTCTGACAGCTGCCTCTATGCAGACGTCTCCACAGAGCCACTTCTGAATGCCCCGCAGCCCAGGACTGAATGGATACACTAACAAGTGCACCGGTGTGAGCAACCACATATGCAGAAGGACGTCTTTCATCTCACAGAAGCGCGAACGTCTTGGCGTTCAAGCACATGGCAGAAACAAGGTGTGAACAGATGAGCTGCTGCTATTTTCTCCGTTCGGCATGCTTCGTTGTAGCTCTCTTGCCGGTCGCCGGCTTAGCGGCTTGCTTTGCGCGACTAGCTCTGGGGAGAGAAGGAGATAGCGCCGGAAACCTCGCCTTTTGCCTTCTTCGGCGCTGGAACCTGGTTGCTGCGCCTTCTCTTTGTCCATGTGCACACACACGATTCCTCAGCGAAAACCATGCAGAAACCTTTCCACGAGCACCCAGGGATGTGCACCCAGCACCACGTGCACGCACACGCAGCTAGAGAAAAGCACCTACCTTTTCACACACTGATGCCTAAGCAAACGCGTGGCCACACACACGCACACATCCGCAAGCGCGCCTACTCCCATCTATTGAGGGAAAGACGGACGAGCTCTTTGGTTGCTCTTCACAGGCTTGTCCCTGATCTATAGCTGAGGGCAAACACTTGTGTGCTTGTGGGAGAGCCTGTGTCTTTCCTGGAAGCGTTTGGGAGTTTTGCTCAGACGCGTGTTTCCTCAAGTTCAAGAATCAAGATCTAGGATACCTGCAGACAGGTGCCTGTTTGTGTGGAGACAGTCTGTTTGAAACTGTGTTCCTCAGCGCCCGCTCTTTCTCCCCGTCGCTCCACACGCCTGGGAGTCCCTTTCTTTCTCTCCACAAGCACGTGTGTTGACTTCGTCGCACATGTGCATCTGCACAAGCGTTGAGCTCAGCAGAGCGTGTCTCTTGACACTTGATGTGCGTTGGCTGTGTCTGCCTGCTCCAGTGAAGAGAGAAACGGGAAATCATCTTGGTAGAGGCAACAAAGCAAAAGCGAGGCAGGATTGACATCTGCTCAACAGAGACGGATTCCCTGCGCTGACACAGTTCACAGTTACACGAGAAGCAATCTGAGCGGTCCGTCGACCGGAGACGTGTTTCCCAAGAGGTCGTTTAGCGAGTGAACAGCAGTGTGCGCGACTTTCAGGAGTGTGCCTGGAAAGTGCCAGAATCACCAGGAGCATCTGTGCAAAAGCTGCTGCCTCTGTGACCGCATTGAGGCACGTTCGCGTGTCTGCGAGTATATAGACGGCTCTTTCGCGTTCACTCCGAGGGAAACGGTCCGCTATTGCTTCTGTGCGCACAGACGCGATTCCCTTGTCTCTTGCGAACACAGGGAACTCTGTGCATCCAAATCTACAGGCTAAGGACGCGTCTGCATATGTTTTGGTGAACAATCGAGTGTGCGTGTTCTGACAGCTGCCTCTATGCAGACGTCTCCACAGAGCCACTTCTGAATGCCCCGCAGCCCAGGACTGAATGGATACACTAACAAGTGCACCGGTGTGAGCAACCACATATGCAGAAGGACGTCTTTCATCTCACAGAAGCGCGAACGTCTTGGCGTTCAAGCACATGGCAGAAACAAGGTGTGAACAGATGAGCTGCTGCTATTTTCTCCGTTCGGCATGCTTCGTTGTAGCTCTCTTGCCGGTCGCCGGCTTAGCGGCTTGCTTTGCGCGACTAGCTCTGGGGAGAGAAGGAGATAGCGCCGGAAACCTCGCCTTTTGCCTTCTTCGGCGCTGGAACCTGGTTGCTGCGCCTTCTCTTTGTCCATGTGCACACACACGATTCCTCAGCGAAAACCATGCAGAAACCTTTCCACGAGCACCCAGGGATGTGCACCCAGCACCACGTGCACGCACACGCAGCTAGAGAAAAGCACCTACCTTTTCACACACTGATGCCTAAGCAAACGCGTGGCCACACACACGCACACATCCGCAAGCGCGCCTACTCCCATCTATTGAGGGAAAGACGGACGAGCAACGTCCTGACAGGCTTGAGGGGAAAAACGTCCGTTGACGGTTGGCGTACTGCACGCCCGCCTACGGGGCTGCAGGGGAATCCACATTTGGAAGGTACCTGAAGATGTGTGCCTGTTCTTGGAGCTCCGCTAGTAGGGTAGCAAAGACACTCGTAGGCAGTACTGAATGCTGCTCCGTGCTACTTCTCCTCCGCTGGCAAATGCTTCACAGTCGCCCTAGGAAAGACGTTTAACAATCGATCTCCAAGAGGAACGAAACACATGATGCCATAAGGCGAAAGAATAGCAGGGCATCTCTTCACAGGCTTGTCCCTGATCTATAGCTGAGGGCAAACACTTGTGTGCTTGTGGGAGAGCCTGTGTCTTTCCTGGAAGCGTTTGGGAGTTTTGCTCAGACGCGTGTTTCCTCAAGTTCAAGAATCAAGATCTAGGATACCTGCAGACAGGTGCCTGTTTGTGTGGAGACAGTCTGTTTGAAACTGTGTTCCTCAGCGCCCGCTCTTTCTCCCCGTCGCTCCACACGCCTGGGAGTCCCTTTCTTTCTCTCCACAAGCACGTGTGTTGACTTCGTCGCACATGTGCATCTGCACAAGCGTTGAGCTCAGCAGAGCGTGTCTCTTGACACTTGATGTGCGTTGGCTGTGTCTGCCTGCTCCAGTGAAGAGAGAAACGGGAAATCATCTTGGTAGAGGCAACAAAGCAAAAGCGAGGCAGGATTGACATCTGCTCAACAGAGACGGATTCCCTGCGCTGACACAGTTCACAGTTACACGAGAAGCAATTCTGAGCGGTCCGTCGACCGGAGACGTGTTTCCCAAGAGGTCGTTTAGCGAGTGAACAGCAGTGTGCGCGACTTTCAGGAGTGTGCCTGGAAAGTGCCAGAATCACCAGGAGCATCTGTGCAAAAGCTGCTGCCTCTGTGACCGCATTGAGGCACGTTCGCGTGTCTGCGAGTATATAGACGGCTCTTTCGCGTTCACTCCGAGGGAAACGGTCCGCTATTGCTTCTGTGCGCACAGACGCGATTCCCTTGTCTCTTGCGAACACAGGGAACTCTGTGCATCCAAATCTACAGGCTAAGGACGCGTCTGCATATGTTTTGGTGAACAATCGAGTGTGCGTGTTCTGACAGCTGCCTCTATGCAGACGTCTCCACAGAGCCACTTCTGAATGCCCCGCAGCCCAGGACTGAATGGATACACTAACAAGTGCACCGGTGTGAGCAACCACATATGCAGAAGGACGTCTTTCATCTCACAGAAGCGCGAACGTCTTGGCGTTCAAGCACATGGCAGAAACAAGGTGTGAACAGATGAGCTGCTGCTATTTTCTCCGTTCGGCATGCTTCGTTGTAGCTCTCTTGCCGGTCGCCGGCTTAGCGGCTTGCTTTGCGCGACTAGCTCTGGGGAGAGAAGGAGATAGCGCCGGAAACCTCGCCTTTTGCCTTCTTCGGCGCTGGAACCTGGTTGCTGCGCCTTCTCTTTGTCCATGTGCACACACACGATTCCTCAGCGAAAACCATGCAGAAACCTTTCCACGAGCACCCAGGGATGTGCACCCAGCACCACGTGCACGCACACGCAGCTAGAGAAAAGCACCTACCTTTTCACACACTGATGCCTAAGCAAACGCGTGGCCACACACACGCACACATCCGCAAGCGCGCCTACTCCCATCTATTGAGGGAAAGACGGACGAGCTCTTTGGTTGCTCTTCACAGGCTTGTCCCTGATCTATAGCTGAGGGCAAACACTTGTGTGCTTGTGGGAGAGCCTGTGTCTTTCCTGGAAGCGTTTGGGAGTTTTGCTCAGACGCGTGTTTCCTCAAGTTCAAGAATCAAGATCTAGGATACCTGCAGACAGGTGCCTGTTTGTGTGGAGACAGTCTGTTTGAAACTGTGTTCCTCAGCGCCCGCTCTTTCTCCCCGTCGCTCCACACGCCTGGGAGTCCCTTTCTTTCTCTCCACAAGCACGTGTGTTGACTTCGTCGCACATGTGCATCTGCACAAGCGTTGAGCTCATCAGAGCGTGTCTCTTGACACTTGATGTGCGTTGGCTGTGTCTGCGTGCTCCAGTGAAGAGAGAAACGGGAAATCATCTTGGTAGAGGCAACAAAGCAAAAGCGAGGCAGGATTGACATCTGCTCAACAGAGACGGATTCCCTGCGCTGACACAGTTCACAGTTACACGAGAAGCAATCTGAGCGGTCCGTCGACCGGAGACGTGTTTCCCAAGAGGTCGTTTAGCGAGTGAACAGCAGTGTGCGCGACTTTCAGGAGTGTGCCTGGAAAGTGCCAGAATCACCAGGAGCATCTGTGCAAAAGCTGCTGCCTCTGTGACCGCATTGAGGCACGTTCGCGTGTCTGCGAGTATATAGACGGCTCTTTCGCGTTCACTCCGAGGGAAACGGTCCGCTATTGCTTCTGTGCGCACAGACGCGATTCCCTTGTCTCTTGCGAACACAGGGAACTCTGTGCATCCAAATCTACAGGCTAAGGACGCGTCTGCATATGTTTTGGTGAACAATCGAGTGTGCGTGTTCTGACAGCTGCCTCTATGCAGACGTCTCCACAGAGCCACTTCTGAATGCCCCGCAGCCCAGGACTGAATGGATACACTAACAAGTGCACCGGTGTGAGCAACCACATATGCAGAAGGACGTCTTTCATCTCACAGAAGCGCGAACGTCTTGGCGTTCAAGCACATGGCAGAAACAAGGTGTGAACAGATGAGCTGCTGCTATTTTCTCCGTTCGGCATGCTTCGTTGTAGCTCTCTTGCCGGTCGCCGGCTTAGCGGCTTGCTTTGCGCGACTAGCTCTGGGGAGAGAAGGAGATAGCGCCGGAAACCTCGCCTTTTGCCTTCTTCGGCGCTGGAACCTGGTTGCTGCGCCTTCTCTTTGTCCATGTGCACACACACGATTCCTCAGCGAAAACCATGCAGAAACCTTTCCACGAGCACCCAGGGATGTGCACCCAGCACCACGTGCACGCACACGCAGCTAGAGAAAAGCACCTACCTTTTCACACACTGATGCCTAAGCAAACGCGTGGCCACACACACGCACACATCCGCAAGCGCGCCTACTCCCATCTATTGAGGGAAAGACGGACGAGCTCTTTGGTTGCTCTTCACAGGCTTGTCCCTGATCTATAGCTGAGGGCAAACACTTGTGTGCTTGTGGGAGAGCCTGTGTCTTTCCTGGAAGCGTTTGGGAGTTTTGCTCAGACGCGTGTTTCCTCAAGTTCAAGAATCAAGATCTAGGATACCTGCAGACAGGTGCCTGTTTGTGTGGAGACAGTCTGTTTGAAACTGTGTTCCTCAGCGCCCGCTCTTTCTCCCCGTCGCTCCACACGCCTGGGAGTCCCTTTCTTTCTCTCCACAAGCACGTGTGTTGACTTCGTCGCACATGTGCATCTGCACAAGCGTTGAGCTCAGCAGAGCGTGTCTCTTGACACTTGATGTGCGTTGGCTGTGTCTGCCTGCTCCAGTGAAGAGAGAAACGGGAAATCATCTTGGTAGAGGCAACAAAGCAAAAGCGAGGCAGGATTGACATCTGCTCAACAGAGACGGATTCCCTGCGCTGACACAGTTCACAGTTACACGAGAAGCAATCTGAGCGGTCCGTCGACCGGAGACGTGTTTCCCAAGAGGTCGTTTAGCGAGTGAACAGCAGTGTGCGCGACTTTCAGGAGTGTGCCTGGAAAGTGCCAGAATCACCAGGAGCATCTGTGCAAAAGCTGCTGCCTCTGTGACCGCATTGAGGCACGTTCGCGTGTCTGCGAGTATATAGACGGCTCTTTCGCGTTCACTCCGAGGGAAACGGTCCGCTATTGCTTCTGTGCGCACAGACGCGATTCCCTTGTCTCTTGCGAACACAGGGAACTCTGTGCATCCAAATCTACAGGCTAAGGACGCGTCTGCATATGTTTTGGTGAACAATCGAGTGTGCGTGTTCTGACAGCTGCCTCTATGCAGACGTCTCCACAGAGCCACTTCTGAATGCCCCGCAGCCCAGGACTGAATGGATACACTAACAAGTGCACCGGTGTGAGCAACCACATATGCAGAAGGACGTCTTTCATCTCACAGAAGCGCGAACGTCTTGGCGTTCAAGCACATGGCAGAAACAAGGTGTGAACAGATGAGCTGCTGCTATTTTCTCCGTTCGGCATGCTTCGTTGTAGCTCTCTTGCCGGTCGCCGGCTTAGCGGCTTGCTTTGCGCGACTAGCTCTGGGGAGAGAAGGAGATAGCGCCGGAAACCTCGCCTTTTGCCTTCTTCGGCGCTGGAACCTGGTTGCTGCGCCTTCTCTTTGTCCATGTGCACACACACGATTCCTCAGCGAAAACCATGCAGAAACCTTTCCACGAGCACCCAGGGATGTGCACCCAGCACCACGTGCACGCACACGCAGCTAGAGAAAAGCACCTACCTTTTCACACACTGAAGCCTAAGCAAACGCGTGGCCACACACACGCACACATCCGCAAGCGCGCCTACTCCCATCTATTGAGGGAAAGACGGACGAGCAACGTCCTGACAGGCTTGAGGGGAAAAACGTCCGTTGACGGTTGGCGTACTGCACGCCCGCCTACGGGGCTGCAGGGGAATCCACATTTGGAAGGTACCTGAAGATGTGTGCCTGTTCTTGGAGCTCCGCTAGTAGGGTAGCAAAGACACTCGTAGGCAGTACTGAATGCTGCTCCGTGCTACTTCTCCTCCGCTGGCAAATGCTTCACAGTCGCCCGAGGAAAGACGTTTAACAATCGATCTCCAAGAGGAACGAAACACATGATGCCATAAGGCGAAAGAATAGCAGGGCATCTCTTCACAGGCTTGTCCCTGATCTATAGCTGAGGGCAAACACTTGTGTGCTTGTGGGAGAGCCTGTGTCTTTCCTGGAAGCGTTTGGGAGTTTTGCTCAGACGCGTGTTTCCTCAAGTTCAAGAATCAAGATCTAGGATACCTGCAGACAGGTGCCTGTTTGTGTGGAGACAGTCTGTTTGAAACTGTGTTCCTCAGCGCCCGCTCTTTCTCCCCGTCGCTCCACACGCCTGGGAGTCCCTTTCTTTCTCTCCACAAGCACGTGTGTTGACTTCGTCGCACATGTGCATCTGCACAAGCGTTGAGCTCATCAGAGCGTGTCTCTTGACACTTGATGTGCGTTGGCTGTGTCTGCGTGCTCCAGTGAAGAGAGAAACGGGAAATCATCTTGGTAGAGGCAACAAAGCAAAAGCGAGGCAGGATTGACATCTGCTCAACAGAGACGGATTCCCTGCGCTGACACAGTTCACAGTTACACGAGAAGCAATCTGAGCGGTCCGTCGACCGGAGACGTGTTTCCCAAGAGGTCGTTTAGCGAGTGAACAGCAGTGTGCGCGACTTTCAGGAGTGTGCCTGGAAAGTGCCAGAATCACCAGGAGCATCTGTGCAAAAGCTGCTGCCTCTGTGACCGCATTGAGGCACGTTCGCGTGTCTGCGAGTATATAGACGGCTCTTTCGCGTTCACTCCGAGGGAAACGGTCCGCTATTGCTTCTGTGCGCACAGACGCGATTCCCTTGTCTCTTGCGAACACAGGGAACTCTGTGCATCCAAATCTACAGGCTAAGGACGCGTCTGCATATGTTTTGGTGAACAATCGAGTGTGCGTGTTCTGACAGCTGCCTCTATGCAGACGTCTCCACAGAGCCACTTCTGAATGCCCCGCAGCCCAGGACTGAATGGATACACTAACAAGTGCACCGGTGTGAGCAACCACATATGCAGAAGGACGTCTTTCATCTCACAGAAGCGCGAACGTCTTGGCGTTCAAGCACATGGCAGAAACAAGGTGTGAACAGATGAGCTGCTGCTATTTTCTCCGTTCGGCATGCTTCGTTGTAGCTCTCTTGCCGGTCGCCGGCTTAGCGGCTTGCTTTGCGCGACTAGCTCTGGGGAGAGAAGGAGATAGCGCCGGAAACCTCGCCTTTTGCCTTCTTCGGCGCTGGAACCTGGTTGCTGCGCCTTCTCTTTGTCCATGTGCACACACACGATTCCTCAGCGAAAACCATGCAGAAACCTTTCCACGAGCACCCAGGGATGTGCACCCAGCACCACGTGCACGCACACGCAGCTAGAGAAAAGCACCTACCTTTTCACACACTGAAGCCTAAGCAAACGCGTGGCCACACACACGCACACATCCGCAAGCGCGCCTACTCCCATCTATTGAGGGAAAGACGGACGAGCAACGTCCTGACAGGCTTGAGGGGAAAAACGTCCGTTGACGGTTGGCGTACTGCACGCCCGCCTACGGGGCTGCAGGGGAATCCACATTTGGAAGGTACCTGAAGATGTGTGCCTGTTCTTGGAGCTCCGCTAGTAGGGTAGCAAAGACACTCGTAGGCAGTACTGAATGCTGCTCCGTGCTACTTCTCCTCCGCTGGCAAATGCTTCACAGTCGCCCTAGGAAAGACGTTTAACAATCGATCTCCAAGAGGAACGAAACACATGATGCCATAAGGCGAAAGAATAGCAGGGCATCTCTTCACAGGCTTGTCCCTGATCTATAGCTGAGGGCAAACACTTGTGTGCTTGTGGGAGAGCCTGTGTCTTTCCTGGAAGCGTTTGGGAGTTTTGCTCAGACGCGTGTTTCCTCAAGTTCAAGAATCAAGATCTAGGATACCTGCAGACAGGTGCCTGTTTGTGTGGAGACAGTCTGTTTGAAACTGTGTTCCTCAGCGCCCGCTCTTTCTCCCCGTCGCTCCACACGCCTGGGAGTCCCTTTCTTTCTCTCCACAAGCACGTGTGTTGACTTCGTCGCACATGTGCATCTGCACAAGCGTTGAGCTCAGCAGAGCGTGTCTCTTGACACTTGATGTGCGTTGGCTGTGTCTGCCTGCTCCAGTGAAGAGAGAAACGGGAAATCATCTTGGTAGAGGCAACAAAGCAAAAGCGAGGCAGGATTGACATCTGCTCAACAGAGACGGATTCCCTGCGCTGACACAGTTCACAGTTACACGAGAAGCAATCTGAGCGGTCCATCGACCGGAGACGTGTTTCCCAAGAGGTCGTTTAGCGAGTGAACAGCAGTGTGCGCGACTTTCAGGAGTGTGCCTGGAAAGTGCCAGAATCACCAGGAGCATCTGTGCAAAAGCTGCTGCCTCTGTGACCGCATTGAGGCACGTTCGCGTGTCTGCGAGTATATAGACGGCTCTTTCGCGTTCACTCCGAGGGAAACGGTCCGCTATTGCTTCTGTGCGCACAGACGCGATTCCCTTGTCTCTTGCGAACACAGGGAACTCTGTGCATCCAAATCTACAGGCTAAGGACGCGTCTGCATATGTTTTGGTGAACAATCGAGTGTGCGTGTTCTGACAGCTGCCTCTATGCAGACGTCTCCACAGAGCCACTTCTGAATGCCCCGCAGCCCAGGACTGAATGGATACACTAACAAGTGCACCGGTGTGAGCAACCACATATGCAGAAGGACGTCTTTCATCTCACAGAAGCGCGAACGTCTTGGCGTTCAAGCACATGGCAGAAACAAGGTGTGAACAGATGAGCTGCTGCTATTTTCTCCGTTCGGCATGCTTCGTTGTAGCTCTCTTGCCGGTCGCCGGCTTAGCGGCTTGCTTTGCGCGACTAGCTCTGGGGAGAGAAGGAGATAGCGCCGGAAACCTCGCCTTTTGCCTTCTTCGGCGCTGGAACCTGGTTGCTGCGCCTTCTCTTTGTCCATGTGCACACACACGATTCCTCAGCGAAAACCATGCAGAAACCTTTCCACGAGCACCCAGGGATGTGCACCCAGCACCACGTGCACGCACACGCAGCTAGAGAAAAGCACCTACCTTTTCACACACTGATGCCTAAGCAAACGCGTGGCCACACACACGCACACATCCGCAAGCGCGCCTACTCCCATCTATTGAGGGAAAGACGGACGAGCTCTTTGGTTGCTCTTCACAGGCTTGTCCCTGATCTATAGCTGAGGGCAAACACTTGTGTGCTTGTGGGAGAGCCTGTGTCTTTCCTGGAAGCGTTTGGGAGTTTTGCTCAGACGCGTGTTTCCTCAAGTTCAAGAATCAAGATCTAGGATACCTGCAGACAGGTGCCTGTTTGTGTGGAGAGTCTGTTTGAAACTGTGTTCCTCAGCGCCCGCTCTTTCTCCCCGTCGCTCCACACGCCTGGGAGTCCCTTTCTTTCTCTCCACAAGCACGTGTGTTGACTTCGTCGCACATGTGCATCTGCACAAGCGTTGAGCTCAGCAGAGCGTGTCTCTTGACACTTGATGTGCGTTGGCTGTGTCTGCCTGCTCCAGTGAAGAGAGAAACGGGAAATCATCTTGGTAGAGGCAACAAAGCAAAAGCGAGGCAGGATTGACATCTGCTCAACAGAGACGGATTCCCTGCGCTGACACAGTTCACAGTTACACGAGAAGCAATCTGAGCGGTCCGTCGACCGGAGACGTGTTTCCCAAGAGGTCGTTTAGCGAGTGAACAGCAGTGTGCGCGACTTTCAGGAGTGTGCCTGGAAAGTGCCAGAATCACCAGGAGCATCTGTGCAAAAGCTGCTGCCTCTGTGACCGCATTGAGGCACGTTCGCGTGTCTGCGAGTATATAGACGGCTCTTTCGCGTTCACTCCGAGGGAAACGGTCCGCTATTGCTTCTGTGCGCACAGACGCGATTCCCTTGTCTCTTGCGAACACAGGGAACTCTGTGCATCCAAATCTACAGGCTAAGGACGCGTCTGCATATGTTTTGGTGAACAATCGAGTGTGCGTGTTCTGACAGCTGCCTCTATGCAGACGTCTCCACAGAGCCACTTCTGAATGCCCCGCAGCCCAGGACTGAATGGATACACTAACAAGTGCACCGGTGTGAGCAACCACATATGCAGAAGGACGTCTTTCATCTCACAGAAGCGCGAACGTCTTGGCGTTCAAGCACATGGCAGAAACAAGGTGTGAACAGATGAGCTGCTGCTATTTTCTCCGTTCGGCATGCTTCGTTGTAGCTCTCTTGCCGGTCGCCGGCTTAGCGGCTTGCTTTGCGCGACTAGCTCTGGGGAGAGAAGGAGATAGCGCCGGAAACCTCGCCTTTTGCCTTCTTCGGCGCTGGAACCTGGTTGCTGCGCCTTCTCTTTGTCCATGTGCACACACACGATTCCTCAGCGAAAACCATGCAGAAACCTTTCCACGAGCACCCAGGGATGTGCACCCAGCACCACGTGCACGCACACGCAGCTAGAGAAAAGCACCTACCTTTTCACACACTGATGCCTAAGCAAACGCGTGGCCACACACACGCACACATCCGCAAGCGCGCCTACTCCCATCTATTGAGGGAAAGACGGACGAGCAACGTCCTGACAGGCTTGAGGGGAAAAACGTCCGTTGACGGTTGGCGTACTGCACGCCCGCCTACGGGGCTGCAGGGGAATCCACATTTGGAAGGTACCTGAAGATGTGTGCCTGTTCTTGGAGCTCCGCTAGTAGGGTAGCAAAGACACTCGTAGGCAGTACTGAATGCTGCTCCGTGCTACTTCTCCTCCGCTGGCAAATGCTTCACAGTCGCCCGAGGAAAGACGTTTAACAATCGATCTCCAAGAGGAACGAAACACATGATGCCATAAGGCGAAAGAATAGCAGGGCATCTCTTCACAGGCTTGTCCCTGATCTATAGCTGAGGGCAAACACTTGTGTGCTTGTGGGAGAGCCTGTGTCTTTCCTGGAAGCGTTTGGGAGTTTTGCTCAGACGCGTGTTTCCTCAAGTTCAAGAATCAAGATCTAGGATACCTGCAGACAGGTGCCTGTTTGTGTGGAGACAGTCTGTTTGAAACTGTGTTCCTCAGCGCCCGCTCTTTCTCCCCGTCGCTCCACACGCCTGGGAGTCCCTTTCTTTCTCTCCACAAGCACGTGTGTTGACTTCGTCGCACATGTGCATCTGCACAAGCGTTGAGCTCAGCAGAGCGTGTCTCTTGACACTTGATGTGCGTTGGCTGTGTCTGCGTGCTCCAGTGAAGAGAGAAACGGGAAATCATCTTGGTAGAGGCAACAAAGCAAAAGCGAGGCAGGATTGACATCTGCTCAACAGAGACGGATTCCCTGCGCTGACACAGTTCACAGTTACACGAGAAGCAATCTGAGCGGTCCGTCGACCGGAGACGTGTTTCCCAAGAGGTCGTTTAGCGAGTGAACAGCAGTGTGCGCGACTTTCAGGAGTGTGCCTGGAAAGTGCCAGAATCACCAGGAGCATCTGTGCAAAAGCTGCTGCCTCTGTGACCGCATTGAGGCACGTTCGCGTGTCTGCGAGTATATAGACGGCTCTTTCGCGTTCACTCCGAGGGAAACGGTCCGCTATTGCTTCTGTGCGCACAGACGCGATTCCCTTGTCTCTTGCGAACACAGGGAACTCTGTGCATCCAAATCTACAGGCTAAGGACGCGTCTGCATATGTTTTGGTGAACAATCGAGTGTGCGTGTTCTGACAGCTGCCTCTATGCAGACGTCTCCACAGAGCCACTTCTGAATGCCCCGCAGCCCAGGACTGAATGGATACACTAACAAGTGCACCGGTGTGAGCAACCACATATGCAGAAGGACGTCTTTCATCTCACAGAAGCGCGAACGTCTTGGCGTTCAAGCACATGGCAGAAACAAGGTGTGAACAGATGAGCTGCTGCTATTTTCTCCGTTCGGCATGCTTCGTTGTAGCTCTCTTGCCGGTCGCCGGCTTAGCGGCTTGCTTTGCGCGACTAGCTCTGGGGAGAGAAGGAGATAGCGCCGGAAACCTCGCCTTTTGCCTTCTTCGGCGCTGGAACCTGGTTGCTGCGCCTTCTCTTTGTCCATGTGCACACACACGATTCCTCAGCGAAAACCATGCAGAAACCTTTCCACGAGCACCCAGGGATGTGCACCCAGCACCACGTGCACGCACACGCAGCTAGAGAAAAGCACCTACCTTTTCACACACTGATGCCTAAGCAAACGCGTGGCCACACACACGCACACATCCGCAAGCGCGCCTACTCCCATCTATTGAGAGAAAGACGGACGAGCTCTTTGGTTGCTCTTCACAGGCTTGTCCCTGATCTATAGCTGAGGGCAAACACTTGTGTGCTTGTGGGAGAGCCTGTGTCTTTCCTGGAAGCGTTTGGGAGTTTTGCTCAGACGCGTGTTTCCTCAAGTTCAAGAATCAAGATCTAGGATACCTGCAGACAGGTGCCTGTTTGTGTGGAGACAGTCTGTTTGAAACTGTGTTCCTCAGCGCCCGCTCTTTCTCCCCGTCGCTCCACACGCCTGGGAGTCCCTTTCTTTCTCTCCACAAGCACGTGTGTTGACTTCGTCGCACATGTGCATCTGCACAAGCGTTGAGCTCAGCAGAGCGTGTCTCTTGACACTTGATGTGCGTTGGCTGTGTCTGCCTGCTCCAGTGAAGAGAGAAACGGGAAATCATCTTGGTAGAGGCAACAAAGCAAAAGCGAGGCAGGATCGACATCTGCTCAACAGAGACGGATTCCCTGCGCTGACACAGTTCACAGTTACACGAGAAGCAATCTGAGCGGTCCGTCGACCGGAGACGTGTTTCCCAAGAGGTCGTTTAGCGAGTGAACAGCAGTGTGCGCGACTTTCAGGAGTGTGCCTGGAAAGTGCCAGAATCACCAGGAGCATCTGTGCAAAAGCTGCTGCCTCTGTGACCGCATTGAGGCACGTTCGCGTGTCTGCGAGTATATAGACGGCTCTTTCGCGTTCACTCCGAGGGAAACGGTCCGCTATTGCTTCTGTGCGCACAGACGCGATTCCCTTGTCTCTTGCGAACACAGGGAACTCTGTGCATCCAAATCTACAGGCTAAGGACGCGTCTGCATATGTTTTGGTGAACAATCGAGTGTGCGTGTTCTGACAGCTGCCTCTATGCAGACGTCTCCACAGAGCCACTTCTGAATGCCCCGCAGCTCAGGACTGAATGGATACACTAACAAGTGCACCGGTGTGAGCAACCACATATGCAGAAGGACGTCTTTCATCTCACAGAAGCGCGAACGTCTTGGCGTTCAAGCACATGGCAGAAACAAGGTGTGAACAGATGAGCTGCTGCTATTTTCTCCGTTCGGCATGCTTCGTTGTAGCTCTCTTGCCGGTCGCCGGCTTAGCGGCTTGCTTTGCGCGACTAGCTCTGGGGAGAGAAGGAGATAGCGCCGGAAACCTCGCCTTTTGCCTTCTTCGGCGCTGGAACCTGGTTGCTGCGCCTTCTCTTTGTCCATGTGCACACACACGATTCCTCAGCGAAAACCATGCAGAAACCTTTCCACGAGCACCCAGGGATGTGCACCCAGCACCACGTGCACGCACACGCAGCTAGAGAAAAGCACCTACCTTTTCACACACTGATGCCTAAGCAAACGCGTGGCCACACACACGCACACATCCGCAAGCGCGCCTACTCCCATCTATTGAGAGAAAGACGGACGAGCTCTTTGGTTGCTCTTCACAGGCTTGTCCCTGATCTATAGCTGAGGGCAAACACTTGTGTGCTTGTGGGAGAGCCTGTGTCTTTCCTGGAAGCGTTTGGGAGTTTTGCTCAGACGCGTGTTTCCTCAAGTTCAAGAATCAAGATCTAGGATACCTGCAGACAGGTGCCTGTTTGTGTGGAGACAGTCTGTTTGAAACTGTGTTCCTCAGCGCCCGCTCTTTCTCCCCGTCGCTCCACACGCCTGGGAGTCCCTTTCTTTCTCTCCACAAGCACGTGTGTTGACTTCGTCGCACATGTGCATCTGCACAAGCGTTGAGCTCAGCAGAGCGTGTCTCTTGACACTTGATGTGCGTTGGCTGTGTCTGCGTGCTCCAGTGAAGAGAGAAACGGGAAATCATCTTGGTAGAGGCAACAAAGCAAAAGCGAGGCAGGATCGACATCTGCTCAACAGAGACGGATTCCCTGCGCTGACACAGTTCACAGTTACACGAGAAGCAATCTGAGCGGTCCGTCGACCGGAGACGTGTTTCCCAAGAGGTCGTTTAGCGAGTGAACAGCAGTGTGCGCGACTTTCAGGAGTGTGCCTGGAAAGTGCCAGAATCACCAGGAGCATCTGTGCAAAAGCTGCTGCCTCTGTGACCGCATTGAGGCACGTTCGCGTGTCTGCGAGTATATAGACGGCTCTTTCGCGTTCACTCCGAGGGAAACGGTCCGCTATTGCTTCTGTGCGCACAGACGCGATTCCCTTGTCTCTTGCGAACACAGGGAACTCTGTGCATCCAAATCTACAGGCTAAGGACGCGTCTGCATATGTTTTGGTGAACAATCGAGTGTGCGTGTTCTGACAGCTGCCTCTATGCAGACGTCTCCACAGAGCCACTTCTGAATGCCCCGCAGCTCAGGACTGAATGGATACACTAACAAGTGCACCGGTGTGAGCAACCACATATGCAGAAGGACGTCTTTCATCTCACAGAAGCGCGAACGTCTTGGCGTTCAAGCACATGGCAGAAACAAGGTGTGAACAGATGAGCTGCTGCTATTTTCTCCGTTCGGCATGCTTCGTTGTAGCTCTCTTGCCGGTCGCCGGCTTAGCGGCTTGCTTTGCGCGACTAGCTCTGGGGAGAGAAGGAGATAGCGCCGGAAACCTCGCCTTTTGCCTTCTTCGGCGCTGGAACCTGGTTGCTGCGCCTTCTCTTTGTCCATGTGCACACACACGATTTTTCAGCGAAAACCATGCAGAAACCTTTCCACGAGCACCCAGGGATGTGCACCCAGCACCACGTGCACGCACACGCAGCTAGAGAAAAGCACCTACCTTTTCACACACTGATGCCTAAGCAAACGCGTGGCCACACACACGCACACATCCGCAAGCGCGCCTACTCCCATCTATTGAGGGAAAGACGGACGAGCAACGTCCTGACAGGCTTGAGGGGAAAAACGTCCGTTGACGGTTGGCGTACTGCACGCCCGCCTACGGGGCTGCAGGGGAATCCACATTTGGAAGGTACCTGAAGATGTGTGCCTGTTCTTGGAGCTCCGCTAGTAGGGTAGCAAAGACACTCGTAGGCAGTACTGAATGCTGCTCCGTGCTACTTCTCCTCCGCTGGCAAATGCTTCACAGTCGCCCGAGGAAAGACGTTTAACAATCGATCTCCAAGAGGAACGAAACACATGATGCCATAAGGCGAAAGAATAGCAGGGCATCTCTTCACAGGCTTGTCCCTGATCTATAGCTGAGGGCAAACACTTGTGTGCTTGTGGGAGAGCCTGTGTCTTTCCTGGAAGCGTTTGGGAGTTTTGCTCAGACGCGTGTTTCCTCAAGTTCAAGAATCAAGATCTAGGATACCTGCAGACAGGTGCCTGTTTGTGTGGAGACAGTCTGTTTGAAACTGTGTTCCTCAGCGCCCGCTCTTTCTCCCCGTCGCTCCACACGCCTGGGAGTCCCTTTCTTTCTCTCCACAAGCACGTGTGTTGACTTCGTCGCACATGTGCATCTGCACAAGCGTTGAGCTCAGCAGAGCGTGTCTCTTGACACTTGATGTGCGTTGGCTGTGTCTGCCTGCTCCAGTGAAGAGAGAAACGGGAAATCATCTTGGTAGAGGCAACAAAGCAAAAGCGAGGCAGGATTGACATCTGCTCAACAGAGACGGATTCCCTGCGCTGACACAGTTCACAGTTACACGAGAAGCAATCTGAGCGGTCCGTCGACCGGAGACGTGTTTCCCAAGAGGTCGTTTAGCGAGTGAACAGCAGTGTGCGCGACTTTCAGGAGTGTGCCTGGAAAGTGCCAGAATCACCAGGAGCATCTGTGCAAAAGCTGCTGCCTCTGTGACCGCATTGAGGCACGTTCGCGTGTCTGCGAGTATATAGACGGCTCTTTCGCGTTCACTCCGAGGGAAACGGTCCGCTATTGCTTCTGTGCGCACAGACGCGATTCCCTTGTCTCTTGCGAACACAGGGAACTCTGTGCGTCCAAATCTACAGGCTAAGGACGCGTCTGCATATGTTTTGGTGAACAATCGAGTGTGCGTGTTCTGACAGCTGCCTCTATGCAGACGTCTCCACAGAGCCACTTCTGAATGCCCCGCAGCCCAGGACTGAATGGATACACTAACAAGTGCACCGGTGTGAGCAACCACATATGCAGAAGGACGTCTTTCATCTCACAGAAGCGCGAACGTCTTGGCGTTCAAGCACATGGCAGAAACAAGGTGTGAACAGATGAGCTGCTGCTATTTTCTCCGTTCGGCATGCTTCGTTGTAGCTCTCTTGCCGGTCGCCGGCTTAGCGGCTTGCTTTGCGCGACTAGCTCTGGGGAGAGAAGGAGATAGCGCCGGAAACCTCGCCTTTTGCCTTCTTCGGCGCTGGAACCTGGTTGCTGCGCCTTCTCTTTGTCCATGTGCACACACACGATTCCTCAGCGAAAACCATGCAGAAACCTTTCCACGAGCACCCAGGGATGTGCACCCAGCACCACGTGCACGCACACACAGCTAGAGAAAAGCACCTACCTTTTCACACACTGAAGCCTAAGCAAACGCGTGGCCACACACACGCACACATCCGCAAGCGCGCCTACTCCCATCTATTGAGGGAAAGACGGACGAGCTCTTTGGTTGCTCTTCACAGGCTTGTCCCTGATCTATAGCTGAGGGCAAACACTTGTGTGCTTGTGGGAGAGCCTGTGTCTTTCCTGGAAGCGTTTGGGAGTTTTGCTCAGACGCGTGTTTCCTCAAGTTCAAGAATCAAGATCTAGGATACCTGCAGACAGGTGCCTGTTTGTGTGGAGACAGTCTGTTTGAAACTGTGTTCCTCAGCGCCCGCTCTTTCTCCCCGTCGCTCCACACGCCTGGGAGTCCCTTTCTTTCTCTCCACAAGCACGTGTGTTGACTTCGTCGCACATGTGCATCTGCACAAGCGTTGAGCTCAGCAGAGCGTGTCTCTTGACACTTGATGTGCGTTGGCTGTGTCTGCCTGCTCCAGTGAAGAGAGAAACGGGAAATCATCTTGGTAGAGGCAACAAAGCAAAAGCGAGGCAGGATTGACATCTGCTCAACAGAGACGGATTCCCTGCGCTGACACAGTTCACAGTTACACGAGAAGCAATCTGAGCGGTCCGTCGACCGGAGACGTGTTTCCCAAGAGGTCGTTTAGCGAGTGAACAGCAGTGTGCGCGACTTTCAGGAGTGTGCCTGGAAAGTGCCAGAATCACCAGGAGCATCTGTGCAAAAGCTGCTGCCTCTGTGACCGCATTGAGGCACGTTCGCGTGTCTGCGAGTATATAGACGGCTCTTTCGCGTTCACTCCGAGGGAAACGGTCCGCTATTGCTTCTGTGCGCACAGACGCGATTCCCTTGTCTCTTGCGAACACAGGGAACTCTGTGCATCCAAATCTACAGGCTAAGGACGCGTCTGCATATGTTTTGGTGAACAATCGAGTGTGCGTGTTCTGACAGCTGCCTCTATGCAGACGTCTCCACAGAGCCACTTCTGAATGCCCCGCAGCCCAGGACTGAATGGATACACTAACAAGTGCACCGGTGTGAGCAACCACATATGCAGAAGGACGTCTTTCATCTCACAGAAGCGCGAACGTCTTGGCGTTCAAGCACATGGCAGAAACAAGGTGTGAACAGATGAGCTGCTGCTATTTTCTCCGTTCGGCATGCTTCGTTGTAGCTCTCTTGCCGGTCGCCGGCTTAGCGGCTTGCTTTGCGCGACTAGCTCTGGGGAGAGAAGGAGATAGCGCCGGAAACCTCGCCTTTTGCCTTCTTCGGCGCTGGAACCTGGTTGCTGCGCCTTCTCTTTGTCCATGTGCACACACACGATTCCTCAGCGAAAACCATGCAGAAACCTTTCCACGAGCACCCAGGGATGTGCACCCAGCACCACGTGCACGCACACGCAGCTAGAGAAAAGCACCTACCTTTTCACACACTGATGCCTAAGCAAACGCGTGGCCACACACACGCACACATCCGCAAGCGCGCCTACTCCCATCTATTGAGGGAAAGACGGACGAGCTCTTTGGTTGCTCTTCACAGGCTTGTCCCTGATCTATAGCTGAGGGCAAACACTTGTGTGCTTGTGGGAGAGCCTGTGTCTTTCCTGGAAGCGTTTGGGAGTTTTGCTCAGACGCGTGTTTCCTCAAGTTCAAGAATCAAGATCTAGGATACCTGCAGACAGGTGCCTGTTTGTGTGGAGACAGTCTGTTTGAAACTGTGTTCCTCAGCGCCCGCTCTTTCTCCCCGTCGCTCCACACGCCTGGGAGTCCCTTTCTTTCTCTCCACAAGCACGTGTGTTGACTTCGTCGCACATGTGCATCTGCACAAGCGTTGAGCTCAGCAGAGCGTGTCTCTTGACACTTGATGTGCGTTGGCTGTGTCTGCCTGCTCCAGTGAAGAGAGAAACGGGAAATCATCTTGGTAGAGGCAACAAAGCAAAAGCGAGGCAGGATTGACATCTGCTCAACAGAGACGGATTCCCTGCGCTGACACAGTTCACAGTTACACGAGAAGCAATCTGAGCGGTCCGTCGACCGGAGACGTGTTTCCCAAGAGGTCGTTTAGCGAGTGAACAGCAGTGTGCGCGACTTTCAGGAGTGTGCCTGGAAAGTGCCAGAATCACCAGGAGCATCTGTGCAAAAGCTGCTGCCTCTGTGACCGCATTGAGGCACGTTCGCGTGTCTGCGAGTATATAGACGGCTCTTTAGCGTTCACTCCGAGGGAAACGGTCCGCTATTGCTTCTGTGCGCACAGACGCGATTCCCTTGTCTCTTGCGAACACAGGGAACTCTGTGCATCCAAATCTACAGGCTAAGGACGCGTCTGCATATGTTTTGGTGAACAATCGAGTGTGCGTGTTCTGACAGCTGCCTCTATGCAGACGTCTCCACAGAGCCACTTCTGAATGCCCCGCAGCCCAGGACTGAATGGATACACTAACAAGTGCACCGGTGTGAGCAACCACATATGCAGAAGGACGTCTTTCATCTCACAGAAGCGCGAACGTCTTGGCGTTCAAGCACATGGCAGAAACAAGGTGTGAACAGATGAGCTGCTGCTATTTTCTCCGTTCGGCATGCTTCGTTGTAGCTCTCTTGCCGGTCGCCGGCTTAGCGGCTTGCTTTGCGCGACTAGCTCTGGGGAGAGAAGGAGATAGCGCCGGAAACCTCGCCTTTTGCCTTCTTCGGCGCTGGAACCTGGTTGCTGCGCCTTCTCTTTGTCCATGTGCACACACACGATTCCTCAGCGAAAACCATGCAGAAACCTTTCCACGAGCACCCAGGGATGTGCACCCAGCACCACGTGCACGCACACGCAGCTAGAGAAAAGCACCTACCTTTTCACACACTGATGCCTAAGCAAACGCGTGGCCACACACACGCACACATCCGCAAGCGCGCCTACTCCCATCTATTGAGGGAAAGACGGACGAGCTCTTTGGTTGCTCTTCACAGGCTTGTCCCTGATCTATAGCTGAGGGCAAACACTTGTGTGCTTGTGGGAGAGCCTGTGTCTTTCCTGGAAGCGTTTGGGAGTTTTGCTCAGACGCGTGTTTCCTCAAGTTCAAGAATCAAGATCTAGGATACCTGCAGACAGGTGCCTGTTTGTGTGGAGACAGTCTGTTTGAAACTGTGTTCCTCAGCGCCCGCTCTTTCTCCCCGTCGCTCCACACGCCTGGGAGTCCCTTTCTTTCTCTCCACAAGCACGTGTGTTGACTTCGTCGCACATGTGCATCTGCACAAGCGTTGAGCTCAGCAGAGCGTGTCTCTTGACACTTGATGTGCGTTGGCTGTGTCTGCCTGCTCCAGTGAAGAGAGAAACGGGAAATCATCTTGGTAGAGGCAACAAAGCAAAAGCGAGGCAGGATTGACATCTGCTCAACAGAGACGGATTCCCTGCGCTGACACAGTTCACAGTTACACGAGAAGCAATCTGAGCGGTCCGTCGACCGGAGACGTGTTTCCCAAGAGGTCGTTTAGCGAGTGAACAGCAGTGTGCGCGACTTTCAGGAGTGTGCCTGGAAAGTGCCAGAATCACCAGGAGCATCTGTGCAAAAGCTGCTGCCTCTGTGACCGCATTGAGGCACGTTCGCGTGTCTGCGAGTATATAGACGGCTCTTTCGCGTTCACTCCGAGGGAAACGGTCCGCTATTGCTTCTGTGCGCACAGACGCGATTCCCTTGTCTCTTGCGAACACAGGGAACTCTGTGCATCCAAATCTACAGGCTAAGGACGCGTCTGCATATGTTTTGGTGAACAATCGAGTGTGCGTGTTCTGACAGCTGCCTCTATGCAGACGTCTCCACAGAGCCACTTCTGAATGCCCCGCAGCCCAGGACTGAATGGATACACTAACAAGTGCACCGGTGTGAGCAACCACATATGCAGAAGGACGTCTTTCATCTCACAGAAGCGCGAACGTCTTGGCGTTCAAGCACATGGCAGAAACAAGGTGTGAACAGATGAGCTGCTGCTATTTTCTCCGTTCGGCATGCTTCGTTGTAGCTCTCTTGCCGGTCGCCGGCTTAGCGGCTTGCTTTGCGCGACTAGCTCTGGGGAGAGAAGGAGATAGCGCCGGAAACCTCGCCTTTTGCCTTCTTCGGCGCTGGAACCTGGTTGCTGCGCCTTCTCTTTGTCCATGTGCACACACACGATTCCTCAGCGAAAACCATGCAGAAACCTTTCCACGAGCACCCAGGGATGTGCACCCAGCACCACGTGCACGCACACGCAGCTAGAGAAAAGCACCTACCTTTTCACACACTGATGCCTAAGCAAACGCGTGGCCACACACACGCACACATCCGCAAGCGCGCCTACTCCCATCTATTGAGAGAAAGACGGACGAGCTCTTTGGTTGCTCTTCACAGGCTTGTCCCTGATCTATAGCTGAGGGCAAACACTTGTGTGCTTGTGGGAGAGCCTGTGTCTTTCCTGGAAGCGTTTGGGAGTTTTGCTCAGACGCGTGTTTCCTCAAGTTCAAGAATCAAGATCTAGGATACCTGCAGACAGGTGCCTGTTTGTGTGGAGACAGTCTGTTTGAAACTGTGTTCCTCAGCGCCCGCTCTTTCTCCCCGTCGCTCCACACGCCTGGGAGTCCCTTTCTTTCTCTCCACAAGCACGTGTGTTGACTTCGTCGCACATGTGCATCTGCACAAGCGTTGAGCTCAGCAGAGCGTGTCTCTTGACACTTGATGTGCGTTGGCTGTGTCTGCCTGCTCCAGTGAAGAGAGAAACGGGAAATCATCTTGGTAGAGGCAACAAAGCAAAAGCGAGGCAGGATTGACATCTGCTCAACAGAGACGGATTCCCTGCGCTGACACAGTTCACAGTTACACGAGAAGCAATCTGAGCGGTCCGTCGACCGGAGACGTGTTTCCCAAGAGGTCGTTTAGCGAGTGAACAGCAGTGTGCGCGACTTTCAGGAGTGTGCCTGGAAAGTGCCAGAATCACCAGGAGCATCTGTGCAAAAGCTGCTGCCTCTGTGACCGCATTGAGGCACGTTCGCGTGTCTGCGAGTATATAGACGGCTCTTTCGCGTTCACTCCGAGGGAAACGGTCCGCTATTGCTTCTGTGCGCACAGACGCGATTCCCTTGTCTCTTGCGAACACAGGGAACTCTGTGCATCCAAATCTACAGGCTAAGGACGCGTCTGCATATGTTTTGGTGAACAATCGAGTGTGCGTGTTCTGACAGCTGCCTCTATGCAGACGTCTCCACAGAGCCACTTCTGAATGCCCCGCAGCCCAGGACTGAATGGATACACTAACAAGTGCACCGGTGTGAGCAACCACATATGCAGAAGGACGTCTTTCATCTCACAGAAGCGCGAACGTCTTGGCGTTCAAGCACATGGCAGAAACAAGGTGTGAACAGATGAGCTGCTGCTATTTTCTCCGTTCGGCATGCTTCGTTGTAGCTCTCTTGCCGGTCGCCGGCTTAGCGGCTTGCTTTGCGCGACTAGCTCTGGGGAGAGAAGGAGATAGCGCCGGAAACCTCGCCTTTTGCCTTCTTCGGCGCTGGAACCTGGTTGCTGCGCCTTCTCTTTGTCCATGTGCACACACACGATTCCTCAGCGAAAACCATGCAGAAACCTTTCCACGAGCACCCAGGGATGTGCACCCAGCACCACGTGCACGCACACACAGCTAGAGAAAAGCACCTACCTTTTCACACACTGAAGCCTAAGCAAACGCGTGGCCACACACACGCACACATCCGCAAGCGCGCCTACTCCCATCTATTGAGGGAAAGACGGACGAGCTCTTTGGTTGCTCTTCACAGGCTTGTCCCTGATCTATAGCTGAGGGCAAACACTTGTGTGCTTGTGGGAGAGCCTGTGTCTTTCCTGGAAGCGTTTGGGAGTTTTGCTCAGACGCGTGTTTCCTCAAGTTCAAGAATCAAGATCTAGGATACCTGCAGACAGGTGCCTGTTTGTGTGGAGACAGTCTGTTTGAAACTGTGTTCCTCAGCGCCCGCTCTTTCTCCCCGTCGCTCCACACGCCTGGGAGTCCCTTTCTTTCTCTCCACAAGCACGTGTGTTGACTTCGTCGCACATGTGCATCTGCACAAGCGTTGAGCTCAGCAGAGCGTGTCTCTTGACACTTGATGTGCGTTGGCTGTGTCTGCCTGCTCCAGTGAAGAGAGAAACGGGAAATCATCTTGGTAGAGGCAACAAAGCAAAAGCGAGGCAGGATTGACATCTGCTCAACAGAGACGGATTCCCTGCGCTGACACAGTTCACAGTTACACGAGAAGCAATCTGAGCGGTCCGTCGACCGGAGACGTGTTTCCCAAGAGGTCGTTTAGCGAGTGAACAGCAGTGTGCGCGACTTTCAGGAGTGTGCCTGGAAAGTGCCAGAATCACCAGGAGCATCTGTGCAAAAGCTGCTGCCTCTGTGACCGCATTGAGGCACGTTCGCGTGTCTGCGAGTATATAGACGGCTCTTTCGCGTTCACTCCGAGGGAAACGGTCCGCTATTGCTTCTGTGCGCACAGACGCGATTCCCTTGTCTCTTGCGAACACAGGGAACTCTGTGCATCCAAATCTACAGGCTAAGGACGCGTCTGCATATGTTTTGGTGAACAATCGAGTGTGCGTGTTCTGACAGCTGCCTCTATGCAGACGTCTCCACAGAGCCACTTCTGAATGCCCCGCAGCCCAGGACTGAATGGATACACTAACAAGTGCACCGGTGTGAGCAACCACATATGCAGAAGGACGTCTTTCATCTCACAGAAGCGCGAACGTCTTGGCGTTCAAGCACATGGCAGAAACAAGGTGTGAACAGATGAGCTGCTGCTATTTTCTCCGTTCGGCATGCTTCGTTGTAGCTCTCTTGCCGGTCGCCGGCTTAGCGGCTTGCTTTGCGCGACTAGCTCTGGGGAGAGAAGGAGATAGCGCCGGAAACCTCGCCTTTTGCCTTCTTCGGCGCTGGAACCTGGTTGCTGCGCCTTCTCTTTGTCCATGTGCACACACACGATTCCTCAGCGAAAACCATGCAGAAACCTTTCCACGAGCACCCAGGGATGTGCACCCAGCACCACGTGCACGCACACGCAGCTAGAGAAAAGCACCTACCTTTTCACACACCGATGCCTAAGCAAACGCGTGGCCACACACACGCACACATCCGCAAGCGCGCCTACTCCCATCTATTGAGGGAAAGACGGACGAGCTCTTTGGTTGCTCTTCACAGGCTTGTCCCTGATCTATAGCTGAGGGCAAACACTTGTGTGCTTGTGGGAGAGCCTGTGTCTTTCCTGGAAGCGTTTGGGAGTTTTGCTCAGACGCGTGTTTCCTCAAGTTCAAGAATCAAGATCTAGGATACCTGCAGACAGGTGCCTGTTTGTGTGGAGACAGTCTGTTTGAAACTGTGTTCCTCAGCGCCCGCTCTTTCTCCCCGTCGCTCCACACGCCTGGGAGTCCCTTTCTTTCTCTCCACAAGCACGTGTGTTGACTTCGTCGCACATGTGCATCTGCACAAGCGTTGAGCTCAGCAGAGCGTGTCTCTTGACACTTGATGTGCGTTGGCTGTGTCTGCCTGCTCCAGTGAAGAGAGAAACGGGAAATCATCTTGGTAGAGGCAACAAAGCAAAAGCGAGGCAGGATTGACATCTGCTCAACAGAGACGGATTCCCTGCGCTGACACAGTTCACAGTTACACGAGAAGCAATCTGAGCGGTCCGTCGACCGGAGACGTGTTTCCCAAGAGGTCGTTTAGCGAGTGAACAGCAGTGTGCGCGACTTTCAGGAGTGTGCCTGGAAAGTGCCAGAATCACCAGGAGCATCTGTGCAAAAGCTGCTGCCTCTGTGACCGCATTGAGGCACGTTCGCGTGTCTGCGAGTATATAGACGGCTCTTTCGCGTTCACTCCGAGGGAAACGGTCCGCTATTGCTTCTGTGCGCACAGACGCGATTCCCTTGTCTCTTGCGAACACAGGGAACTCTGTGCATCCAAATCTACAGGCTAAGGACGCGTCTGCATATGTTTTGGTGAACAATCGAGTGTGCGTGTTCTGACAGCTGCCTCTATGCAGACGTCTCCACAGAGCCACTTCTGAATGCCCCGCAGCCCAGGACTGAATGGATACACTAACAAGTGCACCGGTGTGAGCAACCACATATGCAGAAGGACGTCTTTCATCTCACAGAAGCGCGAACGTCTTGGCGTTCAAGCACATGGCAGAAACAAGGTGTGAACAGATGAGCTGCTGCTATTTTCTCCGTTCGGCATGCTTCGTTGTAGCTCTCTTGCCGGTCGCCGGCTTAGCGGCTTGCTTTGCGCGACTAGCTCTGGGGAGAGAAGGAGATAGCGCCGGAAACCTCGCCTTTTGCCTTCTTCGGCGCTGGAACCTGGTTGCTGCGCCTTCTCTTTGTCCATGTGCACACACACGATTCCTCAGCGAAAACCATGCAGAAACCTTTCCACGAGCACCCAGGGATGTGCACCCAGCACCACGTGCACGCACACGCAGCTAGAGAAAAGCACCTACCTTTTCACACACTGATGCCTAAGCAAACGCGTGGCCACACACACGCACACATCCGCAAGCGCGCCTACTCCCATCTATTGAGAGAAAGACGGACGAGCTCTTTGGTTGCTCTTCACAGGCTTGTCCCTGATCTATAGCTGAGGGCAAACACTTGTGTGCTTGTGGGAGAGCCTGTGTCTTTCCTGGAAGCGTTTGGGAGTTTTGCTCAGACGCGTGTTTCCTCAAGTTCAAGAATCAAGATCTAGGATACCTGCAGACAGGTGCCTGTTTGTGTGGAGACAGTCTGTTTGAAACTGTGTTCCTCAGCGCCCGCTCTTTCTCCCCGTCGCTCCACACGCCTGGGAGTCCCTTTCTTTCTCTCCACAAGCACGTGTGTTGACTTCGTCGCACATGTGCATCTGCACAAGCGTTGAGCTCAGCAGAGCGTGTCTCTTGACACTTGATGTGCGTTGGCTGTGTCTGCCTGCTCCAGTGAAGAGAGAAACGGGAAATCATCTTGGTAGGGGCAACAAAGCAAAAGCGAGGCAGGATTGACATCTGCTCAACAGAGACGGATTCCCTGCGCTGACACAGTTCACAGTTACACGAGAAGCAATCTGAGCGGTCCGTCGACCGGAGACGTGTTTCCCAAGAGGTCGTTTAGCGAGTGAACAGCAGTGTGCGCGACTTTCAGGAGTGTGCCTGGAAAGTGCCAGAATCACCAGGAGCATCTGTGCAAAAGCTGCTGCCTCTGTGACCGCATTGAGGCACGTTCGCGTGTCTGCGAGTATATAGACGGCTCTTTCGCGTTCACTCCGAGGGAAACGGTCCGCTATTGCTTCTGTGCGCACAGACGCGATTCCCTTGTCTCTTGCGAACACAGGGAACTCTGTGCATCCAAATCTACAGGCTAAGGACGCGTCTGCATATGTTTTGGTGAACAATCGAGTGTGCGTGTTCTGACAGCTGCCTCTATGCAGACGTCTCCACAGAGCCACTTCTGAATGCCCCGCAGCCCAGGACTGAATGGATACACTAACAAGTGCACCGGTGTGAGCAACCACATATGCAGAAGGACGTCTTTCATCTCACAGAAGCGCGAACGTCTTGGCGTTCAAGCACATGGCAGAAACAAGGTGTGAACAGATGAGCTGCTGCTATTTTCTCCGTTCGGCATGCTTCGTTGTAGCTCTCTTGCCGGTCGCCGGCTTAGCGGCTTGCTTTGCGCGACTAGCTCTGGGGAGAGAAGGAGATAGCGCCGGAAACCTCGCCTTTTGCCTTCTTCGGCGCTGGAACCTGGTTGCTGCGCCTTCTCTTTGTCCATGTGCACACACACGATTCCTCAGCGAAAACCATGCAGAAACCTTTCCACGAGCACCCAGGGATGTGCACCCAGCACCACGTGCACGCACACGCAGCTAGAGAAAAGCACCTACCTTTTCACACACTGATGCCTAAGCAAACGCGTGGCCACACACACGCACACATCCGCAAGCGCGCCTACTCCCATCTATTGAGGGAAAGACGGACGAGCTCTTTGGTTGCTCTTCACAGGCTTGTCCCTGATCTATAGCTGAGGGCAAACACTTGTGTGCTTGTGGGAGAGCCTGTGTCTTTCCTGGAAGCGTTTGGGAGTTTTGCTCAGACGCGTGTTTCCTCAAGTTCAAGAATCAAGATCTAGGATACCTGCAGACAGGTGCCTGTTTGTGTGGAGACAGTCTGTTTGAAACTGTGTTCCTCAGCGCCCGCTCTTTCTCCCCGTCGCTCCACACGCCTGGGAGTCCCTTTCTTTCTCTCCACAAGCACGTGTGTTGACTTCGTCGCACATGTGCATCTGCACAAGCGTTGAGCTCAGCAGAGCGTGTCTCTTGACACTTGATGTGCGTTGGCTGTGTCTGCCTGCTCCAGTGAAGAGAGAAACGGGAAATCATCTTGGTAGAGGCAACAAAGCAAAAGCGAGGCAGGATTGACATCTGCTCAACAGAGACGGATTCCCTGCGCTGACACAGTTCACAGTTACACGAGAAGCAATCTGAGCGGTCCGTCGACCGGAGACGTGTTTCCCAAGAGGTCGTTTAGCGAGTGAACAGCAGTGTGCGCGACTTTCAGGAGTGTGCCTGGAAAGTGCCAGAATCACCAGGAGCATCTGTGCAAAAGCTGCTACCTCTGTGACCGCATTGAGGCACGTTCGCGTGTCTGTGAGTATATAGACGACTCTTTCGCGTTCACTCCGAGGGAAACGGTCCGCTATTGCTTCTGTGCGCACAGACGCGATTCCCTTGTCTCTTGCGAACACAGGGAACTCTGTGCATCCAAATCTACAGGCTAAGGACGCGTCTGCATATGTTTTGGTGAACAATCGAGTGTGCGTGTTCTGACAGCTGCCTCTATGCAGACGTCTCCACAGAGCCACTTCTGAATGCCCCGCAGCCCAGGACTGAATGGATACACTAACAAGTGCACCGGTGTGAGCAACCACATATGCAGAAGGACGTCTTTCATCTCACAGAAGCGCGAACGTCTTGGCGTTCAAGCACATGGCAGAAACAAGGTGTGAACAGATGAGCTGCTGCTATTTTCTCCGTTCGGCATGCTTCGTTGTAGCTCTCTTGCCGGTCGCCGGCTTAGCGGCTTGCTTTGCGCGACTAGCTCTGGGGAGAGAAGGAGATAGCGCCGGAAACCTCGCCTTTTGCCTTCTTCGGCGCTGGAACCTGGTTGCTGCGCCTTCTCTTTGTCCATGTGCACACACACGATTCCTCAGCGAAAACCATGCAGAAACCTTTCCACGAGCACCCAGGGATGTGCACCCAGCACCACGTGCACGCACACGCAGCTAGAGAAAAGCACCTACCTTTTCACACACCGATGCCTAAGCAAACGCGTGGCCACACACACGCACACATCCGCAAGCGCGCCTACTCCCATCTATTGAGGGAAAGACGGACGAGCTCTTTGGTTGCTCTTCACAGGCTTGTCCCTGATCTATAGCTGAGGGCAAACACTTGTGTGCTTGTGGGAGAGCCTGTGTCTTTCCTGGAAGCGTTTGGGAGTTTTGCTCAGACGCGTGTTTCCTCAAGTTCAAGAATCAAGATCTAGGATACCTGCAGACAGGTGCCTGTTTGTGTGGAGACAGTCTGTTTGAAACTGTGTTCCTCAGCGCCCGCTCTTTCTCCCCGTCGCTCCACACGCCTGGGAGTCCCTTTCTTTCTCTCCACAAGCACGTGTGTTGACTTCGTCGCACATGTGCATCTGCACAAGCGTTGAGCTCAGCAGAGCGTGTCTCTTGACACTTGATGTGCGTTGGCTGTGTCTGCCTGCTCCAGTGAAGAGAGAAACGGGAAATCATCTTGGTAGAGGCAACAAAGCAAAAGCGAGGCAGGATTGACATCTGCTCAACAGAGACGGATTCCCTGCGCTGACACAGTTCACAGTTACACGAGAAGCAATCTGAGCGGTCCGTCGACCGGAGACGTGTTTCCCAAGAGGTCGTTTAGCGAGTGAACAGCAGTGTGCGCGACTTTCAGGAGTGTGCCTGGAAAGTGCCAGAATCACCAGGAGCATCTGTGCAAAAGCTGCTGCCTCTGTGACCGCATTGAGGCACGTTCGCGTGTCTGCGAGTATATAGACGGCTCTTTCGCGTTCACTCCGAGGGAAACGGTCCGCTATTGCTTCTGTGCGCACAGACGCGATTCCCTTGTCTCTTGCGAACACAGGGAACTCTGTGCATCCAAATCTACAGGCTAAGGACGCGTCTGCATATGTTTTGGTGAACAATCGAGTGTGCGTGTTCTGACAGCTGCCTCTATGCAGACGTCTCCACAGAGCCACTTCTGAATGCCCCGCAGCCCAGGACTGAATGGATACACTAACAAGTGCACCGGTGTGAGCAACCACATATGCAGAAGGACGTCTTTCATCTCACAGAAGCGCGAACGTCTTGGCGTTCAAGCACATGGCAGAAACAAGGTGTGAACAGATGAGCTGCTGCTATTTTCTCCGTTCGGCATGCTTCGTTGTAGCTCTCTTGCCGGTCGCCGGCTTAGCGGCTTGCTTTGCGCGACTAGCTCTGGGGAGAGAAGGAGATAGCGCCGGAAACCTCGCCTTTTGCCTTCTTCGGCGCTGGAACCTGGTTGCTGCGCCTTCTCTTTGTCCATGTGCACACACACGATTCCTCAGCGAAAACCATGCAGAAACCTTTCCACGAGCACCCAGGGATGTGCACCCAGCACCACGTGCACGCACACGCAGCTAGAGAAAAGCACCTACCTTTTCACACACTGATGCCTAAGCAAACGCGTGGCCACACACACGCACACATCCGCAAGCGCGCCTACTCCCATCTATTGAGGGAAAGACGGACGAGCTCTTTGGTTGCTCTTCACAGGCTTGTCCCTGATCTATAGCTGAGGGCAAACACTTGTGTGCTTGTGGGAGAGCCTGTGTCTTTCCTGGAAGCGTTTGGGAGTTTTGCTCAGACGCGTGTTTCCTCAAGTTCAAGAATCAAGATCTAGGATACCTGCAGACAGGTGCCTGTTTGTGTGGAGACAGTCTGTTTGAAACTGTGTTCCTCAGCGCCCGCTCTTTCTCCCCGTCGCTCCACACGCCTGGGAGTCCCTTTCTTTCTCTCCACAAGCACGTGTGTTGACTTCGTCGCACATGTGCATCTGCACAAGCGTTGAGCTCAGCAGAGCGTGTCTCTTGACACTTGATGTGCGTTGGCTGTGTCTGCCTGCTCCAGTGAAGAGAGAAACGGGAAATCATCTTGGTAGAGGCAACAAAGCAAAAGCGAGGCAGGATTGACATCTGCTCAACAGAGACGGATTCCCTGCGCTGACACAGTTCACAGTTACACGAGAAGCAATCTGAGCGGTCCGTCGACCGGAGACGTGTTTCCCAAGAGGTCGTTTAGCGAGTGAACAGCAGTGTGCGCGACTTTCAGGAGTGTGCCTGGAAAGTGCCAGAATCACCAGGAGCATCTGTGCAAAAGCTGCTGCCTCTGTGACCGCATTGAGGCACGTTCGCGTGTCTGCGAGTATATAGACGGCTCTTTCGCGTTCACTCCGAGGGAAACGGTCCGCTATTGCTTCTGTGCGCACAGACGCGATTCCCTTGTCTCTTGCGAACACAGGGAACTCTGTGCATCCAAATCTACAGGCTAAGGACGCGTCTGCATATGTTTTGGTGAACAATCGAGTGTGCGTGTTCTGACAGCTGCCTCTATGCAGACGTCTCCACAGAGCCACTTCTGAATGCCCCGCAGCCCAGGACTGAATGGATACACTAACAAGTGCACCGGTGTGAGCAACCACATATGCAGAAGGACGTCTTTCATCTCACAGAAGCGCGAACGTCTTGGCGTTCAAGCACATGGCAGAAACAAGGTGTGAACAGATGAGCTGCTGCTATTTTCTCCGTTCGGCATGCTTCGTTGTAGCTCTCTTGCCGGTCGCCGGCTTAGCGGCTTGCTTTGCGCGACTAGCTCTGGGGAGAGAAGGAGATAGCGCCGGAAACCTCGCCTTTTGCCTTCTTCGGCGCTGGAACCTGGTTGCTGCGCCTTCTCTTTGTCCATGTGCACACACACGATTCCTCAGCGAAAACCATGCAGAAACCTTTCCACGAGCACCCAGGGATGTGCACCCAGCACCACGTGCACGCACACGCAGCTAGAGAAAAGCACCTACCTTTTCACACACCGATGCCTAAGCAAACGCGTGGCCACACACACGCACACATCCGCAAGCGCGCCTACTCCCATCTATTGAGGGAAAGACGGACGAGCTCTTTGGTTGCTCTTCACAGGCTTGTCCCTGATCTATAGCTGAGGGCAAACACTTGTGTGCTTGTGGGAGAGCCTGTGTCTTTCCTGGAAGCGTTTGGGAGTTTTGCTCAGACGCGTGTTTCCTCAAGTTCAAGAATCAAGATCTAGGATACCTGCAGACAGGTGCCTGTTTGTGTGGAGACAGTCTGTTTGAAACTGTGTTCCTCAGCGCCCGCTCTTTCTCCCCGTCGCTCCACACGCCTGGGAGTCCCTTTCTTTCTCTCCACAAGCACGTGTGTTGACTTCGTCGCACATGTGCATCTGCACAAGCGTTGAGCTCAGCAGAGCGTGTCTCTTGACACTTGATGTGCGTTGGCTGTGTCTGCCTGCTCCAGTGAAGAGAGAAACGGGAAATCATCTTGGTAGAGGCAACAAAGCAAAAGCGAGGCAGGATTGACATCTGCTCAACAGAGACGGATTCCCTGCGCTGACACAGTTCACAGTTACACGAGAAGCAATCTGAGCGGTCCGTCGACCGGAGACGTGTTTCCCAAGAGGTCGTTTAGCGAGTGAACAGCAGTGTGCGCGACTTTCAGGAGTGTGCCTGGAAAGTGCCAGAATCACCAGGAGCATCTGTGCAAAAGCTGCTGCCTCTGTGACCGCATTGAGGCACGTTCGCGTGTCTGCGAGTATATAGACGGCTCTTTCGCGTTCACTCCGAGGGAAACGGTCCGCTATTGCTTCTGTGCGCACAGACGCGATTCCCTTGTCTCTTGCGAACACAGGGAACTCTGTGCATCCAAATCTACAGGCTAAGGACGCGTCTGCATATGTTTTGGTGAACAATCGAGTGTGCGTGTTCTGACAGCTGCCTCTATGCAGACGTCTCCACAGAGCCACTTCTGAATGCCCCGCAGCCCAGGACTGAATGGATACACTAACAAGTGCACCGGTGTGAGCAACCACATATGCAGAAGGACGTCTTTCATCTCACAGAAGCGCGAACGTCTTGGCGTTCAAGCACATGGCAGAAACAAGGTGTGAACAGATGAGCTGCTGCTATTTTCTCCGTTCGGCATGCTTCGTTGTAGCTCTCTTGCCGGTCGCCGGCTTAGCGGCTTGCTTTGCGCGACTAGCTCTGGGGAGAGAAGGAGATAGCGCCGGAAACCTCGCCTTTTGCCTTCTTCGGCGCTGGAACCTGGTTGCTGCGCCTTCTCTTTGTCCATGTGCACACACACGATTCCTCAGCGAAAACCATGCAGAAACCTTTCCACGAGCACCCAGGGATGTGCACCCAGCACCACGTGCACGCACACGCAGCTAGAGAAAAGCACCTACCTTTTCACACACCGATGCCTAAGCAAACGCGTGGCCACACACACGCACACATCCGCAAGCGCGCCTACTCCCATCTATTGAGGGAAAGACGGACGAGCTCTTTGGTTGCTCTTCACAGGCTTGTCCCTGATCTATAGCTGAGGGCAAACACTTGTGTGCTTGTGGGAGAGCCTGTGTCTTTCCTGGAAGCGTTTGGGAGTTTTGCTCAGACGCGTGTTTCCTCAAGTTCAAGAATCAAGATCTAGGATACCTGCAGACAGGTGCCTGTTTGTGTGGAGACAGTCTGTTTGAAACTGTGTTCCTCAGCGCCCGCTCTTTCTCCCCGTCGCTCCACACGCCTGGGAGTCCCTTTCTTTCTCTCCACAAGCACGTGTGTTGACTTCGTCGCACATGTGCATCTGCACAAGCGTTGAGCTCAGCAGAGCGTGTCTCTTGACACTTGATGTGCGTTGGCTGTGTCTGCCTGCTCCAGTGAAGAGAGAAACGGGAAATCATCTTGGTAGAGGCAACAAAGCAAAAGCGAGGCAGGATTGACATCTGCTCAACAGAGACGGATTCCCTGCGCTGACACAGTTCACAGTTACACGAGAAGCAATCTGAGCGGTCCGTCGACCGGAGACGTGTTTCCCAAGAGGTCGTTTAGCGAGTGAACAGCAGTGTGCGCGACTTTCAGGAGTGTGCCTGGAAAGTGCCAGAATCACCAGGAGCATCTGTGCAAAAGCTGCTGCCTCTGTGACCGCATTGAGGCACGTTCGCGTGTCTGCGAGTATATAGACGGCTCTTTCGCGTTCACTCCGAGGGAAACGGTCCGCTATTGCTTCTGTGCGCACAGACGCGATTCCCTTGTCTCTTGCGAACACAGGGAACTCTGTGCATCCAAATCTACAGGCTAAGGACGCGTCTGCATATGTTTTGGTGAACAATCGAGTGTGCGTGTTCTGACAGCTGCCTCTATGCAGACGTCTCCACAGAGCCACTTCTGAATGCCCCGCAGCCCAGGACTGAATGGATACACTAACAAGTGCACCGGTGTGAGCAACCACATATGCAGAAGGACGTCTTTCATCTCACAGAAGCGCGAACGTCTTGGCGTTCAAGCACATGGCAGAAACAAGGTGTGAACAGATGAGCTGCTGCTATTTTCTCCGTTCGGCATGCTTCGTTGTAGCTCTCTTGCCGGTCGCCGGCTTAGCGGCTTGCTTTGCGCGACTAGCTCTGGGGAGAGAAGGAGATAGCGCCGGAAACCTCGCCTTTTGCCTTCTTCGGCGCTGGAACCTGGTTGCTGCGCCTTCTCTTTGTCCATGTGCACACACACGATTCCTCAGCGAAAACCATGCAGAAACCTTTCCACGAGCACCCAGGGATGTGCACCCAGCACCACGTGCACGCACACGCAGCTAGAGAAAAGCACCTACCTTTTCACACACCGATGCCTAAGCAAACGCGTGGCCACACACACGCACACATCCGCAAGCGCGCCTACTCCCATCTATTGAGGGAAAGACGGACGAGCTCTTTGGTTGCTCTTCACAGGCTTGTCCCTGATCTATAGCTGAGGGCAAACACTTGTGTGCTTGTGGGAGAGCCTGTGTCTTTCCTGGAAGCGTTTGGGAGTTTTGCTCAGACGCGTGTTTCCTCAAGTTCAAGAATCAAGATCTAGGATACCTGCAGACAGGTGCCTGTTTGTGTGGAGACAGTCTGTTTGAAACTGTGTTCCTCAGCGCCCGCTCTTTCTCCCCGTCGCTCCACACGCCTGGGAGTCCCTTTCTTTCTCTCCACAAGCACGTGTGTTGACTTCGTCGCACATGTGCATCTGCACAAGCGTTGAGCTCAGCAGAGCGTGTCTCTTGACACTTGATGTGCGTTGGCTGTGTCTGCCTGCTCCAGTGAAGAGAGAAACGGGAAATCATCTTGGTAGAGGCAACAAAGCAAAAGCGAGGCAGGATTGACATCTGCTCAACAGAGACGGATTCCCTGCGCTGACACAGTTCACAGTTACACGAGAAGCAATCTGAGCGGTCCGTCGACCGGAGACGTGTTTCCCAAGAGGTCGTTTAGCGAGTGAACAGCAGTGTGCGCGACTTTCAGGAGTGTGCCTGGAAAGTGCCAGAATCACCAGGAGCATCTGTGCAAAAGCTGCTGCCTCTGTGACCGCATTGAGGCACGTTCGCGTGTCTGCGAGTATATAGACGGCTCTTTCGCGTTCACTCCGAGGGAAACGGTCCGCTATTGCTTCTGTGCGCACAGACGCGATTCCCTTGTCTCTTGCGAACACAGGGAACTCTGTGCATCCAAATCTACAGGCTAAGGACGCGTCTGCATATGTTTTGGTGAACAATCGAGTGTGCGTGTTCTGACAGCTGCCTCTATGCAGACGTCTCCACAGAGCCACTTCTGAATGCCCCGCAGCCCAGGACTGAATGGATACACTAACAAGTGCACCGGTGTGAGCAACCACATATGCAGAAGGACGTCTTTCATCTCACAGAAGCGCGAACGTCTTGGCGTTCAAGCACATGGCAGAAACAAGGTGTGAACAGATGAGCTGCTGCTATTTTCTCCGTTCGGCATGCTTCGTTGTAGCTCTCTTGCCGGTCGCCGGCTTAGCGGCTTGCTTTGCGCGACTAGCTCTGGGGAGAGAAGGAGATAGCGCCGGAAACCTCGCCTTTTGCCTTCTTCGGCGCTGGAACCTGGTTGCTGCGCCTTCTCTTTGTCCATGTGCACACACACGATTCCTCAGCGAAAACCATGCAGAAACCTTTCCACGAGCACCCAGGGATGTGCACCCAGCACCACGTGCACGCACACGCAGCTAGAGAAAAGCACCTACCTTTTCACACACTGATGCCTAAGCAAACGCGTGGCCACACACACGCACACATCCGCAAGCGCGCCTACTCCCATCTATTGAGGGAAAGACGGACGAGCTCTTTGGTTGCTCTTCACAGGCTTGTCCCTGATCTATAGCTGAGGGCAAACACTTGTGTGCTTGTGGGAGAGCCTGTGTCTTTCCTGGAAGCGTTTGGGAGTTTTGCTCAGACGCGTGTTTCCTCAAGTTCAAGAATCAAGATCTAGGATACCTGCAGACAGGTGCCTGTTTGTGTGGAGACAGTCTGTTTGAAACTGTGTTCCTCAGCGCCCGCTCTTTCTCCCCGTCGCTCCACACGCCTGGGAGTCCCTTTCTTTCTCTCCACAAGCACGTGTGTTGACTTCGTCGCACATGTGCATCTGCACAAGCGTTGAGCTCAGCAGAGCGTGTCTCTTGACACTTGATGTGCGTTGGCTGTGTCTGCCTGCTCCAGTGAAGAGAGAAACGGGAAATCATCTTGGTAGAGGCAACAAAGCAAAAGCGAGGCAGGATTGACATCTGCTCAACAGAGACGGATTCCCTGCGCTGACACAGTTCACAGTTACACGAGAAGCAATCTGAGCGGTCCGTCGACCGGAGACGTGTTTCCCAAGAGGTCGTTTAGCGAGTGAACAGCAGTGTGCGCGACTTTCAGGAGTGTGCCTGGAAAGTGCCAGAATCACCAGGAGCATCTGTGCAAAAGCTGCTGCCTCTGTGACCGCATTGAGGCACGTTCGCGTGTCTGCGAGTATATAGACGGCTCTTTCGCGTTCACTCCGAGGGAAACGGTCCGCTATTGCTTCTGTGCGCACAGACGCGATTCCCTTGTCTCTTGCGAACACAGGGAACTCTGTGCATCCAAATCTACAGGCTAAGGACGCGTCTGCATATGTTTTGGTGAACAATCGAGTGTGCGTGTTCTGACAGCTGCCTCTATGCAGACGTCTCCACAGAGCCACTTCTGAATGCCCCGCAGCCCAGGACTGAATGGATACACTAACAAGTGCACCGGTGTGAGCAACCACATATGCAGAAGGACGTCTTTCATCTCACAGAAGCGCGAACGTCTTGGCGTTCAAGCACATGGCAGAAACAAGGTGTGAACAGATGAGCTGCTGCTATTTTCTCCGTTCGGCATGCTTCGTTGTAGCTCTCTTGCCGGTCGCCGGCTTAGCGGCTTGCTTTGCGCGACTAGCTCTGGGGAGAGAAGGAGATAGCGCCGGAAACCTCGCCTTTTGCCTTCTTCGGCGCTGGAACCTGGTTGCTGCGCCTTCTCTTTGTCCATGTGCACACACACGATTCCTCAGCGAAAACCATGCAGAAACCTTTCCACGAGCACCCAGGGATGTGCACCCAGCACCACGTGCACGCACACGCAGCTAGAGAAAAGCACCTACCTTTTCACACACTGATGCCTAAGCAAACGCGTGGCCACACACACGCACACATCCGCAAGCGCGCCTACTCCCATCTATTGAGGGAAAGACGGACGAGCTCTTTGGTTGCTCTTCACAGGCTTGTCCCTGATCTATAGCTGAGGGCAAACACTTGTGTGCTTGTGGGAGAGCCTGTGTCTTTCCTGGAAGCGTTTGGGAGTTTTGCTCAGACGCGTGTTTCCTCAAGTTCAAGAATCAAGATCTAGGATACCTGCAGACAGGTGCCTGTTTGTGTGGAGACAGTCTGTTTGAAACTGTGTTCCTCAGCGCCCGCTCTTTCTCCCCGTCGCTCCACACGCCTGGGAGTCCCTTTCTTTCTCTCCACAAGCACGTGTGTTGACTTCGTCGCACATGTGCATCTGCACAAGCGTTGAGCTCAGCAGAGCGTGTCTCTTGACACTTGATGTGCGTTGGCTGTGTCTGCCTGCTCCAGTGAAGAGAGAAACGGGAAATCATCTTGGTAGAGGCAACAAAGCAAAAGCGAGGCAGGATTGACATCTGCTCAACAGAGACGGATTCCCTGCGCTGACACAGTTCACAGTTACACGAGAAGCAATCTGAGCGGTCCGTCGACCGGAGACGTGTTTCCCAAGAGGTCGTTTAGCGAGTGAACAGCAGTGTGCGCGACTTTCAGGAGTGTGCCTGGAAAGTGCCAGAATCACCAGGAGCATCTGTGCAAAAGCTGCTGCCTCTGTGACCGCATTGAGGCACGTTCGCGTGTCTGCGAGTATATAGACGGCTCTTTCGCGTTCACTCCGAGGGAAACGGTCCGCTATTGCTTCTGTGCGCACAGACGCGATTCCCTTGTCTCTTGCGAACACAGGGAACTCTGTGCATCCAAATCTACAGGCTAAGGACGCGTCTGCATATGTTTTGGTGAACAATCGAGTGTGCGTGTTCTGACAGCTGCCTCTATGCAGACGTCTCCACAGAGCCACTTCTGAATGCCCCGCAGCCCAGGACTGAATGGATACACTAACAAGTGCACCGGTGTGAGCAACCACATATGCAGAAGGACGTCTTTCATCTCACAGAAGCGCGAACGTCTTGGCGTTCAAGCACATGGCAGAAACAAGGTGTGAACAGATGAGCTGCTGCTATTTTCTCCGTTCGGCATGCTTCGTTGTAGCTCTCTTGCCGGTCGCCGGCTTAGCGGCTTGCTTTGCGCGACTAGCTCTGGGGAGAGAAGGAGATAGCGCCGGAAACCTCGCCTTTTGCCTTCTTCGGCGCTGGAACCTGGTTGCTGCGCCTTCTCTTTGTCCATGTGCACACACACGATTCCTCAGCGAAAACCATGCAGAAACCTTTCCACGAGCACCCAGGGATGTGCACCCAGCACCACGTGCACGCACACGCAGCTAGAGAAAAGCACCTACCTTTTCACACACTGAAGCCTAAGCAAACGCGTGGCCACACACACGCACACATCCGCAAGCGCGCCTACTCCCATCTATTGAGGGAAAGACGGACGAGCTCTTTGGTTGCTCTTCACAGGCTTGTCCCTGATCTATAGCTGAGGGCAAACACTTGTGTGCTTGTGGGAGAGCCTGTGTCTTTCCTGGAAGCGTTTGGGAGTTTTGCTCAGACGCGTGTTTCCTCAAGTTCAAGAATCAAGATCTAGGATACCTGCAGACAGGTGCCTGTTTGTGTGGAGACAGTCTGTTTGAAACTGTGTTCCTCAGCGCCCGCTCTTTCTCCCCGTCGCTCCACACGCCTGGGAGTCCCTTTCTTTCTCTCCACAAGCACGTGTGTTGACTTCGTCGCACATGTGCATCTGCACAAGCGTTGAGCTCAGCAGAGCGTGTCTCTTGACACTTGATGTGCGTTGGCTGTGTCTGCCTGCTCCAGTGAAGAGAGAAACGGGAAATCATCTTGGTAGAGGCAACAAAGCAAAAGCGAGGCAGGATTGACATCTGCTCAACAGAGACGGATTCCCTGCGCTGACACAGTTCACAGTTACACGAGAAGCAATCTGAGCGGTCCGTCGACCGGAGACGTGTTTCCCAAGAGGTCGTTTAGCGAGTGAACAGCAGTGTGCGCGACTTTCAGGAGTGTGCCTGGAAAGTGCCAGAATCACCAGGAGCATCTGTGCAAAAGCTGCTGCCTCTGTGACCGCATTGAGGCACGTTCGCGTGTCTGCGAGTATATAGACGGCTCTTTCGCGTTCACTCCGAGGGAAACGGTCCGCTATTGCTTCTGTGCGCACAGACGCGATTCCCTTGTCTCTTGCGAACACAGGGAACTCTGTGCATCCAAATCTACAGGCTAAGGACGCGTCTGCATATGTTTTGGTGAACAATCGAGTGTGCGTGTTCTGACAGCTGCCTCTATGCAGACGTCTCCACAGAGCCACTTCTGAATGCCCCGCAGCCCAGGACTGAATGGATACACTAACAAGTGCACCGGTGTGAGCAACCACATATGCAGAAGGACGTCTTTCATCTCACAGAAGCGCGAACGTCTTGGCGTTCAAGCACATGGCAGAAACAAGGTGTGAACAGATGAGCTGCTGCTATTTTCTCCGTTCGGCATGCTTCGTTGTAGCTCTCTTGCCGGTCGCCGGCTTAGCGGCTTGCTTTGCGCGACTAGCTCTGGGGAGAGAAGGAGATAGCGCCGGAAACCTCGCCTTTTGCCTTCTTCGGCGCTGGAACCTGGTTGCTGCGCCTTCTCTTTGTCCATGTGCACACACACGATTCCTCAGCGAAAACCATGCAGAAACCTTTCCACGAGCACCCAGGGATGTGCACCCAGCACCACGTGCACGCACACGCAGCTAGAGAAAAGCACCTACCTTTTCACACACTGAAGCCTAAGCAAACGCGTGGCCACACACACGCACACATCCGCAAGCGCGCCTACTCCCATCTATTGAGGGAAAGACGGACGAGCTCTTTGGTTGCTCTTCACAGGCTTGTCCCTGATCTATAGCTGAGGGCAAACACTTGTGTGCTTGTGGGAGAGCCTGTGTCTTTCCTGGAAGCGTTTGGGAGTTTTGCTCAGACGCGTGTTTCCTCAAGTTCAAGAATCAAGATCTAGGATACCTGCAGACAGGTGCCTGTTTGTGTGGAGACAGTCTGTTTGAAACTGTGTTCCTCAGCGCCCGCTCTTTCTCCCCGTCGCTCCACACGCCTGGGAGTCCCTTTCTTTCTCTCCACAAGCACGTGTGTTGACTTCGTCGCACATGTGCATCTGCACAAGCGTTGAGCTCAGCAGAGCGTGTCTCTTGACACTTGATGTGCGTTGGCTGTGTCTGCCTGCTCCAGTGAAGAGAGAAACGGGAAATCATCTTGGTAGAGGCAACAAAGCAAAAGCGAGGCAGGATTGACATCTGCTCAACAGAGACGGATTCCCTGCGCTGACACAGTTCACAGTTACACGAGAAGCAATCTGAGCGGTCCGTCGACCGGAGACGTGTTTCCCAAGAGGTCGTTTAGCGAGTGAACAGCAGTGTGCGCGACTTTCAGGAGTGTGCCTGGAAAGTGCCAGAATCACCAGGAGCATCTGTGCAAAAGCTGCTGCCTCTGTGACCGCATTGAGGCACGTTCGCGTGTCTGCGAGTATATAGACGGCTCTTTCGCGTTCACTCCGAGGGAAACGGTCCGCTATTGCTTCTGTGCGCACAGACGCGATTCCCTTGTCTCTTGCGAACACAGGGAACTCTGTGCATCCAAATCTACAGGCTAAGGACGCGTCTGCATATGTTTTGGTGAACAATCGAGTGTGCGTGTTCTGACAGCTGCCTCTATGCAGACGTCTCCACAGAGCCACTTCTGAATGCCCCGCAGCCCAGGACTGAATGGATACACTAACAAGTGCACCGGTGTGAGCAACCACATATGCAGAAGGACGTCTTTCATCTCACAGAAGCGCGAACGTCTTGGCGTTCAAGCACATGGCAGAAACAAGGTGTGAACAGATGAGCTGCTGCTATTTTCTCCGTTCGGCATGCTTCGTTGTAGCTCTCTTGCCGGTCGCCGGCTTAGCGGCTTGCTTTGCGCGACTAGCTCTGGGGAGAGAAGGAGATAGCGCCGGAAACCTCGCCTTTTGCCTTCTTCGGCGCTGGAACCTGGTTGCTGCGCCTTCTCTTTGTCCATGTGCACACACACGATTCCTCAGCGAAAACCATGCAGAAACCTTTCCACGAGCACCCAGGGATGTGCACCCAGCACCACGTGCACGCACACGCAGCTAGAGAAAAGCACCTACCTTTTCACACACTGATGCCTAAGCAAACGCGTGGCCACACACACGCACACATCCGCAAGCGCGCTTACTCCCATCTATTGAGGGAAAGACGGACGAGCTCTTTGGTTGCTCTTCACAGGCTTGTCCCTGATCTATAGCTGAGGGCAAACACTTGTGTGCTTGTGGGAGAGCCTGTGTCTTTCCTGGAAGCGTTTGGGAGTTTTGCTCAGACGCGTGTTTCCTCAAGTTCAAGAATCAAGATCTAGGATACCTGCAGACAGGTGCCTGTTTGTGTGGAGACAGTCTGTTTGAAACTGTGTTCCTCAGCGCCCGCTCTTTCTCCCCGTCGCTCCACACGCCTGGGAGTCCCTTTCTTTCTCTCCACAAGCACGTGTGTTGACTTCGTCGCACATGTGCATCTGCACAAGCGTTGAGCTCAGCAGAGCGTGTCTCTTGACACTTGATGTGCGTTGGCTGTGTCTGCCTGCTCCAGTGAAGAGAGAAACGGGAAATCATCTTGGTAGAGGCAACAAAGCAAAAGCGAGGCAGGATTGACATCTGCTCAACAGAGACGGATTCCCTGCGCTGACACAGTTCACAGTTACACGAGAAGCAATCTGAGCGGTCCGTCGACCGGAGACGTGTTTCCCAAGAGGTCGTTTAGCGAGTGAACAGCAGTGTGCGCGACTTTCAGGAGTGTGCCTGGAAAGTGCCAGAATCACCAGGAGCATCTGTGCAAAAGCTGCTGCCTCTGTGACCGCATTGAGGCACGTTCGCGTGTCTGCGAGTATATAGACGGCTCTTTCGCGTTCACTCCGAGGGAAACGGTCCGCTATTGCTTCTGTGCGAACAGACGCGATTCCCTTGTCTCTTGCGAACACAGGGAACTCTGTGCATCCAAATCTACAGGCTAAGGACGCGTCTGCATATGTTTTGGTGAACAATCGAGTGTGCGTGTTCTGACAGCTGCCTCTATGCAGACGTCTCCACAGAGCCACTTCTGAATGCCCCGCAGCCCAGGACTGAATGGATACACTAACAAGTGCACCGGTGTGAGCAACCACATATGCAGAAGGACGTCTTTCATCTCACAGAAGCGCGAACGTCTTGGCGTTCAAGCACATGGCAGAAACAAGGTGTGAACAGATGAGCTGCTGCTATTTTCTCCGTTCGGCATGCTTCGTTGTAGCTCTCTTGCCGGTCGCCGGCTTAGCGGCTTGCTTTGCGCGACTAGCTCTGGGGAGAGAAGGAGATAGCGCCGGAAACCTCGCCTTTTGCCTTCTTCGGCGCTGGAACCTGGTTGCTGCGCCTTCTCTTTGTCCATGTGCACACACACGATTCCTCAGCGAAAACCATGCAGAAACCTTTCCACGAGCACCCAGGGATGTGCACCCAGCACCACGTGCACGCACACGCAGCTAGAGAAAAGCACCTACCTTTTCACACACTGATGCCTAAGCAAACGCGTGGCCACACACACGCACACATCCGCAAGCGCGCTTACTCCCATCTATTGAGGGAAAGACGGACGAGCTCTTTGGTTGCTCTTCACAGGCTTGTCCCTGATCTATAGCTGAGGGCAAACACTTGTGTGCTTGTGGGAGAGCCTGTGTCTTTCCTGGAAGCGTTTGGGAGTTTTGCTCAGACGCGTGTTTCCTCAAGTTCAAGAATCAAGATCTAGGATACCTGCAGACAGGTGCCTGTTTGTGTGGAGACAGTCTGTTTGAAACTGTGTTCCTCAGCGCCCGCTCTTTCTCCCCGTCGCTCCACACGCCTGGGAGTCCCTTTCTTTCTCTCCACAAGCACGTGTGTTGACTTCGTCGCACATGTGCATCTGCACAAGCGTTGAGCTCAGCAGAGCGTGTCTCTTGACACTTGATGTGCGTTGGCTGTGTCTGCCTGCTCCAGTGAAGAGAGAAACGGGAAATCATCTTGGTAGAGGCAACAAAGCAAAAGCGAGGCAGGATTGACATCTGCTCAACAGAGACGGATTCCCTGCGCTGACACAGTTCACAGTTACACGAGAAGCAATCTGAGCGGTCCGTCGACCGGAGACGTGTTTCCCAAGAGGTCGTTTAGCGAGTGAACAGCAGTGTGCGCGACTTTCAGGAGTGTGCCTGGAAAGTGCCAGAATCACCAGGAGCATCTGTGCAAAAGCTGCTGCCTCTGTGACCGCATTGAGGCACGTTCGCGTGTCTGCGAGTATATAGACGGCTCTTTCGCGTTCACTCCGAGGGAAACGGTCCGCTATTGCTTCTGTGCGCACAGACGCGATTCCCTTGTCTCTTGCGAACACAGGGAACTCTGTGCATCCAAATCTACAGGCTAAGGACGCGTCTGCATATGTTTTGGTGAACAATCGAGTGTGCGTGTTCTGACAGCTGCCTCTATGCAGACGTCTCCACAGAGCCACTTCTGAATGCCCCGCAGCCCAGGACTGAATGGATACACTAACAAGTGCACCGGTGTGAGCAACCACATATGCAGAAGGACGTCTTTCATCTCACAGAAGCGCGAACGTCTTGGCGTTCAAGCACATGGCAGAAACAAGGTGTGAACAGATGAGCTGCTGCTATTTTCTCCGTTCGGCATGCTTCGTTGTAGCTCTCTTGCCGGTCGCCGGCTTAGCGGCTTGCTTTGCGCGACTAGCTCTGGGGAGAGAAGGAGATAGCGCCGGAAACCTCGCCTTTTGCCTTCTTCGGCGCTGGAACCTGGTTGCTGCGCCTTCTCTTTGTCCATGTGCACACACACGATTCCTCAGCGAAAACCATGCAGAAACCTTTCCACGAGCACCCAGGGATGTGCACCCAGCACCACGTGCACGCACACGCAGCTAGAGAAAAGCACCTACCTTTTCACACACTGATGCCTAAGCAAACGCGTGGCCACACACACGCACACATCCGCAAGCGCGCTTACTCCCATCTATTGAGGGAAAGACGGACGAGCTCTTTGGTTGCTCTTCACAGGCTTGTCCCTGATCTATAGCTGAGGGCAAACACTTGTGTGCTTGTGGGAGAGCCTGTGTCTTTCCTGGAAGCGTTTGGGAGTTTTGCTCAGACGCGTGTTTCCTCAAGTTCAAGAATCAAGATCTAGGATACCTGCAGACAGGTGCCTGTTTGTGTGGAGACAGTCTGTTTGAAACTGTGTTCCTCAGCGCCCGCTCTTTCTCCCCGTCGCTCCACACGCCTGGGAGTCCCTTTCTTTCTCTCCACAAGCACGTGTGTTGACTTCGTCGCACATGTGCATCTGCACAAGCGTTGAGCTCAGCAGAGCGTGTCTCTTGACACTTGATGTGCGTTGGCTGTGTCTGCCTGCTCCAGTGAAGAGAGAAACGGGAAATCATCTTGGTAGAGGCAACAAAGCAAAAGCGAGGCAGGATTGACATCTGCTCAACAGAGACGGATTCCCTGCGCTGACACAGTTCACAGTTACACGAGAAGCAATCTGAGCGGTCCGTCGACCGGAGACGTGTTTCCCAAGAGGTCGTTTAGCGAGTGAACAGCAGTGTGCGCGACTTTCAGGAGTGTGCCTGGAAAGTGCCAGAATCACCAGGAGCATCTGTGCAAAAGCTGCTGCCTCTGTGACCGCATTGAGGCACGTTCGCGTGTCTGCGAGTATATAGACGGCTCTTTCGCGTTCACTCCGAGGGAAACGGTCCGCTATTGCTTCTGTGCGCACAGACGCGATTCCCTTGTCTCTTGCGAACACAGGGAACTCTGTGCATCCAAATCTACAGGCTAAGGACGCGTCTGCATATGTTTTGGTGAACAATCGAGTGTGCGTGTTCTGACAGCTGCCTCTATGCAGACGTCTCCACAGAGCCACTTCTGAATGCCCCGCAGCCCAGGACTGAATGGATACACTAACAAGTGCACCGGTGTGAGCAACCACATATGCAGAAGGACGTCTTTCATCTCACAGAAGCGCGAACGTCTTGGCGTTCAAGCACATGGCAGAAACAAGGTGTGAACAGATGAGCTGCTGCTATTTTCTCCGTTCGGCATGCTTCGTTGTAGCTCTCTTGCCGGTCGCCGGCTTAGCGGCTTGCTTTGCGCGACTAGCTCTGGGGAGAGAAGGAGATAGCGCCGGAAACCTCGCCTTTTGCCTTCTTCGGCGCTGGAACCTGGTTGCTGCGCCTTCTCTTTGTCCATGTGCACACACACGATTCCTCAGCGAAAACCATGCAGAAACCTTTCCACGAGCACCCAGGGATGTGCACCCAGCACCACGTGCACGCACACGCAGCTAGAGAAAAGCACCTACCTTTTCACACACTGATGCCTAAGCAAACGCGTGGCCACACACACGCACACATCCGCAAGCGCGCCTACTCCCATCTATTGAGGGAAAGACGGACGAGCTCTTTGGTTGCTCTTCACAGGCTTGTCCCTGATCTATAGCTGAGGGCAAACACTTGTGTGCTTGTGGGAGAGCCTGTGTCTTTCCTGGAAGCGTTTGGGAGTTTTGCTCAGACGCGTGTTTCCTCAAGTTCAAGAATCAAGATCTAGGATACCTGCAGACAGGTGCCTGTTTGTGTGGAGACAGTCTGTTTGAAACTGTGTTCCTCAGCGCCCGCTCTTTCTCCCCGTCGCTCCACACGCCTGGGAGTCCCTTTCTTTCTCTCCACAAGCACGTGTGTTGACTTCGTCGCACATGTGCATCTGCACAAGCGTTGAGCTCAGCAGAGCGTGTCTCTTGACACTTGATGTGCGTTGGCTGTGTCTGCCTGCTCCAGTGAAGAGAGAAACGGGAAATCATCTTGGTAGAGGCAACAAAGCAAAAGCGAGGCAGGATTGACATCTGCTCAACAGAGACGGATTCCCTGCGCTGACACAGTTCACAGTTACACGAGAAGCAATCTGAGCGGTCCGTCGACCGGAGACGTGTTTCCCAAGAGGTCGTTTAGCGAGTGAACAGCAGTGTGCGCGACTTTCAGGAGTGTGCCTGGAAAGTGCCAGAATCACCAGGAGCATCTGTGCAAAAGCTGCTGCCTCTGTGACCGCATTGAGGCACGTTCGCGTGTCTGCGAGTATATAGACGGCTCTTTCGCGTTCACTCCGAGGGAAACGGTCCGCTATTGCTTCTGTGCGCACAGACGCGATTCCCTTGTCTCTTGCGAACACAGGGAACTCTGTGCATCCAAATCTACAGGCTAAGGACGCGTCTGCATATGTTTTGGTGAACAATCGAGTGTGCGTGTTCTGACAGCTGCCTCTATGCAGACGTCTCCACAGAGCCACTTCTGAATGCCCCGCAGCCCAGGACTGAATGGATACACTAACAAGTGCACCGGTGTGAGCAACCACATATGCAGAAGGACGTCTTTCATCTCACAGAAGCGCGAACGTCTTGGCGTTCAAGCACATGGCAGAAACAAGGTGTGAACAGATGAGCTGCTGCTATTTTCTCCGTTCGGCATGCTTCGTTGTAGCTCTCTTGCCGGTCGCCGGCTTAGCGGCTTGCTTTGCGCGACTAGCTCTGGGGAGAGAAGGAGATAGCGCCGGAAACCTCGCCTTTTGCCTTCTTCGGCGCTGGAACCTGGTTGCTGCGCCTTCTCTTTGTCCATGTGCACACACACGATTCCTCAGCGAAAACCATGCAGAAACCTTTCCACGAGCACCCAGGGATGTGCACCCAGCACCACGTGCACGCACACGCAGCTAGAGAAAAGCACCTACCTTTTCACACACTGATGCCTAAGCAAACGCGTGGCCACACACACGCACACATCCGCAAGCGCGCCTACTCCCATCTATTGAGGGAAAGACGGACGAGCTCTTTGGTTGCTCTTCACAGGCTTGTCCCTGATCTATAGCTGAGGGCAAACACTTGTGTGCTTGTGGGAGAGCCTGTGTCTTTCCTGGAAGCGTTTGGGAGTTTTGCTCAGACGCGTGTTTCCTCAAGTTCAAGAATCAAGATCTAGGATACCTGCAGACAGGTGCCTGTTTGTGTGGAGACAGTCTGTTTGAAACTGTGTTCCTCAGCGCCCGCTCTTTCTCCCCGTCGCTCCACACGCCTGGGAGTCCCTTTCTTTCTCTCCACAAGCACGTGTGTTGACTTCGTCGCACATGTGCATCTGCACAAGCGTTGAGCTCAGCAGAGCGTGTCTCTTGACACTTGATGTGCGTTGGCTGTGTCTGCCTGCTCCAGTGAAGAGAGAAACGGGAAATCATCTTGGTAGAGGCAACAAAGCAAAAGCGAGGCAGGATTGACATCTGCTCAACAGAGACGGATTCCCTGCGCTGACACAGTTCACAGTTACACGAGAAGCAATCTGAGCGGTCCGTCGACCGGAGACGTGTTTCCCAAGAGGTCGTTTAGCGAGTGAACAGCAGTGTGCGCGACTTTCAGGAGTGTGCCTGGAAAGTGCCAGAATCACCAGGAGCATCTGTGCAAAAGCTGCTGCCTCTGTGACCGCATTGAGGCACGTTCGCGTGTCTGCGAGTATATAGACGGCTCTTTCGCGTTCACTCCGAGGGAAACGGTCCGCTATTGCTTCTGTGCGCACAGACGCGATTCCCTTGTCTCTTGCGAACACAGGGAACTCTGTGCATCCAAATCTACAGGCTAAGGACGCGTCTGCATATGTTTTGGTGAACAATCGAGTGTGCGTGTTCTGACAGCTGCCTCTATGCAGACGTCTCCACAGAGCCACTTCTGAATGCCCCGCAGCCCAGGACTGAATGGATACACTAACAAGTGCACCGGTGTGAGCAACCACATATGCAGAAGGACGTCTTTCATCTCACAGAAGCGCGAACGTCTTGGCGTTCAAGCACATGGCAGAAACAAGGTGTGAAGAGATGAGCTGCTGCTATTTTCTCCGTTCGGCATGCTTCGTTGTAGCTCTCTTGCCGGTCGCCGGCTTAGCGGCTTGCTTTGCGCGACTAGCTCTGGGGAGAGAAGGAGATAGCGCCGGAAACCTCGCCTTTTGCCTTCTTCGGCGCTGGAACCTGGTTGCTGCGCCTTCTCTTTGTCCATGTGCACACACACGATTCCTCAGCGAAAACCATGCAGAAACCTTTCCACGAGCACCCAGGGATGTGCACCCAGCACCACGTGCACGCACACGCAGCTAGAGAAAAGCACCTACCTTTTCACACACTGATGCCTAAGCAAACGCGTGGCCACACACACGCACACATCCGCAAGCGCGCCTACTCCCATCTATTGAGGGAAAGACGGACGAGCTCTTTGGTTGCTCTTCACAGGCTTGTCCCTGATCTATAGCTGAGGGCAAACACTTGTGTGCTTGTGGGAGAGCCTGTGTCTTTCCTGGAAGCGTTTGGGAGTTTTGCTCAGACGCGTGTTTCCTCAAGTTCAAGAATCAAGATCTAGGATACCTGCAGACAGGTGCCTGTTTGTGTGGAGACAGTCTGTTTGAAACTGTGTTCCTCAGCGCCCGCTCTTTCTCCCCGTCGCTCCACACGCCTGGGAGTCCCTTTCTTTCTCTCCACAAGCACGTGTGTTGACTTCGTCGCACATGTGCATCTGCACAAGCGTTGAGCTCAGCAGAGCGTGTCTCTTGACACTTGATGTGCGTTGGCTGTGTCTGCCTGCTCCAGTGAAGAGAGAAACGGGAAATCATCTTGGTAGAGGCAACAAAGCAAAAGCGAGGCAGGATTGACATCTGCTCAACAGAGACGGATTCCCTGCGCTGACACAGTTCACAGTTACACGAGAAGCAATCTGAGCGGTCCGTCGACCGGAGACGTGTTTCCCAAGAGGTCGTTTAGCGAGTGAACAGCAGTGTGCGCGACTTTCAGGAGTGTGCCTGGAAAGTGCCAGAATCACCAGGAGCATCTGTGCAAAAGCTGCTGCCTCTGTGACCGCATTGAGGCACGTTCGCGTGTCTGCGAGTATATAGACGGCTCTTTCGCGTTCACTCCGAGGGAAACGGTCCGCTATTGCTTCTGTGCGCACAGACGCGATTCCCTTGTCTCTTGCGAACACAGGGAACTCTGTGCATCCAAATCTACAGGCTAAGGACGCGTCTGCATATGTTTTGGTGAACAATCGAGTGTGCGTGTTCTGACAGCTGCCTCTATGCAGACGTCTCCACAGAGCCACTTCTGAATGCCCCGCAGCTCAGGACTGAATGGATACACTAACAAGTGCACCGGTGTGAGCAACCACATATGCAGAAGGACGTCTTTCATCTCACAGAAGCGCGAACGTCTTGGCGTTCAAGCACATGGCAGAAACAAGGTGTGAACAGATGAGCTGCTGCTATTTTCTCCGTTCGGCATGCTTCGTTGTAGCTCTCTTGCCGGTCGCCGGCTTAGCGGCTTGCTTTGCGCGACTAGCTCTGGGGAGAGAAGGAGATAGCGCCGGAAACCTCGCCTTTTGCCTTCTTCGGCGCTGGAACCTGGTTGCTGCGCCTTCTCTTTGTCCATGTGCACACACACGATTCCTCAGCGAAAACCATGCAGAAACCTTTCCACGAGCACCCAGGGATGTGCACCCAGCACCACGTGCACGCACACGCAGCTAGAGAAAAGCACCTACCTTTTCACACACTGATGCCTAAGCAAACGCGTGGCCACACACACGCACACATCCGCAAGCGCGCCTACTCCCATCTATTGAGGGAAAGACGGACGAGCTCTTTGGTTGCTCTTCACAGGCTTGTCCCTGATCTATAGCTGAGGGCAAACACTTGTGTGCTTGTGGGAGAGCCTGTGTCTTTCCTGGAAGCGTTTGGGAGTTTTGCTCAGACGCGTGTTTCCTCAAGTTCAAGAATCAAGATCTAGGATACCTGCAGACAGGTGCCTGTTTGTGTGGAGACAGTCTGTTTGAAACTGTGTTCCTCAGCGCCCGCTCTTTCTCCCCGTCGCTCCACACGCCTGGGAGTCCCTTTCTTTCTCTCCACAAGCACGTGTGTTGACTTCGTCGCACATGTGCATCTGCACAAGCGTTGAGCTCAGCAGAGCGTGTCTCTTGACACTTGATGTGCGTTGGCTGTGTCTGCCTGCTCCAGTGAAGAGAGAAACGGGAAATCATCTTGGTAGAGGCAACAAAGCAAAAGCGAGGCAGGATTGACATCTGCTCAACAGAGACGGATTCCCTGCGCTGACACAGTTCACAGTTACACGAGAAGCAATCTGAGCGGTCCGTCGACCGGAGACGTGTTTCCCAAGAGGTCGTTTAGCGAGTGAACAGCAGTGTGCGCGACTTTCAGGAGTGTGCCTGGAAAGTGCCAGAATCACCAGGAGCATCTGTGCAAAAGCTGCTGCCTCTGTGACCGCATTGAGGCACGTTCGCGTGTCTGCGAGTATATAGACGGCTCTTTCGCGTTCACTCCGAGGGAAACGGTCCGCTATTGCTTCTGTGCGCACAGACGCGATTCCCTTGTCTCTTGCGAACACAGGGAACTCTGTGCATCCAAATCTACAGGCTAAGGACGCGTCTGCATATGTTTTGGTGAACAATCGAGTGTGCGTGTTCTGACAGCTGCCTCTATGCAGACGTCTCCACAGAGCCACTTCTGAATGCCCCGCAGCCCAGGACTGAATGGATACACTAACAAGTGCACCGGTGTGAGCAACCACATATGCAGAAGGACGTCTTTCATCTCACAGAAGCGCGAACGTCTTGGCGTTCAAGCACATGGCAGAAACAAGGTGTGAACAGATGAGCTGCTGCTATTTTCTCCGTTCGGCATGCTTCGTTGTAGCTCTCTTGCCGGTCGCCGGCTTAGCGGCTTGCTTTGCGCGACTAGCTCTGGGGAGAGAAGGAGATAGCGCCGGAAACCTCGCCTTTTGCCTTCTTCGGCGCTGGAACCTGGTTGCTGCGCCTTCTCTTTGTCCATGTGCACACACACGATTCCTCAGCGAAAACCATGCAGAAACCTTTCCACGAGCACCCAGGGATGTGCACCCAGCACCACGTGCACGCACACGCAGCTAGAGAAAAGCACCTACCTTTTCACACACTGATGCCTAAGCAAACGCGTGGCCACACACACGCACACATCCGCAAGCGCGCCTACTCCCATCTATTGAGGGAAAGACGGACGAGCTCTTTGGTTGCTCTTCACAGGCTTGTCCCTGATCTATAGCTGAGGGCAAACACTTGTGTGCTTGTGGGAGAGCCTGTGTCTTTCCTGGAAGCGTTTGGGAGTTTTGCTCAGACGCGTGTTTCCTCAAGTTCAAGAATCAAGATCTAGGATACCTGCAGACAGGTGCCTGTTTGTGTGGAGACAGTCTGTTTGAAACTGTGTTCCTCAGCGCCCGCTCTTTCTCCCCGTCGCTCCACACGCCTGGGAGTCCCTTTCTTTCTCTCCACAAGCACGTGTGTTGACTTCGTCGCACATGTGCATCTGCACAAGCGTTGAGCTCAGCAGAGCGTGTCTCTTGACACTTGATGTGCGTTGGCTGTGTCTGCCTGCTCCAGTGAAGAGAGAAACGGGAAATCATCTTGGTAGAGGCAACAAAGCAAAAGCGAGGCAGGATTGACATCTGCTCAACAGAGACGGATTCCCTGCGCTGACACAGTTCACAGTTACACGAGAAGCAATCTGAGCGGTCCGTCGACCGGAGACGTGTTTCCCAAGAGGTCGTTTAGCGAGTGAACAGCAGTGTGCGCGACTTTCAGGAGTGTGCCTGGAAAGTGCCAGAATCACCAGGAGCATCTGTGCAAAAGCTGCTGCCTCTGTGACCGCATTGAGGCACGTTCGCGTGTCTGCGAGTATATAGACGGCTCTTTCGCGTTCACTCCGAGGGAAACGGTCCGCTATTGCTTCTGTGCGCACAGACGCGATTCCCTTGTCTCTTGCGAACACAGGGAACTCTGTGCATCCAAATCTACAGGCTAAGGACGCGTCTGCATATGTTTTGGTGAACAATCGAGTGTGCGTGTTCTGACAGCTGCCTCTATGCAGACGTCTCCACAGAGCCACTTCTGAATGCCCCGCAGCCCAGGACTGAATGGATACACTAACAAGTGCACCGGTGTGAGCAACCACATATGCAGAAGGACGTCTTTCATCTCACAGAAGCGCGAACGTCTTGGCGTTCAAGCACATGGCAGAAACAAGGTGTGAACAGATGAGCTGCTGCTATTTTCTCCGTTCGGCATGCTTCGTTGTAGCTCTCTTGCCGGTCGCCGGCTTAGCGGCTTGCTTTGCGCGACTAGCTCTGGGGAGAGAAGGAGATAGCGCCGGAAACCTCGCCTTTTGCCTTCTTCGGCGCTGGAACCTGGTTGCTGCGCATTCTCTTTGTCCATGTGCACACACACGATTCCTCAGCGAAAACCATGCAGAAACCTTTCCACGAGCACCCAGGGATGTGCACCCAGCACCACGTGCACGCACACGCAGCTAGAGAAAAGCACCTACCTTTTCACACACTGATGCCTAAGCAAACGCGTGGCCACACACACGCACACATCCGCAAGCGCGCCTACTCCCATCTATTGAGGGAAAGACGGACGAGCAACGTCCTGACAGGCTTGAGGGGAAAAACGTCCGTTGACGGTTGGCGTACTGCACGCCCGCCTACGGGGCTGCAGGGGAATCCACATTTGGAAGGTACCTGAAGATGTGTGCCTGTTCTTGGAGCTCTGCTAGTAGGGTAGCAAAGACACTCGTAGGCAGTACTGAATGCTGCTCCGTGCTACTTCTCCTCCGCTGGCAAATGCTTCACAGTCGCCCGAGGAAAGACGTTTAACAATCGATCTCCAAGAGGAACGAAACACATGATGCCATAAGGCGAAAGAATAGCAGGGCATCTCTTCACAGGCTTGTCCCTGATCTATAGCTGAGGGCAAACACTTGTGTGCTTGTGGGAGAGCCTGTGTCTTTCCTGGAAGCGTTTGGGAGTTTTGCTCAGACGCGTGTTTCCTCAAGTTCAAGAATCAAGATCTAGGATACCTGCAGACAGGTGCCTGTTTGTGTGGAGACAGTCTGTTTGAAACTGTGTTCCTCAGCGCCCGCTCTTTCTCCCCGTCGCTCCACACGCCTGGGAGTCCCTTTCTTTCTCTCCACAAGCACGTGTGTTGACTTCGTCGCACATGTGCATCTGCACAAGCGTTGAGCTCAGCAGAGCGTGTCTCTTGACACTTGATGTGCGTTGGCTGTGTCTGCGTGCTCCAGTGAAGAGAGAAACGGGAAATCATCTTGGTAGAGGCAACAAAGCAAAAGCGAGGCAGGATCGACATCTGCTCAACAGAGACGGATTCCCTGCGCTGACACAGTTCACAGTTACACGAGAAGCAATCTGAGCGGTCCGTCGACCGGAGACGTGTTTCCCAAGAGGTCGTTTAGCGAGTGAACAGCAGTGTGTGCGACTTTCAGGAGTGTGCCTGGAAAGTGCCAGAATCACCAGGAGCATCTGTGCAAAAGGTGCTGCCTCTGTGACCGCATTGAGGCACGTTCCCGTGTCTGCGAGTATATAGACGGCTCTTTCGCGTTCACTCCGAGGGAAACGGTCCGCTATTGCTTCTGTGCGTACAGACGCGATTCCCTTGTCTCTTGCGAACACAGGGAACTCTGTGCATCCAAATCTACAGGCTAAGGACGCGTCTGCATATGTTTTGGTGAACAATTGAGTGTGCGTGTTCTGACAGCTGCCTCTATGCAGACGTCTCCACAGAGCCACTTCTGAATGCCCCGCAGCCCAGGACTGAATGGATACACTAACAAGTGCACCGGTGTGAGCAACCACATATGCAGAAGGACGTCTTTCATCTCACAGAAGCGCGAACGTCTTGGCGTTCAAGCACATGGCAGAAACAAGGTGTGAACAGATGAGCTGCTGCTATTTTCTCCGTTCGGCATGCTTCGTTGTAGCTCTCTTGCCGGTCGCCGGCTTAGCGGCTTGCTTTGCGCGACTAGCTCTGGGGAGAGAAGGAGATAGCGCCGGAAACCTCGCCTTTTGCCTTCTTCGGCGCTGGAACCTGGTTGCTGCGCCTTCTCTTTGTCCATGTGCACACACACGATTCCTCAGCGAAAACCATGCAGAAACCTTTCCACGAGCACCCAGGGATGTGCACCCAGCACCACGTGCACGCACACGCAGCTAGAGAAAAGCACCTACCTTTTCACACACTGATGCCTAAGCAAACGCGTGGCCACACACACGCACACATCCGCAAGCGCGCCTACTCCCATCTATTGAGGGAAAGACGGACGAGCAACGTCCTGACAGGCTTGAGGGGAAAAACGTCCGTTGACGGTTGGCGTACTTCACGCCCGCCTACGGGGCTGCAGGGGAATCCACATTTGGAAGGTACCTGAAGATGTGTGCCTGTTCTTGGAGCTCTGCTAGTAGGGTAGCAAAGACACTCGTAGGCAGTACTGAATGCTGCTCCGTGCTACTTCTCCTCCGCTGGCAAATGCTTCACAGTCGCCCTAGGAAAGACGTTTAACAATCGATCTCCAAGAGGAACGAAACACATGATGCCATAAGGCGAAAGAATAGCAGGGCATCTCTTCACAGGCTTGTCCCTGATCTATAGCTGAGGGCAAACACTTGTGTGCTTGTGGGAGAGCCTGTGTCTTTCCTGGAAGCGTTTGGGAGTTTTGCTCAGACGCGTGTTTCCTCAAGTTCAAGAATCAAGATCTAGGATACCTGCAGACAGGTGCCTGTTTGTGTGGAGACAGTCTGTTTGAAACTGTGTTCCTCAGCGCCCGCTCTTTCTCCCCGTCGCTCCACACGCCTGGGAGTCCCTTTCTTTCTCTCCACAAGCACGTGTGTTGACTTCGTCGCACATGTGCATCTGCACAAGCGTTGAGCTCAGCAGAGCGTGTCTCTTGACACTTGATGTGCGTTGGCTGTGTCTGCGTGCTCCAGTGAAGAGAGAAACGGGAAATCATCTTGGTAGAGGCAACAAAGCAAAAGCGAGGCAGGATCGACATCTGCTCAACAGAGACGGATTCCCTGCGCTGACACAGTTCACAGTTACACGAGAAGCAATCTGAGCGGTCCGTCGACCGGAGACGTGTTTCCCAAGAGGTCGTTTAGCGAGTGAACAGCAGTGTGTGCGACTTTCAGGAGTGTGCCTGGAAAGTGCCAGAATCACCAGGAGCATCTGTGCAAAAGGTGCTGCCTCTGTGACCGCATTGAGGCACGTTCCCGTGTCTGCGAGTATATAGACGGCTCTTTCGCGTTCACTCCGAGGGAAACGGTCCGCTATTGCTTCTGTGCGTACAGACGCGATTCCCTTGTCTCTTGCGAACACAGGGAACTCTGTGCATCCAAATCTACAGGCTAAGGACGCGTCTGCATATGTTTTGGTGAACAATTGAGTGTGCGTGTTCTGACAGCTGCCTCTATGCAGACGTCTCCACAGAGCCACTTCTGAATGCCCCGCAGCCCAGGACTGAATGGATACACTAACAAGTGCACCGGTGTGAGCAACCACATATGCAGAAGGACGTCTTTCATCTCACAGAAGCGCGAACGTCTTGGCGTTCAAGCACATGGCAGAAACAAGGTGTGAACAGATGAGCTGCTGCTATTTTCTCCGTTCGGCATGCTTCGTTGTAGCTCTCTTGCCGGTCGCCGGCTTAGCGGCTTGCTTTGCGCGACTAGCTCTGGGGAGAGAAGGAGATAGCGCCGGAAACCTCGCCTTTTGCCTTCTTCGGCGCTGGAACCTGGTTGCTGCGCCTTCTCTTTGTCCATGTGCACACACACGATTCCTCAGCGAAAACCATGCAGAAACCTTTCCACGAGCACCCAGGGATGTGCACCCAGCACCACGTGCACGCACACGCAGCTAGAGAAAAGCACCTACCTTTTCACACACTGATGCCTAAGCAAACGCGTGGCCACACACACGCACACATCCGCAAGCGCGCCTACTCCCATCTATTGAGGGAAAGACGGACGAGCAACGTCCTGACAGGCTTGAGGGGAAAAACGTCCGTTGACGGTTGGCGTACTTCACGCCCGCCTACGGGGCTGCAGGGGAATCCACATTTGGAAGGTACCTGAAGATGTGTGCCTGTTCTTGGAGCTCTGCTAGTAGGGTAGCAAAGACACTCGTAGGCAGTACTGAATGCTGCTCCGTGCTACTTCTCCTCCGCTGGCAAATGCTTCACAGTCGCCCTAGGAAAGACGTTTAACAATCGATCTCCAAGAGGAACGAAACACATGATGCCATAAGGCGAAAGAATAGCAGGGCATCTCTTCACAGGCTTGTCCCTGATCTATAGCTGAGGGCAAACACTTGTGTGCTTGTGGGAGAGCCTGTGTCTTTCCTGGAAGCGTTTGGGAGTTTTGCTCAGACGCGTGTTTCCTCAAGTTCAAGAATCAAGATCTAGGATACCTGCAGACAGGTGCCTGTTTGTGTGGAGACAGTCTGTTTGAAACTGTGTTCCTCAGCGCCCGCTCTTTCTCCCCGTCGCTCCACACGCCTGGGAGTCCCTTTCTTTCTCTCCACAAGCACGTGTGTTGACTTCGTCGCACATGTGCATCTGCACAAGCGTTGAGCTCAGCAGAGCGTGTCTCTTGACACTTGATGTGCGTTGGCTGTGTCTGCCTGCTCCAGTGAAGAGAGAAACGGGAAATCATCTTGGTAGAGGCAACAAAGCAAAAGCGAGGCAGGATTGACATCTGCTCAACAGAGACGGATTCCCTGCGCTGACACAGTTCACAGTTACACGAGAAGCAATCTGAGCGGTCCGTCGACCGGAGACGTGTTTCCCAAGAGGTCGTTTAGCGAGTGAACAGCAGTGTGCGCGACTTTCAGGAGTGTGCCTGGAAAGTGCCAGAATCACCAGGAGCATCTGTGCAAAAGCTGCTGCCTCTGTGACCGCATTGAGGCACGTTCGCGTGTCTGCGAGTATATAGACGACTCTTTCGCGTTCACTCCGAGGGAAACGGTCCGCTATTGCTTCTGTGCGCACAGACGCGATTCCCTTGTCTCTTGCGAACACAGGGAACTCTGTGCATCCAAATCTACAGGCTAAGGACGCGTCTGCATATGTTTTGGTGAACAATCGAGTGTGCGTGTTCTGACAGCTGCCTCTATGCAGACGTCTCCACAGAGCCACTTCTGAATGCCCCGCAGCCCAGGACTGAATGGATACACTAACAAGTGCACCGGTGTGAGCAACCACATATGCAGAAGGACGTCTTTCATCTCACAGAAGCGCGAACGTCTTGGCGTTCAAGCACATGGCAGAAACAAGGTGTGAACAGATGAGCTGCTGCTATTTTCTCCGTTCGGCATGCTTCGTTGTAGCTCTCTTGCCGGTCGCCGGCTTAGTGGCTTGCTTTGCGCGACTAGCTCTGGGGAGAGAAGGAGATAGCGCCGGAAACCTCGCCTTTTGCCTTCTTCGGCGCTGGAACCTGGTTGCTGCGCCTTCTCTTTGTCCATGTGCACACACACGATTCCTCAGCGAAAACCATGCAGAAACCTTTCCACGAGCACCCAGGGATGTGCACCCAGCACCACGTGCACGCACACGCAGCTAGAGAAAAGCACCTACCTTTTCACACACTGATGCCTAAGCAAACGCGTGGCCACACACACGCACACATCCGCAAGCGCGCCTACTCCCATCTATTGAGGGAAAGACGGACGAGCAACGTCCTGACAGGCTTGAGGGGAAAAACGTCCGTTGACGGTTGGCGTACTGCACGCCCGCCTACGGGGCTGCAGGGGAATCCACATTTGGAAGGTACCTGAAGATGTGTGCCTGTTCTTGGAGCTCCGCTAGTAGGGTAGCAAAGACACTCGTAGGCAGTACTGAATGCTGCTCCGTGCTACTTCTCCTCCGCTGGCAAATGCTTCACAGTCGCCCGAGGAAAGACGTTTAACAATCGATCTCCAAGAGGAACGAAACACATGATGCCATAAGGCGAAAGAATAGCAGGGCATCTCTTCACAGGCTTGTCCCTGATCTATAGCTGAGGGCAAACACTTGTGTGCTTGTGGGAGAGCCTGTGTCTTTCCTGGAAGCGTTTGGGAGTTTTGCTCAGACGCGTGTTTCCTCAAGTTCAAGAATCAAGATCTAGGATACCTGCAGACAGGTGCCTGTTTGTGTGGAGACAGTCTGTTTGAAACTGTGTTCCTCAGCGCCCGCTCTTTCTCCCCGTCGCTCCACACGCCTGGGAGTCCCTTTCTTTCTCTCCACAAGCACGTGTGTTGACTTCGTCGCACATGTGCATCTGCACAAGCGTTGAGCTCAGCAGAGCGTGTCTCTTGACACTTGATGTGCGTTGGCTGTGTCTGCGTGCTCCAGTGAAGAGAGAAACGGGAAATCATCTTGGTAGAGGCAACAAAGCAAAAGCGAGGCAGGATCGACATCTGCTCAACAGAGACGGATTCCCTGCGCTGACACAGTTCACAGTTACACGAGAAGCAATCTGAGCGGTCCGTCGACCGGAGACGTGTTTCCCAAGAGGTCGTTTAGCGAGTGAACAGCAGTGTGCGCGACTTTCAGGAGTGTGCCTGGAAAGTGCCAGAATCACCAGGAGCATCTGTGCAAAAGCTGCTGCCTCTGTGACCGCATTGAGGCACGTTCGCGTGTCTGCGAGTATATAGACGGCTCTTTCGCGTTCACTCCGAGGGTAACGGTCCGCTATTGCTTCTGTGCGTACAGACGCGATTCCCTTGTCTCTTGCGAACACAGGGAACTCTGTGCATCCAAATCTACAGGCTAAGGACGCGTCTGCGTATGTTTTGGTGAACAATCGAGTGTGCGTGTTCTGACAGCTGCCTCTATGCAGACGTCTCCACAGAGCCACTTCTGAATGCCCCGCAGCCCAGGACTGAATGGATACACTAACAAGTGCACCGGTGTGAGCAACCACATATGCAGAAGGACGTCTTTCATCTCACAGAAGCGCGAACGTCTTGGCGTTCAAGCACATGGCAGAAACAAGGTGTGAACAGATGAGCTGCTGCTATTTTCTCCGTTCGGCATGCTTCGTTGTAGCTCTCTTGCCGGTCGCCGGCTTAGCGGCTTGCTTTGCGCGACTAGCTCTGGGGAGAGAAGGAGATAGCGCCGGAAACCTCGCCTTTTGCCTTCTTCGGCGCTGGAACCTGGTTGCTGCGCCTTCTCTTTGTCCATGTGCACACACACGATTCCTCAGCGAAAACCATGCAGAAACCTTTCCACGAGCACCCAGGGATGTGCACCCAGCACCACGTGCACGCACACGCAGCTAGAGAAAAGCACCTACCTTTTCACACACTGATGCCTAAGCAAACGCGTGGCCACACACACGCACACATCCGCAAGCGCGCCTACTCCCATCTATTGAGGGAAAGACGGACGAGCAACGTCCTGACAGGCTTGAGGGGAAAAACGTCCGTTGACGGTTGGCGTACTGCACGCCCGCCTACGGGGCTGCAGGGGAATCCACATTTGGAAGGTACCTGAAGATGTGTGCCTGTTCTTGGAGCTCCGCTAGTAGGGTAGCAAAGACACTCGTAGGCAGTACTGAATGCTGCTCCGTGCTACTTCTCCTCCGCTGGCAAATGCTTCACAGTCGCCCTAGGAAAGACGTTTAACAATCGATCTCCAAGAGGAACGAAACACATGATGCCATAAGGCGAAAGAATAGCAGGGCATCTCTTCACAGGCTTGTCCCTGATCTATAGCTGAGGGCAAACACTTGTGTGCTTGTGGGAGAGCCTGTGTCTTTCCTGGAAGCGTTTGGGAGTTTTGCTCAGACGCGTGTTTCCTCAAGTTCAAGAATCAAGATCTAGGATACCTGCAGACAGGTGCCTGTTTGTGTGGAGACAGTCTGTTTGAAACTGTGTTCCTCAGCGCCCGCTCTTTCTCCCCGTCGCTCCACACGCCTGGGAGTCCCTTTCTTTCTCTCCACAAGCACGTGTGTTGACTTCGTCGCACATGTGCATCTGCACAAGCGTTGAGCTCAGCAGAGCGTGTCTCTTGACACTTGATGTGCGTTGGCTGTGTCTGCCTGCTCCAGTGAAGAGAGAAACGGGAAATCATCTTGGTAGAGGCAACAAAGCAAAAGCGAGGCAGGATTGACATCTGCTCAACAGAGACGGATTCCCTGCGCTGACACAGTTCACAGTTACACGAGAAGCAATCTGAGCGGTCCGTCGACCGGAGACGTGTTTCCCAAGAGGTCGTTTAGCGAGTGAACAGCAGTGTGCGCGACTTTCAGGAGTGTGCCTGGAAAGTGCCAGAATCACCAGGAGCATCTGTGCAAAAGCTGCTGCCTCTGTGACCGCATTGAGGCACGTTCGCGTGTCTGCGAGTATATAGACGGCTCTTTCGCGTTCACTCCGAGGGAAACGGTCCGCTATTGCTTCTGTGCGCACAGACGCGATTCCCTTGTCTCTTGCGAACACAGGGAACTCTGTGCATCCAAATCTACAGGCTAAGGACGCGTCTGCATATGTTTTGGTGAACAATCGAGTGTGCGTGTTCTGACAGCTGCCTCTATGCAGACGTCTCCACAGAGCCACTTCTGAATGCCCCGCAGCCCAGGACTGAATGGATACACTAACAAGTGCACCGGTGTGAGCAACCACATATGCAGAAGGACGTCTTTCATCTCACAGAAGCGCGAACGTCTTGGCGTTCAAGCACATGGCAGAAACAAGGTGTGAACAGATGAGCTGCTGCTATTTTCTCCGTTCGGCATGCTTCGTTGTAGCTCTCTTGCCGGTCGCCGGCTTAGCGGCTTGCTTTGCGCGACTAGCTCTGGGGAGAGAAGGAGATAGCGCCGGAAACCTCGCCTTTTGCCTTCTTCGGCGCTGGAACCTGGTTGCTGCGCCTTCTCTTTGTCCATGTGCACACACACGATTCCTCAGCGAAAACCATGCAGAAACCTTTCCACGAGCACCCAGGGATGTGCACCCAGCACCACGTGCACGCACACGCAGCTAGAGAAAAGCACCTACCTTTTCACACACTGATGCCTAAGCAAACGCGTGGCCACACACACGCACACATCCGCAAGCGCGCCTACTCCCATCTATTGAGGGAAAGACGGACGAGCTCTTTGGTTGCTCTTCACAGGCTTGTCCCTGATCTATAGCTGAGGGCAAACACTTGTGTGCTTGTGGGAGAGCCTGTGTCTTTCCTGGAAGCGTTTGGGAGTTTTGCTCAGACGCGTGTTTCCTCAAGTTCAAGAATCAAGATCTAGGATACCTGCAGACAGGTGCCTGTTTGTGTGGAGACAGTCTGTTTGAAACTGTGTTCCTCAGCGCCCGCTCTTTCTCCCCGTCGCTCCACACGCCTGGGAGTCCCTTTCTTTCTCTCCACAAGCACGTGTGTTGACTTCGTCGCACATGTGCATCTGCACAAGCGTTGAGCTCAGCAGAGCGTGTCTCTTGACACTTGATGTGCGTTGGCTGTGTCTGCCTGCTCCAGTGAAGAGAGAAACGGGAAATCATCTTGGTAGAGGCAACAAAGCAAAAGCGAGGCAGGATTGACATCTGCTCAACAGAGACGGATTCCCTGCGCTGACACAGTTCACAGTTACACGAGAAGCAATCTGAGCGGTCCGTCGACCGGAGACGTGTTTCCCAAGAGGTCGTTTAGCGAGTGAACAGCAGTGTGCGCGACTTTCAGGAGTGTGCCTGGAAAGTGCCAGAATCACCAGGAGCATCTGTGCAAAAGCTGCTGCCTCTGTGACCGCATTGAGGCACGTTCGCGTGTCTGCGAGTATATAGACGGCTCTTTCGCGTTCACTCCGAGGGAAACGGTCCGCTATTGCTTCTGTGCGCACAGACGCGATTCCCTTGTCTCTTGCGAACACAGGGAACTCTGTGCATCCAAATCTACAGGCTAAGGACGCGTCTGCATATGTTTTGGTGAACAATCGAGTGTGCGTGTTCTGACAGCTGCCTCTATGCAGACGTCTCCACAGAGCCACTTCTGAATGCCCCGCAGCCCAGGACTGAATGGATACACTAACAAGTGCACCGGTGTGAGCAACCACATATGCAGAAGGACGTCTTTCATCTCACAGAAGCGCGAACGTCTTGGCGTTCAAGCACATGGCAGAAACAAGGTGTGAACAGATGAGCTGCTGCTATTTTCTCCGTTCGGCATGCTTCGTTGTAGCTCTCTTGCCGGTCGCCGGCTTAGCGGCTTGCTTTGCGCGACTAGCTCTGGGGAGAGAAGGAGATAGCGCCGGAAACCTCGCCTTTTGCCTTCTTCGGCGCTGGAACCTGGTTGCTGCGCCTTCTCTTTGTCCATGTGCACACACACGATTCCTCAGCGAAAACCATGCAGAAACCTTTCCACGAGCACCCAGGGATGTGCACCCAGCACCACGTGCACGCACACGCAGCTAGAGAAAAGCACCTACCTTTTCACACACTGATGCCTAAGCAAACGCGTGGCCACACACACGCACACATCCGCAAGCGCGCCTACTCCCATCTATTGAGGGAAAGACGGACGAGCTCTTTGGTTGCTCTTCACAGGCTTGTCCCTGATCTATAGCTGAGGGCAAACACTTGTGTGCTTGTGGGAGAGCCTGTGTCTTTCCTGGAAGCGTTTGGGAGTTTTGCTCAGACGCGTGTTTCCTCAAGTTCAAGAATCAAGATCTAGGATACCTGCAGACAGGTGCCTGTTTGTGTGGAGACAGTCTGTTTGAAACTGTGTTCCTCAGCGCCCGCTCTTTCTCCCCGTCGCTCCACACGCCTGGGAGTCCCTTTCTTTCTCTCCACAAGCACGTGTGTTGACTTCGTCGCACATGTGCATCTGCACAAGCGTTGAGCTCAGCAGAGCGTGTCTCTTGACACTTGATGTGCGTTGGCTGTGTCTGCCTGCTCCAGTGAAGAGAGAAACGGGAAATCATCTTGGTAGAGGCAACAAAGCAAAAGCGAGGCAGGATTGACATCTGCTCAACAGAGACGGATTCCCTGCGCTGACACAGTTCACAGTTACACGAGAAGCAATCTGAGCGGTCCGTCGACCGGAGACGTGTTTCCCAAGAGGTCGTTTAGCGAGTGAACAGCAGTGTGCGCGACTTTCAGGAGTGTGCCTGGAAAGTGCCAGAATCACCAGGAGCATCTGTGCAAAAGCTGCTGCCTCTGTGACCGCATTGAGGCACGTTCGCGTGTCTGCGAGTATATAGACGGCTCTTTCGCGTTCACTCCGAGGGAAACGGTCCGCTATTGCTTCTGTGCGTACAGACGCGATTCCCTTGTCTCTTGCGAACACAGGGAACTCTGTGCATCCAAATCTACAGGCTAAGGACGCGTCTGCATATGTTTTGGTGAACAATCGAGTGTGCGTGTTCTGACAGCTGCCTCTATGCAGACGTCTCCACAGAGCCACTTCTGAATGCCCCGCAGCCCAGGACTGAATGGATACACTAACAAGTGCACCGGTGTGAGCAACCACATATGCAGAAGGACGTCTTTCATCTCACAGAAGCGCGAACGTCTTGGCGTTCAAGCACATGGCAGAAACAAGGTGTGAACAGATGAGCTGCTGCTATTTTCTCCGTTCGGCATGCTTCGTTGTAGCTCTCTTGCCGGTCGCCGGCTTAGCGGCTTGCTTTGCGCGACTAGCTCTGGGGAGAGAAGGAGATAGCGCCGGAAACCTCGCCTTTTGCCTTCTTCGGCGCTGGAACCTGGTTGCTGCGCCTTCTCTTTGTCCATGTGCACACACACGATTCCTCAGCGAAAACCATGCAGAAACCTTTCCACGAGCACCCAGGGATGTGCACCCAGCACCACGTGCACGCACACGCAGCTAGAGAAAAGCACCTACCTTTTCACACACTGATGCCTAAGCAAACGCGTGGCCACACACACGCACACATCCGCAAGCGCGCCTACTCCCATCTATTGAGGGAAAGACGGACGAGCTCTTTGGTTGCTCTTCACAGGCTTGTCCCTGATCTATAGCTGAGGGCAAACACTTGTGTGCTTGTGGGAGAGCCTGTGTCTTTCCTGGAAGCGTTTGGGAGTTTTGCTCAGACGCGTGTTTCCTCAAGTTCAAGAATCAAGATCTAGGATACCTGCAGACAGGTGCCTGTTTGTGTGGAGACAGTCTGTTTGAAACTGTGTTCCTCAGCGCCCGCTCTTTCTCCCCGTCGCTCCACACGCCTGGGAGTCCCTTTCTTTCTCTCCACAAGCACGTGTGTTGACTTCGTCGCACATGTGCATCTGCACAAGCGTTGAGCTCAGCAGAGCGTGTCTCTTGACACTTGATGTGCGTTGGCTGTGTCTGCCTGCTCCAGTGAAGAGAGAAACGGGAAATCATCTTGGTAGAGGCAACAAAGCAAAAGCGAGGCAGGATTGACATCTGCTCAACAGAGACGGATTCCCTGCGCTGACACAGTTCACAGTTACACGAGAAGCAATCTGAGCGGTCCGTCGACCGGAGACGTGTTTCCCAAGAGGTCGTTTAGCGAGTGAACAGCAGTGTGCGCGACTTTCAGGAGTGTGCCTGGAAAGTGCCAGAATCACCAGGAGCATCTGTGCAAAAGCTGCTGCCTCTGTGACCGCATTGAGGCACGTTCGCGTGTCTGCGAGTATATAGACGGCTCTTTCGCGTTCACTCCGAGGGAAACGGTCCGCTATTGCTTCTGTGCGAACAGACGCGATTCCCTTGTCTCTTGCGAACACAGGGAACTCTGTGCATCCAAATCTACAGGCTAAGGACGCGTCTGCATATGTTTTGGTGAACAATCGAGTGTGCGTGTTCTGACAGCTGCCTCTATGCAGACGTCTCCACAGAGCCACTTCTGAATGCCCCGCAGCCCAGGACTGAATGGATACACTAACAAGTGCACCGGTGTGAGCAACCACATATGCAGAAGGACGTCTTTCATCTCACAGAAGCGCGAACGTCTTGGCGTTCAAGCACATGGCAGAAACAAGGTGTGAACAGATGAGCTGCTGCTATTTTCTCCGTTCGGCATGCTTCGTTGTAGCTCTCTTGCCGGTCGCCGGCTTAGCGGCTTGCTTTGCGCGACTAGCTCTGGGGAGAGAAGGAGATAGCGCCGGAAACCTCGCCTTTTGCCTTCTTCGGCGCTGGAACCTGGTTGCTGCGCCTTCTCTTTGTCCATGTGCACACACACGATTCCTCAGCGAAAACCATGCAGAAACCTTTCCACGAGCACCCAGGGATGTGCACCCAGCACCACGTGCACGCACACGCAGCTAGAGAAAAGCACCTACCTTTTCACACACTGATGCCTAAGCAAACGCGTGGCCACACACACGCACACATCCGCAAGCGCGCCTACTCCCATCTATTGAGGGAAAGACGGACGAGCAACGTCCTGACAGGCTTGAGGGGAAAAACGTCCGTTGACGGTTGGCGTACTGCACGCCCGCCTACGGGGCTGCAGGGGAATCCACATTTGGAAGGTACCTGAAGATGTGTGCCTGTTCTTGGAGCTCCGCTAGTAGGGTAGCAAAGACACTCGTAGGCAGTACTGAATGCTGCTCCGTGCTACTTCTCCTCCGCTGGCAAATGCTTCACAGTCGCCCTAGGAAAGACGTTTAACAATCGATCTCCAAGAGGAACGAAACACATGATGCCATAAGGCGAAAGAATAGCAGGGCATCTCTTCACAGGCTTGTCCCTGATCTATAGCTGAGGGCAAACACTTGTGTGCTTGTGGGAGAGCCTGTGTCTTTCCTGGAAGCGTTTGGGAGTTTTGCTCAGACGCGTGTTTCCTCAAGTTCAAGAATCAAGATCTAGGATACCTGCAGACAGGTGCCTGTTTGTGTGGAGACAGTCTGTTTGAAACTGTGTTCCTCAGCGCCCGCTCTTTCTCCCCGTCGCTCCACACGCCTGGGAGTCCCTTTCTTTCTCTCCACAAGCACGTGTGTTGACTTCGTCGCACATGTGCATCTGCACAAGCGTTGAGCTCAGCAGAGCGTGTCTCTTGACACTTGATGTGCGTTGGCTGTGTCTGCCTGCTCCAGTGAAGAGAGAAACGGGAAATCATCTTGGTAGAGGCAACAAAGCAAAAGCGAGGCAGGATTGACATCTGCTCAACAGAGACGGATTCCCTGCGCTGACACAGTTCACAGTTACACGAGAAGCAATCTGAGCGGTCCGTCGACCGGAGACGTGTTTCCCAAGAGGTCGTTTAGCGAGTGAACAGCAGTGTGCGCGACTTTCAGGAGTGTGCCTGGAAAGTGCCAGAATCACCAGGAGCATCTGTGCAAAAGCTGCTGCCTCTGTGACCGCATTGAGGCACGTTCCCGTGTCTGCGAGTATATAGACGGCTCTTTCGCGTTCACTCCGAGGGAAACGGTCCGCTATTGCTTCTGTGCGTACAGACGCGATTCCCTTGTCTCTTGCGAACACAGGGAACTCTGTGCATCCAAATCTACAGGCTAAGGACGCGTCTGCATATGTTTTGGTGAACAATCGAGTGTGCGTGTTCTGACAGCTGCCTCTATGCAGACGTCTCCACAGAGCCACTTCTGAATGCCCCGCAGCCCAGGACTGAATGGATACACTAACAAGTGCACCGGTGTGAGCAACCACATATGCAGAAGGACGTCTTTCATCTCACAGAAGCGCGAACGTCTTGGCGTTCAAGCACATGGCAGAAACAAGGTGTGAACAGATGAGCTGCTGCTATTTTCTCCATTCGGCATGCTTCGTTGTAGCTCTCTTGCCGGTCGCCGGCTTAGCGGCTTGCTTTGCGCGACTAGCTCTGGGGAGAGAAGGAGATAGCGCCGGAAACCTCGCCTTTTGCCTTCTTCGGCGCTGGAACCTGGTTGCTGCGCCTTCTCTTTGTCCATGTGCACACACACGATTCCTCAGCGAAAACCATGCAGAAACCTTTCCACGAGCACCCAGGGATGTGCACCCAGCACCACGTGCACGCACACGCAGCTAGAGAAAAGCACCTACCTTTTCACACACTGATGCCTAAGCAAACGCGTGGCCACACACACGCACACATCCGCAAGCGCGCCTACTCCCATCTATTGAGGGAAAGACGGACGAGCAACGTCCTGACAGGCTTGAGGGGAAAAACGTCCGTTGACGGTTGGCGTACTGCACGCCCGCCTACGGGGCTGCAGGGGAATCCACATTTGGAAGGTACCTGAAGATGTGTGCCTGTTCTTGGAGCTCCGCTAGTAGGGTAGCAAAGACACTCGTAGGCAGTACTGAATGCTGCTCCGTGCTACTTCTCCTCCGCTGGCAAATGCTTCACAGTCGCCCTAGGAAAGACGTTTAACAATCGATCTCCAAGAGGAACGAAACACATGATGCCATAAGGCGAAAGAATAGCAGGGCATCTCTTCACAGGCTTGTCCCTGATCTATAGCTGAGGGCAAACACTTGTGTGCTTGTGGGAGAGCCTGTGTCTTTCCTGGAAGCGTTTGGGAGTTTTGCTCAGACGCGTGTTTCCTCAAGTTCAAGAATCAAGATCTAGGATACCTGCAGACAGGTGCCTGTTTGTGTGGAGACAGTCTGTTTGAAACTGTGTTCCTCAGCGCCCGCTCTTTCTCCCCGTCGCTCCACACGCCTGGGAGTCCCTTTCTTTCTCTCCACAAGCACGTGTGTTGACTTCGTCGCACATGTGCATCTGCACAAGCGTTGAGCTCAGCAGAGCGTGTCTCTTGACACTTGATGTGCGTTGGCTGTGTCTGCCTGCTCCAGTGAAGAGAGAAACGGGAAATCATCTTGGTAGAGGCAACAAAGCAAAAGCGAGGCAGGATTGACATCTGCTCAACAGAGACGGATTCCCTGCGCTGACACAGTTCACAGTTACACGAGAAGCAATCTGAGCGGTCCGTCGACCGGAGACGTGTTTCCCAAGAGGTCGTTTAGCGAGTGAACAGCAGTGTGCGCGACTTTCAGGAGTGTGCCTGGAAAGTGCCAGAATCACCAGGAGCATCTGTGCAAAAGCTGCTGCCTCTGTGACCGCATTGAGGCACGTTCGCGTGTCTGCGAGTATATAGACGGCTCTTTCGCGTTCACTCCGAGGGAAACGGTCCGCTATTGCTTCTGTGCGAACAGACGCGATTCCCTTGTCTCTTGCGAACACAGGGAACTCTGTGCATCCAAATCTACAGGCTAAGGACGCGTCTGCATATGTTTTGGTGAACAATCGAGTGTGCGTGTTCTGACAGCTGCCTCTATGCAGACGTCTCCACAGAGCCACTTCTGAATGCCCCGCAGCCCAGGACTGAATGGATACACTAACAAGTGCACCGGTGTGAGCAACCACATATGCAGAAGGACGTCTTTCATCTCACAGAAGCGCGAACGTCTTGGCGTTCAAGCACATGGCAGAAACAAGGTGTGAACAGATGAGCTGCTGCTATTTTCTCCGTTCGGCATGCTTCGTTGTAGCTCTCTTGCCGGTCGCCGGCTTAGCGGCTTGCTTTGCGCGACTAGCTCTGGGGAGAGAAGGAGATAGCGCCGGAAACCTCGCCTTTTGCCTTCTTCGGCGCTGGAACCTGGTTGCTGCGCCTTCTCTTTGTCCATGTGCACACACACGATTCCTCAGCGAAAACCATGCAGAAACCTTTCCACGAGCACCCAGGGATGTGCACCCAGCACCACGTGCACGCACACGCAGCTAGAGAAAAGCACCTACCTTTTCACACACTGATGCCTAAGCAAACGCGTGGCCACACACACGCACACATCCGCAAGCGCGCCTACTCCCATCTATTGAGGGAAAGACGGACGAGCAACGTCCTGACAGGCTTGAGGGGAAAAACGTCCGTTGACGGTTGGCGTACTGCACGCCCGCCTACGGGGCTGCAGGGGAATCCACATTTGGAAGGTACCTGAAGATGTGTGCCTGTTCTTGGAGCTCCGCTAGTAGGGTAGCAAAGACACTCGTAGGCAGTACTGAATGCTGCTCCGTGCTACTTCTCCTCCGCTGGCAAATGCTTCACAGTCGCCCTAGGAAAGACGTTTAACAATCGATCTCCAAGAGGAACGAAACACATGATGCCATAAGGCGAAAGAATAGCAGGGCATCTCTTCACAGGCTTGTCCCTGATCTATAGCTGAGGGCAAACACTTGTGTGCTTGTGGGAGAGCCTGTGTCTTTCCTGGAAGCGTTTGGGAGTTTTGCTCAGACGCGTGTTTCCTCAAGTTCAAGAATCAAGATCTAGGATACCTGCAGACAGGTGCCTGTTTGTGTGGAGACAGTCTGTTTGAAACTGTGTTCCTCAGCGCCCGCTCTTTCTCCCCGTCGCTCCACACGCCTGGGAGTCCCTTTCTTTCTCTCCACAAGCACGTGTGTTGACTTCGTCGCACATGTGCATCTGCACAAGCGTTGAGCTCAGCAGAGCGTGTCTCTTGACACTTGATGTGCGTTGGCTGTGTCTGCCTGCTCCAGTGAAGAGAGAAACGGGAAATCATCTTGGTAGAGGCAACAAAGCAAAAGCGAGGCAGGATTGACATCTGCTCAACAGAGACGGATTCCCTGCGCTGACACAGTTCACAGTTACACGAGAAGCAATCTGAGCGGTCCGTCGACCGGAGACGTGTTTCCCAAGAGGTCGTTTAGCGAGTGAACAGCAGTGTGCGCGACTTTCAGGAGTGTGCCTGGAAAGTGCCAGAATCACCAGGAGCATCTGTGCAAAAGCTGCTGCCTCTGCGACCGCATTGAGGCACGTTCGCGTGTCTGCGAGTATATAGACGGCTCTTTCGCGTTCACTCCGAGGGAAACGGTCCGCTATTGCTTCTGTGCGCACAGACGCGATTCCCTTGTCTCTTGCGAACACAGGGAACTCTGTGCATCCAAATCTACAGGCTAAGGACGCGTCTGCATATGTTTTGGTGAACAATCGAGTGTGCGTGTTCTGACAGCTGCCTCTATGCAGACGTCTCCACAGAGCCACTTCTGAATGCCCCGCAGCCCAGGACTGAATGGATACACTAACAAGTGCACCGGTGTGAGCAACCACATATGCAGAAGGACGTCTTTCATCTCACAGAAGCGCGAACGTCTTGGCGTTCAAGCACATGGCAGAAACAAGGTGTGAAGAGATGAGCTGCTGCTATTTTCTCCGTTCGGCATGCTTCGTTGTAGCTCTCTTGCCGGTCGCCGGCTTAGCGGCTTGCTTTGCGCGACTAGCTCTGGGGAGAGAAGGAGATAGCGCCGGAAACCTCGCCTTTTGCCTTCTTCGGCGCTGGAACCTGGTTGCTGCGCCTTCTCTTTGTCCATGTGCACACACACGATTCCTCAGCGAAAACCATGCAGAAACCTTTCCACGAGCACCCAGGGATGTGCACCCAGCACCACGTGCACGCACACGCAGCTAGAGAAAAGCACCTACCTTTTCACACACTGATGCCTAAGCAAACGCGTGGCCACACACACGCACACATCCGCAAGCGCGCCTACTCCCATCTATTGAGGGAAAGACGGACGAGCAACGTCCTGACAGGCTTGAGGGGAAAAACGTCCGTTGACGGTTGGCGTACTGCACGCCCGCCTACGGGGCTGCAGGGGAATCCACATTTGGAAGGTACCTGAAGATGTGTGCCTGTTCTTGGAGCTCCGCTAGTAGGGTAGCAAAGACACTCGTAGGCAGTACTGAATGCTGCTCCGTGCTACTTCTCCTCCGCTGGCAAATGCTTCACAGTCGCCCGAGGAAAGACCTTTAACAATCGATCTCCAAGAGGAACGAAACACATGATGCCATAAGGCGAAAGAATAGCAGGGCATCTCTTCACAGGCTTGTCCCTGATCTATAGCTGAGGGCAAACACTTGTGTGCTTGTGGGAGAGCCTGTGTCTTTCCTGGAAGCGTTTGGGAGTTTTGCTCAGACGCGTGTTTCCTCAAGTTCAAGAATCAAGATCTAGGATACCTGCAGACAGGTGCCTGTTTGTGTGGAGACAGTCTGTTTGAAACTGTGTTCCTCAGCGCCCGCTCTTTCTCCCCGTCGCTCCACACGCCTGGGAGTCCCTTTCTTTCTCTCCACAAGCACGTGTGTTGACTTCGTCGCACATGTGCATCTGCACAAGCGTTGAGCTCAGCAGAGCGTGTCTCTTGACACTTGATGTGCGTTGGCTGTGTCTGCCTGCTCCAGTGAAGAGAGAAACGGGAAATCATCTTGGTAGAGGCAACAAAGCAAAAGCGAGGCAGGATTGACATCTGCTCAACAGAGACGGATTCCCTGCGCTGACACAGTTCACAGTTACACGAGAAGCAATCTGAGCGGTCCGTCGACCGGAGACGTGTTTCCCAAGAGGTCGTTTAGCGAGTGAACAGCAGTGTGCGCGACTTTCAGGAGTGTGCCTGGAAAGTGCCAGAATCACCAGGAGCATCTGTGCAAAAGCTGCTGCCTCTGTGACCGCATTGAGGCACGTTCCCGTGTCTGCGAGTATATAGACGGCTCTTTCGCGTTCACTCCGAGGGCAACGGTCCGCTATTGCTTCTGTGCGTACAGACGCGATTCCCTTGTCTCTTGCGAACACAGGGAACTCTGTGCATCCAAATCTACAGGCTAAGGACGCGTCTGCGTATGTTTTGGTGAACAATCGAGTGTGCGTGTTCTGACAGCTGCCTCTATGCAGACGTCTCCACAGAGCCACTTCTGAATGCCCCGCAGCCCAGGACTGAATGGATACACTAACAAGTGCACCGGTGTGAGCAACCACATATGCAGAAGGACGTCTTTCATCTCACAGAAGCGCGAACGTCTTGGCGTTCAAGCACATGGCAGAAACAAGGTGTGAACAGATGAGCTGCTGCTATTTTCTCCGTTCGGCATGCTTCGTTGTAGCTCTCTTGCCGGTCGCCGGCTTAGCGGCTTGCTTTGCGCGACTAGCTCTGGGGAGAGAAGGAGATAGCGCCGGAAACCTCGCCTTTTGCCTTCTTCGGCGCTGGAACCTGGTTGCTGCGCCTTCTCTTTGTCCATGTGCACACACACGATTCCTCAGCGAAAACCATGCAGAAACCTTTCCACGAGCACCCAGGGATGTGCACCCAGCACCACGTGCACGCACACGCAGCTAGAGAAAAGCACCTACCTTTTCACACACTGATGCCTAAGCAAACGCGTGGCCACACACACGCACACATCCGCAAGCGCGCCTACTCCCATCTATTGAGGGAAAGACGGACGAGCAACGTCCTGACAGGCTTGAGGGGAAAAACGTCCGTTGACGGTTGGCGTACTGCACGCCCGCCTACGGGGCTGCAGGGGAATCCACATTTGGAAGGTACCTGAAGATGTGTGCCTGTTCTTGGAGCTCCGCTAGTAGGGTAGCAAAGACACTCGTAGGCAGTACTGAATGCTGCTCCGTGCTACTTCTCCTCCGCTGGCAAATGCTTCACAGTCGCCCTAGGAAAGACGTTTAACAATCGATCTCCAAGAGGAACGAAACACATGATGCCATAAGGCGAAAGAATAGCAGGGCATCTCTTCACAGGCTTGTCCCTGATCTATAGCTGAGGGCAAACACTTGTGTGCTTGTGGGAGAGCCTGTGTCTTTCCTGGAAGCGTTTGGGAGTTTTGCTCAGACGCGTGTTTCCTCAAGTTCAAGAATCAAGATCTAGGATACCTGCAGACAGGTGCCTGTTTGTGTGGAGACAGTCTGTTTGAAACTGTGTTCCTCAGCGCCCGCTCTTTCTCCCCGTCGCTCCACACGCCTGGGAGTCCCTTTCTTTCTCTCCACAAGCACGTGTGTTGACTTCGTCGCACATGTGCATCTGCACAAGCGTTGAGCTCAGCAGAGCGTGTCTCTTGACACTTGATGTGCGTTGGCTGTGTCTGCCTGCTCCAGTGAAGAGAGAAACGGGAAATCATCTTGGTAGAGGCAACAAAGCAAAAGCGAGGCAGGATTGACATCTGCTCAACAGAGACGGATTCCCTGCGCTGACACAGTTCACAGTTACACGAGAAGCAATCTGAGCGGTCCGTCGACCGGAGACGTGTTTCCCAAGAGGTCGTTTAGCGAGTGAACAGCAGTGTGCGCGACTTTCAGGAGTGTGCCTGGAAAGTGCCAGAATCACCAGGAGCATCTGTGCAAAAGCTGCTGCCTCTGTGACCGCATTGAGGCACGTTCGCGTGTCTGCGAGTATATAGACGGCTCTTTCGCGTTCACTCCGAGGGAAACGGTCCGCTATTGCTTCTGTGCGCACAGACGCGATTCCCTTGTCTCTTGCGAACACAGGGAACTCTGTGCATCCAAATCTACAGGCTAAGGACGCGTCTGCATATGTTTTGGTGAACAATCGAGTGTGCGTGTTCTGACAGCTGCCTCTATGCAGACGTCTCCACAGAGCCACTTCTGAATGCCCCACAGCCCAGGACTGAATGGATACACTAACAAGTGCACCGGTGTGAGCAACCACATATGCAGAAGGACGTCTTTCATCTCACAGAAGCGCGAACGTCTTGGCGTTCAAGCACATGGCAGAAACAAGGTGTGAACAGATGAGCTGCTGCTATTTTCTCCGTTCGGCATGCTTCGTTGTAGCTCTCTTGCCGGTCGCCGGCTTAGCGGCTTGCTTTGCGCGACTAGCTCTGGGGAGAGAAGGAGATAGCGCCGGAAACCTCGCCTTTTGCCTTCTTCGGCGCTGGAACCTGGTTGCTGCGCCTTCTCTTTGTCCATGTGCACACACACGATTCCTCAGCGAAAACCATGCAGAAACCTTTCCACGAGCACCCAGGGATGTGCACCCAGCACCACGTGCACGCACACGCAGCTAGAGAAAAGCACCTACCTTTTCACACACTGATGCCTAAGCAAACGCGTGGCCACACACACGCACACATCCGCAAGCGCGCCTACTCCCATCTATTGAGGGAAAGACGGACGAGCAACGTCCTGACAGGCTTGAGGGGAAAAACGTCCGTTGACGGTTGGCGTACTGCACGCCCGCCTACGGGGCTGCAGGGGAATCCACATTTGGAAGGTACCTGAAGATGTGTGCCTGTTCTTGGAGCTCCGCTAGTAGGGTAGCAAAGACACTCGTAGGCAGTACTGAATGCTGCTCCGTGCTACTTCTCCTCCGCTGGCAAATGCTTCACAGTCGCCCTAGGAAAGACGTTTAACAATCGATCTCCAAGAGGAACGAAACACATGATGCCATAAGGCGAAAGAATAGCAGGGCATCTCTTCACAGGCTTGTCCCTGATCTATAGCTGAGGGCAAACACTTGTGTGCTTGTGGGAGAGCCTGTGTCTTTCCTGGAAGCGTTTGGGAGTTTTGCTCAGACGCGTGTTTCCTCAAGTTCAAGAATCAAGATCTAGGATACCTGCAGACAGGTGCCTGTTTGTGTGGAGACAGTCTGTTTGAAACTGTGTTCCTCAGCGCCCGCTCTTTCTCCCCGTCGCTCCACACGCCTGGGAGTCCCTTTCTTTCTCTCCACAAGCACGTGTGTTGACTTCGTCGCACATGTGCATCTGCACAAGCGTTGAGCTCAGCAGAGCGTGTCTCTTGACACTTGATGTGCGTTGGCTGTGTCTGCGTGCTCCAGTGAAGAGAGAAACGGGAAATCATCTTGGTAGAGGCAACAAAGCAAAAGCGAGGCAGGATCGACATCTGCTCAACAGAGACGGATTCCCTGCGCTGACACAGTTCACAGTTACACGAGAAGCAATCTGAGCGGTCCGTCGACCGGAGACGTGTTTCCCAAGAGGTCGTTTAGCGAGTGAACAGCAGTGTGCGCGACTTTCAGGAGTGTGCCTGGAAAGTGCCAGAATCACCAGGAGCATCTGTGCAAAAGCTGCCGCCTCTGTGACCGCATTGAGGCACGTTCCCGTGTCTGCGAGTATATAGACGGCTCATTCGCGTTCACTCCGAGGGAAACGGTCCGCTATTGCTTCTGTGCGTACAGACGCGATTCCCTTGTCTCTTGCGAACACAGGGAACTCTGTGCATCCAAATCTACAGGCTAAGGACGCGTCTGCGTATGTTTTGGTGAACAATCGAGTGTGCGTGTTCTGACAGCTGCCTCTATGCAGACGTCTCCACAGAGCCACTTCTGAATGCCCCGCAGCCCAGGACTGAATGGATACACTAACAAGTGCACCGGTGTGAGCAACCACATATGCAGAAGGACGTCTTTCATCTCACAGAAGCGCGAACGTCTTGGCGTTCAAGCACATGGCAGAAACAAGGTGTGAACAGATGAGCTGCTGCTATTTTCTCCGTTCGGCATGCTTCGTTGTAGCTCTCTTGCCGGTCGCCGGCTTAGCGGCTTGCTTTGCGCGACTAGCTCTGGGGAGAGAAGGAGATAGCGCCGGAAACCTCGCCTTTTGCCTTCTTCGGCGCTGGAACCTGGTTGCTGCGCCTTCTCTTTGTCCATGTGCACACACACGATTCCTCAGCGAAAACCATGCAGAAACCTTTCCACGAGCACCCAGGGATGTGCACCCAGCACCACGTGCACGCACACGCAGCTAGAGAAAAGCACCTACCTTTTCACACACTGATGCCTAAGCAAACGCGTGGCCACACACACGCACACATCCGCAAGCGCGCCTACTCCCATCTATTGAGGGAAAGACGGACGAGCAACGTCCTGACAGGCTTGAGGGGAAAAACGTCCGTTGACGGTTGGCGTACTGCACGCCCGCCTACGGGGCTGCAGGGGAATCCACATTTGGAAGGTACCTGAAGATGTGTGCCTGTTCTTGGAGCTCCGCTAGTAGGGTAGCAAAGACACTCGTAGGCAGTACTGAATGCTGCTCCGTGCTACTTCTCCTCCGCTGGCAAATGCTTCACAGTCGCCCTAGGAAAGACGTTTAACAATCGATCTCCAAGAGGAACGAAACACATGATGCCATAAGGCGAAAGAATAGCAGGGCATCTCTTCACAGGCTTGTCCCTGATCTATAGCTGAGGGCAAACACTTGTGTGCTTGTGGGAGAGCCTGTGTCTTTCCTGGAAGCGTTTGGGAGTTTTGCTCAGACGCGTGTTTCCTCAAGTTCAAGAATCAAGATCTAGGATACCTGCAGACAGGTGCCTGTTTGTGTGGAGACAGTCTGTTTGAAACTGTGTTCCTCAGCGCCCGCTCTTTCTCCCCGTCGCTCCACACGCCTGGGAGTCCCTTTCTTTCTCTCCACAAGCACGTGTGTTGACTTCGTCGCACATGTGCATCTGCACAAGCGTTGAGCTCAGCAGAGCGTGTCTCTTGACACTTGATGTGCGTTGGCTGTGTCTGCGTGCTCCAGTGAAGAGAGAAACGGGAAATCATCTTGGTAGAGGCAACAAAGCAAAAGCGAGGCAGGATCGACATCTGCTCAACAGAGACGGATTCCCTGCGCTGACACAGTTCACAGTTACACGAGAAGCAATCTGAGCGGTCCGTCGACCGGAGACGTGTTTCCCAAGAGGTCGTTTAGCGAGTGAACAGCAGTGTGCGCGACTTTCAGGAGTGTGCCTGGAAAGTGCCAGAATCACCAGGAGCATCTGTGCAAAAGCTGCCGCCTCTGTGACCGCATTGAGGCACGTTCCCGTGTCTGCGAGTATATAGACGGCTCATTCGCGTTCACTCCGAGGGAAACGGTCCGCTATTGCTTCTGTGCGCACAGACGCGATTCCCTTGTCTCTTGCGAACACAGGGAACTCTGTGCATCCAAATCTACAGGCTAAGGACGCGTCTGCGTATGTTTTGGTGAACAATCGAGTGTGCGTGTTCTGACAGCTGCCTCTATGCAGACGTCTCCACAGAGCCACTTCTGAATGCCCCGCAGCCCAGGACTGAATGGATACACTAACAAGTGCACCGGTGTGAGCAACCACATATGCAGAAGGACGTCTTTCATCTCACAGAAGCGCGAACGTCTTGGCGTTCAAGCACATGGCAGAAACAAGGTGTGAACAGATGAGCTGCTGCTATTTTCTCCGTTCGGCATGCTTCGTTGTAGCTCTCTTGCCGGTCGCCGGCTTAGCGGCTTGCTTTGCGCGACTAGCTCTGGGGAGAGAAGGAGATAGCGCCGGAAACCTCGCCTTTTGCCTTCTTCGGCGCTGGAACCTGGTTGCTGCGCCTTCTCTTTGTCCATGTGCACACACACGATTCCTCAGCGAAAACCATGCAGAAACCTTTCCACGAGCACCCAGGGATGTGCACCCAGCACCACGTGCACGCACACGCAGCTAGAGAAAAGCACCTACCTTTTCACACACTGATGCCTAAGCAAACGCGTGGCCACACACACGCACACATCCGCAAGCGCGCCTACTCCCATCTATTGAGGGAAAGACGGACGAGCAACGTCCTGACAGGCTTGAGGGGAAAAACGTCCGTTGACGGTTGGCGTACTGCACGCCCGCCTACGGGGCTGCAGGGGAATCCACATTTGGAAGGTACCTGAAGATGTGTGCCTGTTCTTGGAGCTCCGCTAGTAGGGTAGCAAAGACACTCGTAGGCAGTACTGAATGCTGCTCCGTGCTACTTCTCCTCCGCTGGCAAATGCTTCACAGTCGCCCTAGGAAAGACGTTTAACAATCGATCTCCAAGAGGAACGAAACACATGATGCCATAAGGCGAAAGAATAGCAGGGCATCTCTTCACAGGCTTGTCCCTGATCTATAGCTGAGGGCAAACACTTGTGTGCTTGTGGGAGAGCCTGTGTCTTTCCTGGAAGCGTTTGGGAGTTTTGCTCAGACGCGTGTTTCCTCAAGTTCAAGAATCAAGATCTAGGATACCTGCAGACAGGTGCCTGTTTGTGTGGAGACAGTCTGTTTGAAACTGTGTTCCTCAGCGCCCGCTCTTTCTCCCCGTCGCTCCACACGCCTGGGAGTCCCTTTCTTTCTCTCCACAAGCACGTGTGTTGACTTCGTCGCACATGTGCATCTGCACAAGCGTTGAGCTCAGCAGAGCGTGTCTCTTGACACTTGATGTGCGTTGGCTGTGTCTGCGTGCTCCAGTGAAGAGAGAAACGGGAAATCATCTTGGTAGAGGCAACAAAGCAAAAGCGAGGCAGGATCGACATCTGCTCAACAGAGACGGATTCCCTGCGCTGACACAGTTCACAGTTACACGAGAAGCAATCTGAGCGGTCCGTCGACCGGAGACGTGTTTCCCAAGAGGTCGTTTAGCGAGTGAACAGCAGTGTGCGCGACTTTCAGGAGTGTGCCTGGAAAGTGCCAGAATCACCAGGAGCATCTGTGCAAAAGCTGCTGCCTCTGTGACCGCATTGAGGCACGTTCCCGTGTCTGCGAGTATATAGACGGCTCTTTCGCGTTCACTCCGAGGGAAACGGTCCGCTATTGCTTCTGTGCGCACAGACGCGATTCCCTTGTCTCTTGCGAACACAGGGAACTCTGTGCATCCAAATCTACAGGCTAAGGACGCGTCTGCGTATGTTTTGGTGAACAATCGAGTGTGCGTGTTCTGACAGCTGCCTCTATGCAGACCTCTCCACAGAGCCACTTCTGAATGCCCCGCAGCCCAGGACTGAATGGATACACTAACAAGTGCACCGGTGTGAGCAACCACATATGCAGAAGGACGTCTTTCATCTCACAGAAGCGCGAACGTCTTGGCGTTCAAGCACATGGCAGAAACAAGGTGTGAACAGATGAGCTGCTGCTATTTTCTCCGTTCGGCATGCTTCGTTGTAGCTCTCTTGCCGGTCGCCGGCTTAGCGGCTTGCTTTGCGCGACTAGCTCTGGGGAGAGAAGGAGATAGCGCCGGAAACCTCGCCTTTTGCCTTCTTCGGCGCTGGAACCTGGTTGCTGCGCCTTCTCTTTGTCCATGTGCACACACACGATTCCTCAGCGAAAACCATGCAGAAACCTTTCCACGAGCACCCAGGGATGTGCACCCAGCACCACGTGCACGCACACGCAGCTAGAGAAAAGCACCTACCTTTTCACACACTGATGCCTAAGCAAACGCGTGGCCACACACACGCACACATCCGCAAGCGCGCCTACTCCCATCTATTGAGGGAAAGACGGACGAGCAACGTCCTGACAGGCTTGAGGGGAAAAACGTCCGTTGACGGTTGGCGTACTGCACGCCCGCCTACGGGGCTGCAGGGGAATCCACATTTGGAAGGTACCTGAAGATGTGTGCCTGTTCTTGGAGCTCCGCTAGTAGGGTAGCAAAGACACTCGTAGGCAGTACTGAATGCTGCTCCGTGCTACTTCTCCTCCGCTGGCAAATGCTTCACAGTCGCCCTAGGAAAGACGTTTAACAATCGATCTCCAAGAGGAACGAAACACATGATGCCATAAGGCGAAAGAATAGCAGGGCATCTCTTCACAGGCTTGTCCCTGATCTATAGCTGAGGGCAAACACTTGTGTGCTTGTGGGAGAGCCTGTGTCTTTCCTGGAAGCGTTTGGGAGTTTTGCTCAGACGCGTGTTTCCTCAAGTTCAAGAATCAAGATCTAGGATACCTGCAGACAGGTGCCTGTTTGTGTGGAGACAGTCTGTTTGAAACTGTGTTCCTCAGCGCCCGCTCTTTCTCCCCGTCGCTCCACACGCCTGGGAGTCCCTTTCTTTCTCTCCACAAGCACGTGTGTTGACTTCGTCGCACATGTGCATCTGCACAAGCGTTGAGCTCAGCAGAGCGTGTCTCTTGACACTTGATGTGCGTTGGCTGTGTCTGCGTGCTCCAGTGAAGAGAGAAACGGGAAATCATCTTGGTAGAGGCAACAAAGCAAAAGCGAGGCAGGATCGACATCTGCTCAACAGAGACGGATTCCCTGCGCTGACACAGTTCACAGTTACACGAGAAGCAATCTGAGCGGTCCGTCGACCGGAGACGTGTTTCCCAAGAGGTCGTTTAGCGAGTGAACAGCAGTGTGCGCGACTTTCAGGAGTGTGCCTGGAAAGTGCCAGAATCACCAGGAGCATCTGTGCAAAAGCTGCCGCCTCTGTGACCGCATTGAGGCACGTTCCCGTGTCTGCGAGTATATAGACGGCTCTTTCGCGTTCACTCCGAGGGAAACGGTCCGCTATTGCTTCTGTGCGCACAGACGCGATTCCCTTGTCTCTTGCGAACACAGGGAACTCTGTGCATCCAAATCTACAGGCTAAGGACGCGTCTGCATATGTTTTGGTGAACAATCGAGTGTGCGTGTTCTGACAGCTGCCTCTATGCAGACGTCTCCACAGAGCCACTTCTGAATGCCCCGCAGCCCAGGACTGAATGGATACACTAACAAGTGCACCGGTGTGAGCAACCACATATGCAGAAGGACGTCTTTCATCTCACAGAAGCGCGAACGTCTTGGCGTTCAAGCACATGGCAGAAACAAGGTGTGAACAGATGAGCTGCTGCTATTTTCTCCGTTCGGCATGCTTCGTTGTAGCTCTCTTGCCGGTCGCCGGCTTAGCGGCTTGCTTTGCGCGACTAGCTCTGGGGAGAGAAGGAGATAGCGCCGGAAACCTCGCCTTTTGCCTTCTTCGGCGCTGGAACCTGGTTGCTGCGCCTTCTCTTTGTCCATGTGCACACACACGATTCCTCAGCGAAAACCATGCAGAAACCTTTCCACGAGCACCCAGGGATGTGCACCCAGCACCACGTGCACGCACACGCAGCTAGAGAAAAGCACCTACCTTTTCACACACTGATGCCTAAGCAAACGCGTGGCCACACACACGCACACATCCGCAAGCGCGCCTACTCCCATCTATTGAGGGAAAGACGGACGAGCAACGTCCTGACAGGCTTGAGGGGAAAAACGTCCGTTGACGGTTGGCGTACTGCACGCCCGCCTACGGGGCTGCAGGGGAATCCACATTTGGAAGGTACCTGAAGATGTGTGCCTGTTCTTGGAGCTCCGCTAGTAGGGTAGCAAAGACACTCGTAGGCAGTACTGAATGCTGCTCCGTGCTACTTCTCCTCCGCTGGCAAATGCTTCACAGTCGCCCTAGGAAAGACGTTTAACAATCGATCTCCAAGAGGAACGAAACACATGATGCCATAAGGCGAAAGAATAGCAGGGCATCTCTTCACAGGCTTGTCCCTGATCTATAGCTGAGGGCAAACACTTGTGTGCTTGTGGGAGAGCCTGTGTCTTTCCTGGAAGCGTTTGGGAGTTTTGCTCAGACGCGTGTTTCCTCAAGTTCAAGAATCAAGATCTAGGATACCTGCAGACAGGTGCCTGTTTGTGTGGAGACAGTCTGTTTGAAACTGTGTTCCTCAGCGCCCGCTCTTTCTCCCCGTCGCTCCACACGCCTGGGAGTCCCTTTCTTTCTCTCCACAAGCACGTGTGTTGACTTCGTCGCACATGTGCATCTGCACAAGCGTTGAGCTCAGCAGAGCGTGTCTCTTGACACTTGATGTGCGTTGGCTGTGTCTGCGTGCTCCAGTGAAGAGAGAAACGGGAAATCATCTTGGTAGAGGCAACAAAGCAAAAGCGAGGCAGGATCGACATCTGCTCAACAGAGACGGATTCCCTGCGCTGACACAGTTCACAGTTACACGAGAAGCAATCTGAGCGGTCCGTCGACCGGAGACGTGTTTCCCAAGAGGTCGTTTAGCGAGTGAACAGCAGTGTGCGCGACTTTCAGGAGTGTGCCTGGAAAGTGCCAGAATCACCAGGAGCATCTGTGCAAAAGCTGCCGCCTCTGTGACCGCATTGAGGCACGTTCCCGTGTCTGCGAGTATATAGACGGCTCTTTCGCGTTCACTCCGAGGGAAACGGTCCGCTATTGCTTCTGTGCGTACAGACGCGATTCCCTTGTCTCTTGCGAACACAGGGAACTCTGTGCATCCAAATCTACAGGCTAAGGACGCGTCTGCATATGTTTTGGTGAACAATCGAGTGTGCGTGTTCTGACAGCTGCCTCTATGCAGACGTCTCCACAGAGCCACTTCTGAATGCCCCGCAGCCCAGGACTGAATGGATACACTAACAAGTGCACCGGTGTGAGCAACCACATATGCAGAAGGACGTCTTTCATCTCACAGAAGCGCGAACGTCTTGGCGTTCAAGCACATGGCAGAAACAAGGTGTGAACAGATGAGCTGCTGCTATTTTCTCCGTTCGGCATGCTTCGTTGTAGCTCTCTTGCCGGTCGCCGGCTTAGCGGCTTGCTTTGCGCGACTAGCTCTGGGGAGAGAAGGAGATAGCGCCGGAAACCTCGCCTTTTGCCTTCTTCGGCGCTGGAACCTGGTTGCTGCGCCTTCTCTTTGTCCATGTGCACACACACGATTCCTCAGCGAAAACCATGCAGAAACCTTTCCACGAGCACCCAGGGATGTGCACCCAGCACCACGTGCACGCACACGCAGCTAGAGAAAAGCACCTACCTTTTCACACACTGATGCCTAAGCAAACGCGTGGCCACACACACGCACACATCCGCAAGCGCGCCTACTCCCATCTATTGAGGGAAAGACGGACGAGCAACGTCCTGACAGGCTTGAGGGGAAAAACGTCCGTTGACGGTTGGCGTACTGCACGCCCGCCTACGGGGCTGCAGGGGAATCCACATTTGGAAGGTACCTGAAGATGTGTGCCTGTTCTTGGAGCTCCGCTAGTAGGGTAGCAAAGACACTCGTAGGCAGTACTGAATGCTGCTCCGTGCTACTTCTCCTCCGCTGGCAAATGCTTCACAGTCGCCCTAGGAAAGACGTTTAACAATCGATCTCCAAGAGGAACGAAACACATGATGCCATAAGGCGAAAGAATAGCAGGGCATCTCTTCACAGGCTTGTCCCTGATCTATAGCTGAGGGCAAACACTTGTGTGCTTGTGGGAGAGCCTGTGTCTTTCCTGGAAGCGTTTGGGAGTTTTGCTCAGACGCGTGTTTCCTCAAGTTCAAGAATCAAGATCTAGGATACCTGCAGACAGGTGCCTGTTTGTGTGGAGACAGTCTGTTTGAAACTGTGTTCCTCAGCGCCCGCTCTTTCTCCCCGTCGCTCCACACGCCTGGGAGTCCCTTTCTTTCTCTCCACAAGCACGTGTGTTGACTTCGTCGCACATGTGCATCTGCACAAGCGTTGAGCTCAGCAGAGCGTGTCTCTTGACACTTGATGTGCGTTGGCTGTGTCTGCGTGCTCCAGTGAAGAGAGAAACGGGAAATCATCTTGGTAGAGGCAACAAAGCAAAAGCGAGGCAGGATCGACATCTGCTCAACAGAGACGGATTCCCTGCGCTGACACAGTTCACAGTTACACGAGAAGCAATCTGAGCGGTCCGTCGACCGGAGACGTGTTTCCCAAGAGGTCGTTTAGCGAGTGAACAGCAGTGTGCGCGACTTTCAGGAGTGTGCCTGGAAAGTGCCAGAATCACCAGGAGCATCTGTGCAAAAGCTGCCGCCTCTGTGACCGCATTGAGGCACGTTCCCGTGTCTGCGAGTATATAGACGGCTCTTTCGCGTTCACTCCGAGGGAAACGGTCCGCTATTGCTTCTGTGCGTACAGACGCGATTCCCTTGTCTCTTGCGAACACAGGGAACTCTGTGCATCCAAATCTACAGGCTAAGGACGCGTCTGCATATGTTTTGGTGAACAATCGAGTGTGCGTGTTCTGACAGCTGCCTCTATGCAGACGTCTCCACAGAGCCACTTCTGAATGCCCCGCAGCCCAGGACTGAATGGATACACTAACAAGTGCACCGGTGTGAGCAACCACATATGCAGAAGGACGTCTTTCATCTCACAGAAGCGCGAACGTCTTGGCGTTCAAGCACATGGCAGAAACAAGGTGTGAACAGATGAGCTGCTGCTATTTTCTCCGTTCGGCATGCTTCGTTGTAGCTCTCTTGCCGGTCGCCGGCTTAGCGGCTTGCTTTGCGCGACTAGCTCTGGGGAGAGAAGGAGATAGCGCCGGAAACCTCGCCTTTTGCCTTCTTCGGCGCTGGAACCTGGTTGCTGCGCCTTCTCTTTGTCCATGTGCACACACACGATTCCTCAGCGAAAACCATGCAGAAACCTTTCCACGAGCACCCAGGGATGTGCACCCAGCACCACGTGCACGCACACGCAGCTAGAGAAAAGCACCTACCTTTTCACACACTGATGCCTAAGCAAACGCGTGGCCACACACACGCACACATCCGCAAGCGCGCCTACTCCCATCTATTGAGGGAAAGACGGACGAGCAACGTCCTGACAGGCTTGAGGGGAAAAACGTCCGTTGACGGTTGGCGTACTGCACGCCCGCCTACGGGGCTGCAGGGGAATCCACATTTGGAAGGTACCTGAAGATGTGTGCCTGTTCTTGGAGCTCCGCTAGTAGGGTAGCAAAGACACTCGTAGGCAGTACTGAATGCTGCTCCGTGCTACTTCTCCTCCGCTGGCAAATGCTTCACAGTCGCCCTAGGAAAGACGTTTAACAATCGATCTCCAAGAGGAACGAAACACATGATGCCATAAGGCGAAAGAATAGCAGGGCATCTCTTCACAGGCTTGTCCCTGATCTATAGCTGAGGGCAAACACTTGTGTGCTTGTGGGAGAGCCTGTGTCTTTCCTGGAAGCGTTTGGGAGTTTTGCTCAGACGCGTGTTTCCTCAAGTTCAAGAATCAAGATCTAGGATACCTGCAGACAGGTGCCTGTTTGTGTGGAGACAGTCTGTTTGAAACTGTGTTCCTCAGCGCCCGCTCTTTCTCCCCGTCGCTCCACACGCCTGGGAGTCCCTTTCTTTCTCTCCACAAGCACGTGTGTTGACTTCGTCGCACATGTGCATCTGCACAAGCGTTGAGCTCAGCAGAGCGTGTCTCTTGACACTTGATGTGCGTTGGCTGTGTCTGCGTGCTCCAGTGAAGAGAGAAACGGGAAATCATCTTGGTAGAGGCAACAAAGCAAAAGCGAGGCAGGATCGACATCTGCTCAACAGAGACGGATTCCCTGCGCTGACACAGTTCACAGTTACACGAGAAGCAATCTGAGCGGTCCGTCGACCGGAGACGTGTTTCCCAAGAGGTCGTTTAGCGAGTGAACAGCAGTGTGCGCGACTTTCAGGAGTGTGCCTGGAAAGTGCCAGAATCACCAGGAGCATCTGTGCAAAAGCTGCCGCCTCTGTGACCGCATTGAGGCACGTTCCCGTGTCTGCGAGTATATAGACGGCTCTTTCGCGTTCACTCCGAGGGAAACGGTCCGCTATTGCTTCTGTGCGTACAGACGCGATTCCCTTGTCTCTTGCGAACACAGGGAACTCTGTGCATCCAAATCTACAGGCTAAGGACGCGTCTGCATATGTTTTGGTGAACAATCGAGTGTGCGTGTTCTGACAGCTGCCTCTATGCAGACGTCTCCACAGAGCCACTTCTGAATGCCCCGCAGCCCAGGACTGAATGGATACACTAACAAGTGCACCGGTGTGAGCAACCACATATGCAGAAGGACGTCTTTCATCTCACAGAAGCGCGAACGTCTTGGCGTTCAAGCACATGGCAGAAACAAGGTGTGAACAGATGAGCTGCTGCTATTTTCTCCGTTCGGCATGCTTCGTTGTAGCTCTCTTGCCGGTCGCCGGCTTAGCGGCTTGCTTTGCGCGACTAGCTCTGGGGAGAGAAGGAGATAGCGCCGGAAACCTCGCCTTTTGCCTTCTTCGGCGCTGGAACCTGGTTGCTGCGCCTTCTCTTTGTCCATGTGCACACACACGATTCCTCAGCGAAAACCATGCAGAAACCTTTCCACGAGCACCCAGGGATGTGCACCCAGCACCACGTGCACGCACACGCAGCTAGAGAAAAGCACCTACCTTTTCACACACTGATGCCTAAGCAAACGCGTGGCCACACACACGCACACATCCGCAAGCGCGCCTACTCCCATCTATTGAGGGAAAGACGGACGAGCAACGTCCTGACAGGCTTGAGGGGAAAAACGTCCGTTGACGGTTGGCGTACTGCACGCCCGCCTACGGGGCTGCAGGGGAATCCACATTTGGAAGGTACCTGAAGATGTGTGCCTGTTCTTGGAGCTCCGCTAGTAGGGTAGCAAAGACACTCGTAGGCAGTACTGAATGCTGCTCCGTGCTACTTCTCCTCCGCTGGGAAATGCTTCACAGTCGCCCGAGGAAAGACGTTTAACAATCGATCTCCAAGAGGAACGAAACACATGATGCCATAAGGCGAAAGAATAGCAGGGCATCTCTTCACAGGCTTGTCCCTGATCTATAGCTGAGGGCAAACACTTGTGTGCTTGTGGGAGAGCCTGTGTCTTTCCTGGAAGCGTTTGGGAGTTTTGCTCAGACGCGTGTTTCCTCAAGTTCAAGAATCAAGATCTAGGATACCTGCAGACAGGTGCCTGTTTGTGTGGAGACAGTCTGTTTGAAACTGTGTTCCTCAGCGCCCGCTCTTTCTCCCCGTCGCTCCACACGCCTGGGAGTCCCTTTCTTTCTCTCCACAAGCACGTGTGTTGACTTCGTCGCACATGTGCATCTGCACAAGCGTTGAGCTCAGCAGAGCGTGTCTCTTGACACTTGATGTGCGTTGGCTGTGTCTGCGTGCTCCAGTGAAGAGAGAAACGGGAAATCATCTTGGTAGAGGCAACAAAGCAAAAGCGAGGCAGGATCGACATCTGCTCAACAGAGACGGATTCCCTGCGCTGACACAGTTCACAGTTACACGAGAAGCAATCTGAGCGGTCCGTCGACCGGAGACGTGTTTCCCAAGAGGTCGTTTAGCGAGTGAACAGCAGTGTGCGCGACTTTCAGGAGTGTGCCTGGAAAGTGCCAGAATCACCAGGAGCATCTGTGCAAAAGCTGCCGCCTCTGTGACCGCATTGAGGCACGTTCCCGTGTCTGCGAGTATATAGACGGCTCTTTCGCGTTCACTCCGAGGGAAACGGTCCGCTATTGCTTCTGTGCGTACAGACGCGATTCCCTTGTCTCTTGCGAACACAGGGAACTCTGTGCATCCAAATCTACAGGCTAAGGACGCGTCTGCATATGTTTTGGTGAACAATCGAGTGTGCGTGTTCTGACAGCTGCCTCTATGCAGACGTCTCCACAGAGCCACTTCTGAATGCCCCGCAGCCCAGGACTGAATGGATACACTAACAAGTGCACCGGTGTGAGCAACCACATATGCAGAAGGACGTCTTTCATCTCACAGAAGCGCGAACGTCTTGGCGTTCAAGCACATGGCAGAAACAAGGTGTGAACAGATGAGCTGCTGCTATTTTCTCCGTTCGGCATGCTTCGTTGTAGCTCTCTTGCCGGTCGCCGGCTTAGCGGCTTGCTTTGCGCGACTAGCTCTGGGGAGAGAAGGAGATAGCGCCGGAAACCTCGCCTTTTGCCTTCTTCGGCGCTGGAACCTGGTTGCTGCGCCTTCTCTTTGTCCATGTGCACACACACGATTCCTCAGCGAAAACCATGCAGAAACCTTTCCACGAGCACCCAGGGATGTGCACCCAGCACCACGTGCACGCACACGCAGCTAGAGAAAAGCACCTACCTTTTCACACACTGATGCCTAAGCAAACGCGTGGCCACACACACGCACACATCCGCAAGCGCGCCTACTCCCATCTATTGAGGGAAAGACGGACGAGCAACGTCCTGACAGGCTTGAGGGGAAAAACGTCCGTTGACGGTTGGCGTACTGCACGCCCGCCTACGGGGCTGCAGGGGAATCCACATTTGGAAGGTACCTGAAGATGTGTGCCTGTTCTTGGAGCTCCGCTAGTAGGGTAGCAAAGACACTCGTAGGCAGTACTGAATGCTGCTCCGTGCTACTTCTCCTCCGCTGGCAAATGCTTCACAGTCGCCCGAGGAAAGACCTTTAACAATCGATCTCCAAGAGGAACGAAACACATGATGCCATAAGGCGAAAGAATAGCAGGGCATATCTTCACAGGCTTGTCCCTGATCTATAGCTGAGGGCAAACACTTGTGTGCTTGTGGGAGAGCCTGTGTCTTTCCTGGAAGCGTTTGGGAGTTTTGCTCAGACGCGTGTTTCCTCAAGTTCAAGAATCAAGATCTAGGATACCTGCAGACAGGTGCCTGTTTGTGTGGAGACAGTCTGTTTGAAACTGTGTTCCTCAGCGCCCGCTCTTTCTCCCCGTCGCTCCACACGCCTGGGAGTCCCTTTCTTTCTCTCCACAAGCACGTGTGTTGACTTCGTCGCACATGTGCATCTGCACAAGCGTTGAGCTCAGCAGAGCGTGTCTCTTGACACTTGATGTGCGTTGGCTGTGTCTGCGTGCTCCAGTGAAGAGAGAAACGGGAAATCATCTTGGTAGAGGCAACAAAGCAAAAGCGAGGCAGGATCGACATCTGCTCAACAGAGACGGATTCCCTGCGCTGACACAGTTCACAGTTACACGAGAAGCAATCTGAGCGGTCCGTCGACCGGAGACGTGTTTCCCAAGAGGTCGTTTAGCGAGTGAACAGCAGTGTGCGCGACTTTCAGGAGTGTGCCTGGAAAGTGCCAGAATCACCAGGAGCATCTGTGCAAAAGCTGCCGCCTCTGTGACCGCATTGAGGCACGTTCCCGTGTCTGCGAGTATATAGACGGCTCTTTCGCGTTCACTCCGAGGGAAACGGTCCGCTATTGCTTCTGTGCGTACAGACGCGATTCCCTTGTCTCTTGCGAACACAGGGAACTCTGTGCATCCAAATCTACAGGCTAAGGACGCGTCTGCATATGTTTTGGTGAACAATCGAGTGTGCGTGTTCTGACAGCTGCCTCTATGCAGACGTCTCCACAGAGCCACTTCTGAATGCCCCGCAGCCCAGGACTGAATGGATACACTAACAAGTGCACCGGTGTGAGCAACCACATATGCAGAAGGACGTCTTTCATCTCACAGAAGCGCGAACGTCTTGGCGTTCAAGCACATGGCAGAAACAAGGTGTGAACAGATGAGCTGCTGCTATTTTCTCCGTTCGGCATGCTTCGTTGTAGCTCTCTTGCCGGTCGCCGGCTTAGCGGCTTGCTTTGCGCGACTAGCTCTGGGGAGAGAAGGAGATAGCGCCGGAAACCTCGCCTTTTGCCTTCTTCGGCGCTGGAACCTGGTTGCTGCGCCTTCTCTTTGTCCATGTGCACACACACGATTCCTCAGCGAAAACCATGCAGAAACCTTTCCACGAGCACCCAGGGATGTGCACCCAGCACCACGTGCACGCACACGCAGCTAGAGAAAAGCACCTACCTTTTCACACACTGATGCCTAAGCAAACGCGTGGCCACACACACGCACACATCCGCAAGCGCGCCTACTCCCATCTATTGAGGGAAAGACGGACGAGCAACGTCCTGACAGGCTTGAGGGGAAAAACGTCCGTTGACGGTTGGCGTACTGCACGCCCGCCTACGGGGCTGCAGGGGAATCCACATTTGGAAGGTACCTGAAGATGTGTGCCTGTTCTTGGAGCTCCGCTAGTAGGGTAGCAAAGACACTCGTAGGCAGTACTGAATGCTGCTCCGTGCTACTTCTCCTCCGCTGGCAAATGCTTCACAGTCGCCCTAGGAAAGACGTTTAACAATCGATCTCCAAGAGGAACGAAACACATGATGCCATAAGGCGAAAGAATAGCAGGGCATCTCTTCACAGGCTTGTCCCTGATCTATAGCTGAGGGCAAACACTTGTGTGCTTGTGGGAGAGCCTGTGTCTTTCCTGGAAGCGTTTGGGAGTTTTGCTCAGACGCGTGTTTCCTCAAGTTCAAGAATCAAGATCTAGGATACCTGCAGACAGGTGCCTGTTTGTGTGGAGACAGTCTGTTTGAAACTGTGTTCCTCAGCGCCCGCTCTTTCTCCCCGTCGCTCCACACGCCTGGGAGTCCCTTTCTTTCTCTCCACAAGCACGTGTGTTGACTTCGTCGCACATGTGCATCTGCACAAGCGTTGAGCTCAGCAGAGCGTGTCTCTTGACACTTGATGTGCGTTGGCTGTGTCTGCGTGCTCCAGTGAAGAGAGAAACGGGAAATCATCTTGGTAGAGGCAACAAAGCAAAAGCGAGGCAGGATCGACATCTGCTCAACAGAGACGGATTCCCTGCGCTGACACAGTTCACAGTTACACGAGAAGCAATCTGAGCGGTCCGTCGACCGGAGACGTGTTTCCCAAGAGGTCGTTTAGCGAGTGAACAGCAGTGTGCGCGACTTTCAGGAGTGTGCCTGGAAAGTGCCAGAATCACCAGGAGCATCTGTGCAAAAGCTGCCGCCTCTGTGACCGCATTGAGGCACGTTCCCGTGTCTGCGAGTATATAGACGGCTCTTTCGCGTTCACTCCGAGGGAAACGGTCCGCTATTGCTTCTGTGCGTACAGACGCGATTCCCTTGTCTCTTGCGAACACAGGGAACTCTGTGCATCCAAATCTACAGGCTAAGGACGCGTCTGCATATGTTTTGGTGAACAATCGAGTGTGCGTGTTCTGACAGCTGCCTCTATGCAGACGTCTCCACAGAGCCACTTCTGAATGCCCCGCAGCCCAGGACTGAATGGATACACTAACAAGTGCACCGGTGTGAGCAACCACATATGCAGAAGGACGTCTTTCATCTCACAGAAGCGCGAACGTCTTGGCGTTCAAGCACATGGCAGAAACAAGGTGTGAACAGATGAGCTGCTGCTATTTTCTCCGTTCGGCATGCTTCGTTGTAGCTCTCTTGCCGGTCGCCGGCTTAGCGGCTTGCTTTGCGCGACTAGCTCTGGGGAGAGAAGGAGATAGCGCCGGAAACCTCGCCTTTTGCCTTCTTCGGCGCTGGAACCTGGTTGCTGCGCCTTCTCTTTGTCCATGTGCACACACACGATTCCTCAGCGAAAACCATGCAGAAACCTTTCCACGAGCACCCAGGGATGTGCACCCAGCACCACGTGCACGCACACGCAGCTAGAGAAAAGCACCTACCTTTTCACACACTGATGCCTAAGCAAACGCGTGGCCACACACACGCACACATCCGCAAGCGCGCCTACTCCCATCTATTGAGGGAAAGACGGACGAGCAACGTCCTGACAGGCTTGAGGGGAAAAACGTCCGTTGACGGTTGGCGTACTGCACGCCCGCCTACGGGGCTGCAGGGGAATCCACATTTGGAAGGTACCTGAAGATGTGTGCCTGTTCTTGGAGCTCCGCTAGTAGGGTAGCAAAGACACTCGTAGGCAGTACTGAATGCTGCTCCGTGCTACTTCTCCTCCGCTGGGAAATGCTTCACAGTCGCCCTAGGAAAGACGTTTAACAATCGATCTCCAAGAGGAACGAAACACATGATGCCATAAGGCGAAAGAATAGCAGGGCATCTCTTCACAGGCTTGTCCCTGATCTATAGCTGAGGGCAAACACTTGTGTGCTTGTGGGAGAGCCTGTGTCTTTCCTGGAAGCGTTTGGGAGTTTTGCTCAGACGCGTGTTTCCTCAAGTTCAAGAATCAAGATCTAGGATACCTGCAGACAGGTGCCTGTTTGTGTGGAGACAGTCTGTTTGAAACTGTGTTCCTCAGCGCCCGCTCTTTCTCCCCGTCGCTCCACACGCCTGGGAGTCCCTTTCTTTCTCTCCACAAGCACGTGTGTTGACTTCGTCGCACATGTGCATCTGCACAAGCGTTGAGCTCAGCAGAGCGTGTCTCTTGACACTTGATGTGCGTTGGCTGTGTCTGCGTGCTCCAGTGAAGAGAGAAACGGGAAATCATCTTGGTAGAGGCAACAAAGCAAAAGCGAGGCAGGATCGACATCTGCTCAACAGAGACGGATTCCCTGCGCTGACACAGTTCACAGTTACACGAGAAGCAATCTGAGCGGTCCGTCGACCGGAGACGTGTTTCCCAAGAGGTCGTTTAGCGAGTGAACAGCAGTGTGCGCGACTTTCAGGAGTGTGCCTGGAAAGTGCCAGAATCACCAGGAGCATCTGTGCAAAAGCTGCCGCCTCTGTGACCGCATTGAGGCACGTTCCCGTGTCTGCGAGTATATAGACGGCTCTTTCGCGTTCACTCCGAGGGAAACGGTCCGCTATTGCTTCTGTGCGTACAGACGCGATTCCCTTGTCTCTTGCGAACACAGGGAACTCTGTGCATCCAAATCTACAGGCTAAGGACGCGTCTGCATATGTTTTGGTGAACAATCGAGTGTGCGTGTTCTGACAGCTGCCTCTATGCAGACGTCTCCACAGAGCCACTTCTGAATGCCCCGCAGCCCAGGACTGAATGGATACACTAACAAGTGCACCGGTGTGAGCAACCACATATGCAGAAGGACGTCTTTCATCTCACAGAAGCGCGAACGTCTTGGCGTTCAAGCACATGGCAGAAACAAGGTGTGAACAGATGAGCTGCTGCTATTTTCTCCGTTCGGCATGCTTCGTTGTAGCTCTCTTGCCGGTCGCCGGCTTAGCGGCTTGCTTTGCGCGACTAGCTCTGGGGAGAGAAGGAGATAGCGCCGGAAACCTCGCCTTTTGCCTTCTTCGGCGCTGGAACCTGGTTGCTGCGCCTTCTCTTTGTCCATGTGCACACACACGATTCCTCAGCGAAAACCATGCAGAAACCTTTCCACGAGCACCCAGGGATGTGCACCCAGCACCACGTGCACGCACACGCAGCTAGAGAAAAGCACCTACCTTTTCACACACTGATGCCTAAGCAAACGCGTGGCCACACACACGCACACATCCGCAAGCGCGCCTACTCCCATCTATTGAGGGAAAGACGGACGAGCAACGTCCTGACAGGCTTGAGGGGAAAAACGTCCGTTGACGGTTGGCGTACTGCACGCCCGCCTACGGGGCTGCAGGGGAATCCACATTTGGAAGGTACCTGAAGATGTGTGCCTGTTCTTGGAGCTCCGCTAGTAGGGTAGCAAAGACACTCGTAGGCAGTACTGAATGCTGCTCCGTGCTACTTCTCCTCCGCTGGCAAATGCTTCACAGTCGCCCGAGGAAAGACCTTTAACAATCGATCTCCAAGAGGAACGAAACACATGATGCCATAAGGCGAAAGAATAGCAGGGCATATCTTCACAGGCTTGTCCCTGATCTATAGCTGAGGGCAAACACTTGTGTGCTTGTGGGAGAGCCTGTGTCTTTCCTGGAAGCGTTTGGGAGTTTTGCTCAGACGCGTGTTTCCTCAAGTTCAAGAATCAAGATCTAGGATACCTGCAGACAGGTGCCTGTTTGTGTGGAGACAGTCTGTTTGAAACTGTGTTCCTCAGCGCCCGCTCTTTCTCCCCGTCGCTCCACACGCCTGGGAGTCCCTTTCTTTCTCTCCACAAGCACGTGTGTTGACTTCGTCGCACATGTGCATCTGCACAAGCGTTGAGCTCAGCAGAGCGTGTCTCTTGACACTTGATGTGCGTTGGCTGTGTCTGCGTGCTCCAGTGAAGAGAGAAACGGGAAATCATCTTGGTAGAGGCAACAAAGCAAAAGCGAGGCAGGATCGACATCTGCTCAACAGAGACGGATTCCCTGCGCTGACACAGTTCACAGTTACACGAGAAGCAATCTGAGCGGTCCGTCGACCACAGACGTGTTTCCCAAGAGGTCGTTTAGCGAGTGAACAGCAGTGTGCGCGACTTTCAGGAGTGTGCCTGGAAAGTGCCAGAATCATCTGTGCATCTGTGCAAAAGCTGCCGCCTCTGTGACCGCATTGAGGCACGTTCCCGTGTCTGCGAGTATATAGACGGCTCTTTCGCGTTCACTCCGAGGGAAACGGTCCGCTATTGCTTCTGTGCGTACAGACGCGATTCCCTTGTCTCTTGCGAACACAGGGAACTCTGTGCATCCAAATCTACAGGCTAAGGACGCGTCTGCATATGTTTTGGTGAACAATCGAGTGTGCGTGTTCTGACAGCTGCCTCTATGCAGACGTCTCCACAGAGCCACTTCTGAATGCCCCGCAGCCCAGGACTGAATGGATACACTAACAAGTGCACCGGTGTGAGCAACCACATATGCAGAAGGACGTCTTTCATCTCACAGAAGCGCGAACGTCTTGGCGTTCAAGCACATGGCAGAAACAAGGTGTGAACAGATGAGCTGCTGCTATTTTCTCCGTTCGGCATGCTTCGTTGTAGCTCTCTTGCCGGTCGCCGGCTTAGCGGCTTGCTTTGCGCGACTAGCTCTGGGGAGAGAAGGAGATAGCGCCGGAAACCTCGCCTTTTGCCTTCTTCGGCGCTGGAACCTGGTTGCTGCGCCTTCTCTTTGTCCATGTGCACACACACGATTCCTCAGCGAAAACCATGCAGAAACCTTTCCACGAGCACCCAGGGATGTGCACCCAGCACCACGTGCACGCACACGCAGCTAGAGAAAAGCACCTACCTTTTCACACACTGATGCCTAAGCAAACGCGTGGCCACACACACGCACACATCCGCAAGCGCGCCTACTCCCATCTATTGAGGGAAAGACGGACGAGCAACGTCCTGACAGGCTTGAGGGGAAAAACGTCCGTTGACGGTTGGCGTACTGCACGCCCGCCTACGGGGCTGCAGGGGAATCCACATTTGGAAGGTACCTGAAGATGTGTGCCTGTTCTTGGAGCTCCGCTAGTAGGGTAGCAAAGACACTCGTAGGCAGTACTGAATGCTGCTCCGTGCTACTTCTCCTCCGCTGGCAAATGCTTCACAGTCGCCCTAGGAAAGACGTTTAACAATCGATCTCCAAGAGGAACGAAACACATGATGCCATAAGGCGAAAGAATAGCAGGGCATCTCTTCACAGGCTTGTCCCTGATCTATAGCTGAGGGCAAACACTTGTGTGCTTGTGGGAGAGCCTGTGTCTTTCCTGGAAGCGTTTGGGAGTTTTGCTCAGACGCGTGTTTCCTCAAGTTCAAGAATCAAGATCTAGGATACCTGCAGACAGGTGCCTGTTTGTGTGGAGACAGTCTGTTTGAAACTGTGTTCCTCAGCGCCCGCTCTTTCTCCCCGTCGCTCCACACGCCTGGGAGTCCCTTTCTTTCTCTCCACAAGCACGTGTGTTGACTTCGTCGCACATGTGCATCTGCACAAGCGTTGAGCTCAGCAGAGCGTGTCTCTTGACACTTGATGTGCGTTGGCTGTGTCTGCGTGCTCCAGTGAAGAGAGAAACGGGAAATCATCTTGGTAGAGGCAACAAAGCAAAAGCGAGGCAGGATCGACATCTGCTCAACAGAGACGGATTCCCTGCGCTGACACAGTTCACAGTTACACGAGAAGCAATCTGAGCGGTCCGTCGACCGCAGACGTGTTTCCCAAGAGGTCGTTTAGCGAGTGAACAGCAGTGTGCGCGACTTTCAGGAGTGTGCCTGGAAAGTGCCAGAATCACCAGGAGCATCTGTGCAAAAGCTGCTGCCTCTGTGACCGCATTGAGGCACGTTCGCGTGTCTGCGAGTATATAGACGGCTCTTTCGCGTTCACTCCGAGGGAAACGGTCCGCTATTGCTTCTGTGCGTACAGACGCGATTCCCTTGTCTCTTGCGAACACAGGGAACTCTGTGCATCCAAATCTACAGGCTAAGGACGCGTCTGCATATGTTTTGGTGAACAATCGAGTGTGCGTGTTCTGACAGCTGCCTCTATGCAGACGTCTCCACAGAGCCACTTCTGAATGCCCCGCAGCCCAGGACTGAATGGATACACTAACAAGTGCACCGGTGTGAGCAACCACATATGCAGAAGGACGTCTTTCATCTCACAGAAGCGCGAACGTCTTGGCGTTCAAGCACATGGCAGAAACAAGGTGTGAACAGATGAGCTGCTGCTATTTTCTCCGTTCGGCATGCTTCGTTGTAGCTCTCTTGCCGGTCGCCGGCTTAGCGGCTTGCTTTGCGCGACTAGCTCTGGGGAGAGAAGGAGATAGCGCCGGAAACCTCGCCTTTTGCCTTCTTCGGCGCTGGAACCTGGTTGCTGCGCCTTCTCTTTGTCCATGTGCACACACACGATTCCTCAGCGAAAACCATGCAGAAACCTTTCCACGAGCACCCAGGGATGTGCACCCAGCACCACGTGCACGCACACGCAGCTAGAGAAAAGCACCTACCTTTTCACACACTGATGCCTAAGCAAACGCGTGGCCACACACACGCACACATCCGCAAGCGCGCCTACTCCCATCTATTGAGGGAAAGACGGACGAGCAACGTCCTGACAGGCTTGAGGGGAAAAACGTCCGTTGACGGTTGGCGTACTGCACGCCCGCCTACGGGGCTGCAGGGGAATCCACATTTGGAAGGTACCTGAAGATGTGTGCCTGTTCTTGGAGCTCCGCTAGTAGGGTAGCAAAGACACTCGTAGGCAGTACTGAATGCTGCTCCGTGCTACTTCTCCTCCGCTGGCAAATGCTTCACAGTCGCCCTAGGAAAGACGTTTAACAATCGATCTCCAAGAGGAACGAAACACATGATGCCATAAGGCGAAAGAATAGCAGGGCATCTCTTCACAGGCTTGTCCCTGATCTATAGCTGAGGGCAAACACTTGTGTGCTTGTGGGAGAGCCTGTGTCTTTCCTGGAAGCGTTTGGGAGTTTTGCTCAGACGCGTGTTTCCTCAAGTTCAAGAATCAAGAGCTAGGATACCTGCAGACAGGTGCCTGTTTGTGTGGAGACAGTCTGTTTGAAACTGTGTTCCTCAGCGCCCGCTCTTTCTCCCCGTCGCTCCACATGCCTGGGAGTCCCTTTCTTTCTCTCCACAAGCACGTGTGTTGACTTCGTCGCACATGTGCATCTGCACAAGCGTTGAGCTCAGCAGAGCGTGTCTCTTGACACTTGATGTGCGTTGGCTGTGTCTGCGTGCTCCAGTGAAGAGAGAAACGGGAAATCATCTTGGTAGAGGCAACAAAGCAAAAGCGAGGCAGGATCGACATCTGCTCAACAGAGACGGATTCCCTGCGCTGACACAGTTCACAGTTACACGAGAAGCAATCTGAGCGGTCCGTCGACCGCAGACGTGTTTCCCAAGAGGTCGTTTAGCGAGTGAACAGCAGTGTGCGCGACTTTCAGGAGTGTGCCTGGAAAGTGCCAGAATCACCAGGAGCATCTGTGCAAAAGCTGCTGCCTCTGTGACCGCATTGAGGCACGTTCCCGTGTCTGCGAGTATATAGACGGCTCTTTCGCGTTCACTCCGAGGGAAACGGTCCGCTATTGCTTCTGTGCGTACAGACGCGATTCCCTTGTCTCTTGCGAACACAGGGAACTCTGTGCATCCAAATCTACAGGCTAAGGACGCGTCTGCATATGTTTTGGTGAACAATTGAGTGTGCGTGTTCTGACAGCTGCCTCTATGCAGACGTCTCCACAGAGCCACTTCTGAATGCCCCGCAGCCCAGGACTGAATGGATACACTAACAAGTGCACCGGTGTGAGCAACCACATATGCAGAAGGACGTCTTTCATCTCACAGAAGCGCGAACGTCTTGGCGTTCAAGCACATGGCAGAAACAAGGTGTGAACAGATGAGCTGCTGCTATTTTCTCCGTTCGGCATGCTTCGTTGTAGCTCTCTTGCCGGTCGCCGGCTTAGCGGCTTGCTTTGCGCGACTAGCTCTGGGGAGAGAAGGAGATAGCGCCGGAAACCTCGCCTTTTGCCTTCTTCGGCGCTGGAACCTGGTTGCTGCGCCTTCTCTTTGTCCATGTGCACACACACGATTCCTCAGCGAAAACCATGCAGAAACCTTTCCACGAGCACCCAGGGATGTGCACCCAGCACCACGTGCACGCACACGCAGCTAGAGAAAAGCACCTACCTTTTCACACACTGATGCCTAAGCAAACGCGTGGCCACACACACGCACACATCCGCAAGCGCGCCTACTCCCATCTATTGAGGGAAAGACGGACGAGCAACGTCCTGACAGGCTTGAGGGGAAAAACGTCCGTTGACGGTTGGCGTACTGCACGCCCGCCTACGGGGCTGCAGGGGAATCCACATTTGGAAGGTACCTGAAGATGTGTGCCTGTTCTTGGAGCTCCGCTAGTAGGGTAGCAAAGACACTCGTAGGCAGTACTGAATGCTGCTCCGTGCTACTTCTCCTCCGCTGGCAAATGCTTCACAGTCGCCCGAGGAAAGACGTTTAACAATCGATCTCCAAGAGGAACGAAACACATGATGCCATAAGGCGAAAGAATAGCAGGGCATCTCTTCACAGGCTTGTCCCTGATCTATAGCTGAGGGCAAACACTTGTGTGCTTGTGGGAGAGCCTGTGTCTTTCCTGGAAGCGTTTGGGAGTTTTGCTCAGACGCGTGTTTCCTCAAGTTCAAGAATCAAGATCTAGGATACCTGCAGACAGGTGCCTGTTTGTGTGGAGACAGTCTGTTTGAAACTGTGTTCCTCAGCGCCCGCTCTTTCTCCCCGTCGCTCCACACGCCTGGGAGTCCCTTTCTTTCTCTCCACAAGCACGTGTGTTGACTTCGTCGCACATGTGCATCTGCACAAGCGTTGAGCTCAGCAGAGCGTGTCTCTTGACACTTGATGTGCGTTGGCTGTGTCTGCCTGCTCCAGTGAAGAGAGAAACGGGAAATCATCTTGGTAGAGGCAACAAAGCAAAAGCGAGGCAGGATTGACATCTGCTCAACAGAGACGGATTCCCTGCGCTGACACAGTTCACAGTTACACGAGAAGCAATCTGAGCGGTCCGTCGACCGGAGACGTGTTTCCCAAGAGGTCGTTTAGCGAGTGAACAGCAGTGTGCGCGACTTTCAGGAGTGTGCCTGGAAAGTGCCAGAATCACCAGGAGCATCTGTGCAAAAGCTGCTGCCTCTGTGACCGCATTGAGGCACGTTCGCGTGTCTGCGAGTATATAGACGGCTCTTTCGCGTTCACTCCGAGGGAAACGGTCCGCTATTGCTTCTGTGCGCACAGACGCGATTCCCTTGTCTCTTGCGAACACAGGGAACTCTGTGCATCCAAATCTACAGGCTAAGGACGCGTCTGCATATGTTTTGGTGAACAATCGAGTGTGCGTGTTCTGACAGCTGCCTCTATGCAGACGTCTCCACAGAGCCACTTCTGAATGCCCCGCAGCCCAGGACTGAATGGATACACTAACAAGTGCACCGGTGTGAGCAACCACATATGCAGAAGGACGTCTTTCATCTCACAGAAGCGCGAACGTCTTGGCGTTCAAGCACATGGCAGAAACAAGGTGTGAACAGATGAGCTGCTGCTATTTTCTCCGTTCGGCATGCTTCGTTGTAGCTCTCTTGCCGGTCGCCGGCTTAGCGGCTTGCTTTGCGCGACTAGCTCTGGGGAGAGAAGGAGATAGCGCCGGAAACCTCGCCTTTTGCCTTCTTCGGCGCTGGAACCTGGTTGCTGCGCCTTCTCTTTGTCCATGTGCACACACACGATTCCTCAGCGAAAACCATGCAGAAACCTTTCCACGAGCACCCAGGGATGTGCACCCAGCACCACGTGCACGCACACGCAGCTAGAGAAAAGCACCTACCTTTTCACACACTGATGCCTAAGCAAACGCGTGGCCACACACACGCACACATCCGCAAGCGCGCCTACTCCCATCTATTGAGGGAAAGACGGACGAGCAACGTCCTGACAGGCTTGAGGGGAAAAACGTCCGTTGACGGTTGGCGTACTGCACGCCCGCCTACGGGGCTGCAGGGGAATCCACATTTGGAAGGTACCTGAAGATGTGTGCCTGTTCTTGGAGCTCCGCTAGTAGGGTAGCAAAGACACTCGTAGGCAGTACTGAATGCTGCTCCGTGCTACTTCTCCTCCGCTGGCAAATGCTTCACAGTCGCCCTAGGAAAGACGTTTAACAATCGATCTCCAAGAGGAACGAAACACATGATGCCATAAGGCGAAAGAATAGCAGGGCATCTCTTCACAGGCTTGTCCCTGATCTATAGCTGAGGGCAAACACTTGTGTGCTTGTGGGAGAGCCTGTGTCTTTCCTGGAAGCGTTTGGGAGTTTTGCTCAGACGCGTGTTTCCTCAAGTTCAAGAATCAAGATCTAGGATACCTGCAGACAGGTGCCTGTTTGTGTGGAGACAGTCTGTTTGAAACTGTGTTCCTCAGCGCCCGCTCTTTCTCCCCGTCGCTCCACACGCCTGGGAGTCCCTTTCTTTCTCTCCACAAGCACGTGTGTTGACTTCGTCGCACATGTGCATCTGCACAAGCGTTGAGCTCAGCAGAGCGTGTCTCTTGACACTTGATGTGCGTTGGCTGTGTCTGCCTGCTCCAGTGAAGAGAGAAACGGGAAATCATCTTGGTAGAGGCAACAAAGCAAAAGCGAGGCAGGATTGACATCTGCTCAACAGAGACGGATTCCCTGCGCTGACACAGTTCACAGTTACACGAGAAGCAATCTGAGCGGTCCGTCGACCGGAGACGTGTTTCCCAAGAGGTCGTTTAGCGAGTGAACAGCAGTGTGCGCGACTTTCAGGAGTGTGCCTGGAAAGTGCCAGAATCACCAGGAGCATCTGTGCAAAAGCTGCTGCCTCTGTGACCGCATTGAGGCACGTTCGCGTGTCTGCGAGTATATAGACGGCTCTTTCGCGTTCACTCCGAGGGAAACGGTCCGCTATTGCTTCTGTGCGCACAGACGCGATTCCCTTGTCTCTTGCGAACACAGGGAACTCTGTGCATCCAAATCTACAGGCTAAGGACGCGTCTGCATATGTTTTGGTGAACAATCGAGTGTGCGTGTTCTGACAGCTGCCTCTATGCAGACGTCTCCACAGAGCCACTTCTGAATGCCCCGCAGCCCAGGACTGAATGGATACACTAACAAGTGCACCGGTGTGAGCAACCACATATGCAGAAGGACGTCTTTCATCTCACAGAAGCGCGAACGTCTTGGCGTTCAAGCACATGGCAGAAACAAGGTGTGAACAGATGAGCTGCTGCTATTTTCTCCGTTCGGCATGCTTCGTTGTAGCTCTCTTGCCGGTCGCCGGCTTAGCGGCTTGCTTTGCGCGACTAGCTCTGGGGAGAGAAGGAGATAGCGCCGGAAACCTCGCCTTTTGCCTTCTTCGGCGCTGGAACCTGGTTGCTGCGCCTTCTCTTTGTCCATGTGCACACACACGATTCCTCAGCGAAAACCATGCAGAAACCTTTCCACGAGCACCCAGGGATGTGCACCCAGCACCACGTGCACGCACACGCAGCTAGAGAAAAGCACCTACCTTTTCACACACTGATGCCTAAGCAAACGCGTGGCCACACACACGCACACATCCGCAAGCGCGCCTACTCCCATCTATTGAGGGAAAGACGGACGAGCAACGTCCTGACAGGCTTGAGGGGAAAAACGTCCGTTGACGGTTGGCGTACTGCACGCCCGCCTACGGGGCTGCAGGGGAATCCACATTTGGAAGGTACCTGAAGATGTGTGCCTGTTCTTGGAGCTCCGCTAGTAGGGTAGCAAAGACACTCGTAGGCAGTACTGAATGCTGCTCCGTGCTACTTCTCCTCCGCTGGCAAATGCTTCACAGTCGCCCTAGGAAAGACGTTTAACAATCGATCTCCAAGAGGAACGAAACACATGATGCCATAAGGCGAAAGAATAGCAGGGCATCTCTTCACAGGCTTGTCCCTGATCTATAGCTGAGGGCAAACACTTGTGTGCTTGTGGGAGAGCCTGTGTCTTTCCTGGAAGCGTTTGGGAGTTTTGCTCAGACGCGTGTTTCCTCAAGTTCAAGAATCAAGAGCTAGGATACCTGCAGACAGGTGCCTGTTTGTGTGGAGACAGTCTGTTTGAAACTGTGTTCCTCAGCGCCCGCTCTTTCTCCCCGTCGCTCCACACGCCTGGGAGTCCCTTTCTTTCTCTCCACAAGCACGTGTGTTGACTTCGTCGCACATGTGCATCTGCACAAGCGTTGAGCTCAGCAGAGCGTGTCTCTTGACACTTGATGTGCGTTGGCTGTGTCTGCGTGCTCCAGTGAAGAGAGAAACGGGAAATCATCTTGGTAGAGGCAACAAAGCAAAAGCGAGGCAGGATCGACATCTGCTCAACAGAGACGGATTCCCTGCGCTGACACAGTTCACAGTTACACGAGAAGCAATCTGAGCGGTCCGTCGACCGCAGACGTGTTTCCCAAGAGGTCGTTTAGCGAGTGAACAGCAGTGTGCGCGACTTTCAGGAGTGTGCCTGGAAAGTGCCAGAATCATCTGTGCATCTGTGCAAAAGCTGCTGCCTCTGTGACCGCATTGAGGCACGTTCCCGTGTCTGCGAGTATATAGACGGCTCTTTCGCGTTCACTCCGAGGGAAACGGTCCGCTATTGCTTCTGTGCGTACAGACACGATTCCCTTGTCTCTTGCGAACACAGGGAACTCTGTGCATCCAAATCTACAGGCTAAGGACGCGTCTGCATATGTTTTGGTGAACAATCGAGTGTGCGTGTTCTGACAGCTGCCTCTATGCAGACGTCTCCACAGAGCCACTTCTGAATGCCCCGCAGCCCAGGACTGAATGGATACACTAACAAGTGCACCGGTGTGAGCAACCACATATGCAGAAGGACGTCTTTCATCTCACAGAAGCGCGAACGTCTTGGCGTTCAAGCACATGGCAGAAACAAGGTGTGAACAGATGAGCTGCTGCTATTTTCTCCGTTCGGCATGCTTCGTTGTAGCTCTCTTGCCGGTCGCCGGCTTAGCGGCTTGCTTTGCGCGACTAGCTCTGGGGAGAGAAGGAGATAGCGCCGGAAACCTCGCCTTTTGCCTTCTTCGGCGCTGGAACCTGGTTGCTGCGCCTTCTCTTTGTCCATGTGCACACACACGATTCCTCAGCGAAAACCATGCAGAAACCTTTCCACGAGCACCCAGGGATGTGCACCCAGCACCACGTGCACGCACACGCAGCTAGAGAAAAGCACCTACCTTTTCACACACTGATGCCTAAGCAAACGCGTGGCCACACACACGCACACATCCGCAAGCGCGCCTACTCCCATCTATTGAGGGAAAGACGGACGAGCAACGTCCTGACAGGCTTGAGGGGAAAAACGTCCGTTGACGGTTGGCATACTGCACGCCCGCCTACGGGGCTGCAGGGGAATCCACATTTGGAAGGTACCTGAAGATGTGTGCCTGTTCTTGGAGCTCCGCTAGTAGGGTAGCAAAGACACTCGTAGGCAGTACTGAATGCTGCTCCGTGCTACTTCTCCTCCGCTGGCAAATGCTTCACAGTCGCCCGAGGAAAGACGTTTAACAATCGATCTCCAAGAGGAACGAAACACATGATGCCATAAGGCGAAAGAATAGCAGGGCATCTCTTCACAGGCTTGTCCCTGATCTATAGCTGAGGGCAAACACTTGTGTGCTTGTGGGAGAGCCTGTGTCTTTCCTGGAAGCGTTTGGGAGTTTTGCTCAGACGCGTGTTTCCTCAAGTTCAAGAATCAAGATCTAGGATACCTGCAGACAGGTGCCTGTTTGTGTGGAGACAGTCTGTTTGAAACTGTGTTCCTCAGCGCCCGCTCTTTCTCCCCGTCGCTCCACACGCCTGGGAGTCCCTTTCTTTCTCTCCACAAGCACGTGTGTTGACTTCGTCGCACATGTGCATCTGCACAAGCGTTGAGCTCAGCAGAGCGTGTCTCTTGACACTTGATGTGCGTTGGCTGTGTCTGCCTGCTCCAGTGAAGAGAGAAACGGGAAATCATCTTGGTAGAGGCAACAAAGCAAAAGCGAGGCAGGATTGACATCTGCTCAACAGAGACGGATTCCCTGCGCTGACACAGTTCACAGTTACACGAGAAGCAATCTGAGCGGTCCGTCGACCGGAGACGTGTTTCCCAAGAGGTCGTTTAGCGAGTGAACAGCAGTGTGCGCGACTTTCAGGAGTGTGCCTGGAAAGTGCCAGAATCACCAGGAGCATCTGTGCAAAAGCTGCTGCCTCTGTGACCGCATTGAGGCACGTTCGCGTGTCTGCGAGTATATAGACGGCTCTTTCGCGTTCACTCCGAGGGAAACGGTCCGCTATTGCTTCTGTGCGCACAGACGCGATTCCCTTGTCTCTTGCGAACACAGGGAACTCTGTGCATCCAAATCTACAGGCTAAGGACGCGTCTGCATATGTTTTGGTGAACAATCGAGTGTGCGTGTTCTGACAGCTGCCTCTATGCAGACGCCTCCACAGAGCCACTTCTGAATGCCCCGCAGCCCAGGACTGAATGGATACACTAACAAGTGCACCGGTGTGAGCAACCACATATGCAGAAGGACGTCTTTCATCTCACAGAAGCGCGAACGTCTTGGCGTTCAAGCACATGGCAGAAACAAGGTGTGAACAGATGAGCTGCTGCTATTTTCTCCGTTCGGCATGCTTCGTTGTAGCTCTCTTGCCGGTCGCCGGCTTAGCGGCTTGCTTTGCGCGACTAGCTCTGGGGAGAGAAGGAGATAGCGCCGGAAACCTCGCCTTTTGCCTTCTTCGGCGCTGGAACCTGGTTGCTGCGCCTTCTCTTTGTCCATGTGCACACACACGATTCCTCAGCGAAAACCATGCAGAAACCTTTCCACGAGCACCCAGGGATGTGCACCCAGCACCACGTGCACGCACACGCAGCTAGAGAAAAGCACCTACCTTTTCACACACTGATGCCTAAGCAAACGCGTGGCCACACACACGCACACATCCGCAAGCGCGCCTACTCCCATCTATTGAGGGAAAGACGGACGAGCAACGTCCTGACAGGCTTGAGGGGAAAAACGTCCGTTGACGGTTGGCGTACTGCACGCCCGCCTACGGGGCTGCAGGGGAATCCACATTTGGAAGGTACCTGAAGATGTGTGCCTGTTCTTGGAGCTCCGCTAGTAGGGTAGCAAAGACACTCGTAGGCAGTACTGAATGCTGCTCCGTGCTACTTCTCCTCCGCTGGCAAATGCTTCACAGTCGCCCTAGGAAAGACGTTTAACAATCGATCTCCAAGAGGAACGAAACACATGATGCCATAAGGCGAAAGAATAGCAGGGCATCTCTTCACAGGCTTGTCCCTGATCTATAGCTGAGGGCAAACACTTGTGTGCTTGTGGGAGAGCCTGTGTCTTTCCTGGAAGCGTTTGGGAGTTTTGCTCAGACGCGTGTTTCCTCAAGTTCAAGAATCAAGAGCTAGGATACCTGCAGACAGGTGCCTGTTTGTGTGGAGACAGTCTGTTTGAAACTGTGTTCCTCAGCGCCCGCTCTTTCTCCCCGTCGCTCCACACGCCTGGGAGTCCCTTTCTTTCTCTCCACAAGCACGTGTGTTGACTTCGTCGCACATGTGCATCTGCACAAGCGTTGAGCTCAGCAGAGCGTGTCTCTTGACACTTGATGTGCGTTGGCTGTGTCTGCCTGCTCCAGTAAAGAGAGAAACGGGAAATCATCTTGGTAGAGGCAACAAAGCAAAAGCGAGGCAGGATTGACATCTGCTCAACAGAGACGGATTCCCTGCGCTGACACAGTTCACAGTTACACGAGAAGCAATCTGAGCGGTCCGTCGACCGGAGACGTGTTTCCCAAGAGGTCGTTTAGCGAGTGAACAGCAGTGTGCGCGACTTTCAGGAGTGTGCCTGGAAAGTGCCAGAATCACCAGGAGCATCTGTGCAAAAGCTGCTGCCTCTGTGACCGCACTGAGGCACGTTCGCGTGTCTGCGAGTATATAGACGGCTCTTTCGCGTTCACTCCGAGGGAAACGGTCCGCTATTGCTTCTGTGCGCACAGACGCGATTCCCTTGTCTCTTGCGAACACAGGGAACTCTGTGCATCCAAATCTACAGGCTAAGGACGCGTCTGCATATGTTTTGGTGAACAATCGAGTGTGCGTGTTCTGACAGCTGCCTCTATGCAGACGTCTCCACAGAGCCACTTCTGAATGCCCCGCAGCCCAGGACTGAATGGATACACTAACAAGTGCACCGCTGTGAGCAACCACATATGCAGAAGGACGTCTTTCATCTCACAGAAGCGCGAACGTCTTGGCGTTCAAGCACATGGCAGAAACAAGGTGTGAACAGATGAGCTGCTGCTATTTTCTCCGTTCGGCATGCTTCGTTGTAGCTCTCTTGCCGGTCGCCGGCTTAGCGGCTTGCTTTGCGCGACTAGCTCTGGGGAGAGAAGGAGATAGCGCCGGAAACCTCGCCTTTTGCCTTCTTCGGCGCTGGAACCTGGTTGCTGCGCCTTCTCTTTGTCCGTGTGCACACACACGATTCCTCAGCGAAAACCATGCAGAAACCTTTCCACGAGCACCCAGGGATGTGCACCCAGCACCACGTGCACGCACACGCAGCTAGAGAAAAGCACCTACCTTTTCACACACTGATGCCTAAGCAAACGCGTGGCCACACACACGCACACATCCGCAAGCGCGCCTACTCCCTTCTATTGAGGGAAAGACGGACGAGCAACGTCCTGACAGGCTTGAGGGGAAAAACGTCCGTTGACGGTTGGCGTACTGCACGCCCGCCTACGGGGCTGCAGGGGAATCCACATTTGGAAGGTACCTGAAGATGTGTGCCTGTTCTTGGAGCTCCGCTAGTAGGGTAGCAAAGACACTCGTAGGCAGTACTGAATGCTGCTCCGTGCTACTTCTCCTCCGCTGGCAAATGCTTCACAGTCGCCCGAGGAAAGACGTTTAACAATCGATCTCCAAGAGGAACGAAACACATGATGCCATAAGGCGAAAGAATAGCAGGGCATCTCTTCACAGGCTTGTCCCTGATCTATAGCTGAGGGCAAACACTTGTGTGCTTGTGGGAGAGCCTGTGTCTTTCCTGGAAGCGTTTGGGAGTTTTGCTCAGACGCGTGTTTCCTCAAGTTCAAGAATCAAGATCTAGGATACCTGCAGACAGGTGCCTGTTTGTGTGGAGACAGTCTGTTTGAAACTGTGTTCCTCAGCGCCCGCTCTTTCTCCCGGTCGCTCCACACGCCTGGGAGTCCCTTTCTTTCTCTCCACAAGCACGTGTGTTGACTTCGTCGCACATGTGCATCTGCACAAGCGTTGAGCTCAGCAGAGCGTGTCTCTTGACACTTGATGTGCGTTGGCTGTGTCTGCGTGCTCCAGTGAAGAGAGAAACGGGAAATCATCTTGGTAGAGGCAACAAAGCAAAAGCGAGGCAGGATCGACATCTGCTCAACAGAGACGGATTCCCTGCGCTGACACAGTTCACAGTTACACGAGAAGCAATCTGAGCGGACCGTCGACCGGAGACGTGTTTCCCAAGAGGTCGTTTAGCGAGTGAACAGCAGTGTGCGCGACTTTCAGGAGTGTGCCTGGAAAGTGCCAGAATCACCAGGAGCATCTGTGCAAAAGCTGCTGCCTCTGTGACCGCATTGAGGCACGTTCGCGTGTCTGCGAGTATATAGACGGCTCTTTCGCGTTCACTCCGAGGGAAACGGTCCGCTATTGCTTCTGTGCGCACAGACGCGATTCCCTTGTCTCTTGCGAACACAGGGAACTCTGTGCATCCAAATCTACAGGCTAAGGACGCGTCTGCATATGTTTTGGTGAACAATCGAGTGTGCGTGTTCTGACAGCTGCCTCTATGCAGACGTCTCCACAGAGCCACTTCTGAATGCCCCGCAGCCCAGGACTGAATGGATACACTAACAAGTGCACCGCTGTGAGCAACCACATATGCAGAAGGACGTCTTTCATCTCACAGAAGCGCGAACGTCTTGGCGTTCAAGCACATGGCAGAAACAAGGTGTGAACAGATGAGCTGCTGCTATTTTCTCCGTTCGGCATGCTTCGTTGTAGCTCTCTTGCCGGTCGCCGGCTTAGCGGCTTGCTTTGCGCGACTAGCTCTGGGGAGAGAAGGAGATAGCGCCGGAAACCTCGCCTTTTGCCTTCTTCGGCGCTGGAACCTGGTTGCTGCGCCTTCTCTTTGTCCATGTGCACACACACGATTCCTCAGCGAAAACCATGCAGAAACCTTTCCACGAGCACCCAGGGATGTGCACCCAGCACCACGTGCACGCACACGCAGCTAGAGAAAAGCACCTACCTTTTCACACACTGATGCCTAAGCAAACGCGTGGCCACACACACGCACACATCCGCAAGCGCGCCTACTCCCTTCTATTGAGGGAAAGACGGACGAGCAACGTCCTGACAGGCTTGAGGGGAAAAACGTCCGTTGACGGTTGGCGTACTGCACGCCCGCCTACGGGGCTGCAGGGGAATCCACATTTGGAAGGTACCTGAAGATGTGTGCCTGTTCTTGGAGCTCCGCTAGTAGGGTAGCAAAGACACTCGTAGGCAGTACTGAATGCTGCTCCGTGCTACTTCTCCTCCGCTGGCAAATGCTTCACAGTCGCCCGAGGAAAGACGTTTAACAATCGATCTCCAAGAGGAACGAAACACATGATGCCATAAGGCGAAAGAATAGCAGGGCATCTCTTCACAGGCTTGTCCCCGATCTATAGCTGAGGGCAAACACTTGTGTGCTTGTGGGAGAGCCTGTGTCTTTCCTGGAAGCGTTTGGGAGTTTTGCTCAGACGCGTGTTTCCTCAAGTTCAAGAATCAAGATCTAGGATACCTGCAGACAGGTGCCTGTTTGTGTGGAGACAGTCTGTTTGAAACTGTGTTCCTCAGCGCCCGCTCTTTCTCCCCGTCGCTCCACACGCCTGGGAGTCCCTTTCTTTCTCTCCACAAGCACGTGTGTTGACTTCGTCGCACATGTGCATCTGCACAAGCGTTGAGCTCAGCAGAGCGTGTCTCTTGACACTTGATGTGCGTTGGCTGTGTCTGCCTGCTCCAGTGAAGAGAGAAACGGGAAATCATCTTGGTAGAGGCAACAAAGCAAAAGCGAGGCAGGATTGACATCTGCTCAACAGAGACGGATTCCCTGCGCTGACACAGTTCACAGTTACACGAGAAGCAATCTGAGCGGTCCGTCGACCGGAGACGTGTTTCCCAAGAGGTCGTTTAGCGAGTGAACAGCAGTGTGCGCGACTTTCAGGAGTGTGCCTGGAAAGTGCCAGAATCACCAGGAGCATCTGTGCAAAAGCTGCTGCCTCTGTGACCGCATTGAGGCACGTTCGCGTGTCTGCGAGTATATAGACGGCTCTTTCGCGTTCACTCCGAGGGAAACGGTCCGCTATTGCTTCTGTGCGCACAGACGCGATTCCCTTGTCTCTTGCGAACACAGGGAACTCTGTGCATCCAAATCTACAGGCTAAGGACGCGTCTGCATATGTTTTGGTGAACAATCGAGTGTGCGTGTTCTGACAGCTGCCTCTATGCAGACGTCTCCACAGAGCCACTTCTGAATGCCCCGCAGCCCAGGACTGAATGGATACACTAACAAGTGCACCGGTGTGAGCAACCACATATGCAGAAGGACGTCTTTCATCTCACAGAAGCGCGAACGTCTTGGCGTTCAAGCACATGGCAGAAACAAGGTGTGAACAGATGAGCTGCTGCTATTTTCTCCGTTCGGCATGCTTCGTTGTAGCTCTCTTGCCGGTCGCCGGCTTAGCGGCTTGCTTTGCGCGACTAGCTCTGGGGAGAGAAGGAGATAGCGCCGGAAACCTCGCCTTTTGCCTTCTTCGGCGCTGGAACCTGGTTGCTGCGCCTTCTCTTTGTCCGTGTGCACACACACGATTCCTCAGCGAAAACCATGCAGAAACCTTTCCACGAGCACCCAGGGATGTGCACCCAGCACCACGTGCACGCACACGCAGCTAGAGAAAAGCACCTACCTTTTCACACACTGATGCCTAAGCAAACGCGTGGCCACACACACGCACACATCCGCAAGCGCGCCTACTCCCATCTCTTGAGGGAAAGACGGACGAGCAACGTCCTGACAGGCTTGAGGGGAAAAACGTCCGTTGACGGTTGGCGTACTGCACGCCCGCCTACGGGGCTGCAGGGGAATCCACATTTGGAAGGTACCTGAAGATGTGTGCCTGTTCTTGGAGCTCCGCTAGTAGGGTAGCAAAGACACTCGTAGGCAGTACTGAATGCTGCTCCGTGCTACTTCTCCTCCGCTGGCAAATGCTTCACAGTCGCCCGAGGAAAGACGTTTAACAATCGATCTCCAAGAGGAACGAAACACATGATGCCATAAGGCGAAAGAATAGCAGGGCATCTCTTCACAGGCTTGTCCCTGATCTATAGCTGAGGGCAAACACTTGTGTGCTTGTGGGAGAGCCTGTGTCTTTCCTGGAAGCGTTTGGGAGTTTTGCTCAGACGCGTGTTTCCTCAAGTTCAAGAATCAAGATCTAGGATACCTGCAGACAGGTGCCTGTTTGTGTGGAGACAGTCTGTTTGAAACTGTGTTCCTCAGCGCCCGCTCTTTCTCCCTGTCGCTCCACACGCCTGGGAGTCCCTTTCTTTCTCTCCACAAGCACGTGTGTTGACTTCGTCGCACATGTGCATCTGCACAAGCGTTGAGCTCAGCAGAGCGTGTCTCTTGACACTTGATGTGCGTTGGCTGTGTCTGCCTGCTCCAGTGAAGAGAGAAACGGGAAATCATCTTGGTAGAGGCAACAAAGCAAAAGCGAGGCAGGATTGACATCTGCTCAACAGAGACGGATTCCCTGCGCTGACACAGTTCACAGTTACACGAGAAGCAATCTGAGCGGTCCGTCGACCGGAGACGTGTTTCCCAAGAGGTCGTTTAGCGAGTGAACAGCAGTGTGCGCGACTTTCAGGAGTGTGCCTGGAAAGTGCCAGAATCACCAGGAGCATCTGTGCAAAAGCTGCTGCCTCTGTGACCGCACTGAGGCACGTTCGCGTGTCTGCGAGTATATAGACGGCTCTTTCGCGTTCACTCCGAGGGAAACGGTCCGCTATTGCTTCTGTGCGCACAGACGCGATTCCCTTGTCTCTTGCGAACACAGGGAACTCTGTGCATCCAAATCTACAGGCTAAGGACGCGTCTGCATATGTTTTGGTGAACAATCGAGTGTGCGTGTTCTGACAGCTGCCTCTATGCAGACGTCTCCACAGAGCCACTTCTGAATGCCCCGCAGCCCAGGACTGAATGGATACACTAACAAGTGCACCGGTGTGAGCAACCACATATGCAGAAGGACGTCTTTCATCTCACAGAAGCGCGAACGTCTTGGCGTTCAAGCACATGGCAGAAACAAGGTGTGAACAGATGAGCTGCTGCTATTTTCTCCGTTCGGCATGCTTCGTTGTAGCTCTCTTGCCGGTCGCCGGCTTAGCGGCTTGCTTTGCGCGACTAGCTCTGGGGAGAGAAGGAGATAGCGCCGGAAACCTCGCCTTTTGCCTTCTTCGGCGCTGGAACCTGGTTGCTGCGCCTTCTCTTTGTCCATGTGCACACACACGATTCCTCAGCGAAAACCATGCAGAAACCTTTCCACGAGCACCCAGGGATGTGCACCCAGCACCACGTGCACGCACACGCAGCTAGAGAAAAGCACCTACCTTTTCACACACTGATGCCTAAGCAAACGCGTGGCCACACACACGCACACATCCGCAAGCGCGCCTACTCCCTTCTATTGAGGGAAAGACGGACGAGCAACGTCCTGACAGGCTTGAGGGGAAAAACGTCCGTTGACGGTTGGCGTACTGCACGCCCGCCTACGGGGCTGCAGGGGAATCCACATTTGGAAGGTACCTGAAGATGTGTGCCTGTTCTTGGAGCTCCGCTAGTAGGGTAGCAAAGACACTCGTAGGCAGTACTGAATGCTGCTCCGTGCTACTTCTCCTCCGCTGGCAAATGCTTCACAGTCGCCCGAGGAAAGACGTTTAACAATCGATCTCCAAGAGGAACGAAACACATGATGCCATAAGGCGAAAGAATAGCAGGGCATCTCTTCACAGGCTTGTCCCTGATCTATAGCTGAGGGCAAACACTTGTGTGCTTGTGGGAGAGCCTGTGTCTTTCCTGGAAGCGTTTGGGAGTTTTGCTCAGACGCGTGTTTCCTCAAGTTCAAGAATCAAGATCTAGGATACCTGCAGACAGGTGCCTGTTTGTGTGGAGACAGTCTGTTTGAAACTGTGTTCCTCAGCGCCCGCTCTTTCTCCCCGTCGCTCCACACGCCTGGGAGTCCCTTTCTTTCTCTCCACAAGCACGTGTGTTGACTTTGTCGCACATGTGCATCTGCACAAGCGTTGAGCTCAGCAGAGCGTGTCTCTTGTCACTTGATGTGCGTTGGCTGTGTCTGCCTGCTCCAGTGAAGAGAGAAACGGGAAATCATCTTGGTAGAGGCAACAAAGCAAAAGCGAGGCAGGATTGACATCTGCTCAACAGAGACGGATTCCCTGCGCTGACACAGTTCACAGTTACACGAGAAGCAATCTGAGCGGTCCGTCGACCGGAGACGTGTTTCCCAAGAGGTCGTTTAGCGAGTGAACAGCAGTGTGCGCGACTTTCAGGAGTGTGCCTGGAAAGTGCCAGAATCACCAGGAGCATCTGTGCAAAAGCTGCTGCCTCTGTGACCGCACTGAGGCACGTTCCCGTGTCTGCGAGTATATAGACGGCTCTTTCGCGTTCACTCCGAGGGAAACGGTCCGCTATTGCTTCTGTGCGCACAGACGCGATTCCCTTGTCTCTTGCGAACACAGGGAACTCTGTGCATCCAAATCTACAGGCTAAGGACGCGTCTGCATATGTTTTGGTGAACAATCGAGTGTGCGTGTTCTGACAGCTGCCTCTATGCAGACGTCTCCACAGAGCCACTTCTGAATGCCCCGCAGCCCAGGACTGAATGGATACACTAACAAGTGCACCGGTGTGAGCAACCACATATGCAGAAGGACGTCTTTCATCTCACAGAAGCGCGAACGTCTTGGCGTTCAAGCACATGGCAGAAACAAGGTGTGAACAGATGAGCTGCTGCTATTTTCTCCGTTCGGCATGCTTCGTTGTAGCTCTCTTGCCGGTCGCCGGCTTAGCGGCTTGCTTTGCGCGACTAGCTCTGGGGAGAGAAGGAGATAGCGCCGGAAACCTCGCCTTTTGCCTTCTTCGGCGCTGGAACCTGGTTGCTGCGCCTTCTCTTTGTCCATGTGCACACACACGATTCTTCAGCGAAAACCATGCAGAAACCTTTCCACGAGCACCCAGGGATGTGCACCCAGCACCACGTGCACGCACACGCAGCTAGAGAAAAGCACCTACCTTTTCACACACTGATGCCTAAGCAAACGCGTGGCCACACACACGCACACATCCGCAAGCGCGCCTACTCCCATCTATTGAGGGAAAGACGGACGAGCAACGTCCTGACAGGCTTGAGGGGAAAAACGTCCGTTGACGGTTGGCGTACAGCACGCCCGCCTACGGGGCTGCAGGGGAATCCACATTTGGAAGGTACCTGAAGATGTGTGCCTGTTCTTGGAGCTCCGCTAGTAGGGTAGCAAAGACACTCGTAGGCAGTACTGAATGCTGCTCCGTGCTACTTCTCCTCCGCTGGCAAATGCTTCACAGTCGCCCGAGGAAAGACGTTTAACAATCGATCTCCAAGAGGAACGAAACACATGATGCCATAAGGCGAAAGAATAGCAGGGCATCTCTTCACAGGCTTGTCCCTGATCTATAGCTGAGGGCAAACACTTGTGTGCTTGTGGGAGAGCCTGTGTCTTTCCTGGAAGCGTTTGGGAGTTTTGCTCAGACGCGTGTTTCCTCAAGTTCAAGAATCAAGATCTAGGATACCTGCAGACAGGTGCCTGTTTGTGTGGAGACAGTCTGTTTGAAACTGTGTTCCTCAGCGCCCGCTCTTTCTCCCCGTCGCTCCACACGCCTGGGAGTCCCTTTCTTTCTCTCCACAAGCACGTGTGTTGACTTCGTCGCACATGTGCATCTGCACAAGCGTTGAGCTCAGCAGAGCGTGTCTCTTGACACTTGATGTGCGTTGGCTGTGTCTGCCTGCTCCAGTGAAGAGAGAAACGGGAAATCATCTTGGTAGAGGCAACAAAGCAAAAGCGAGGCAGGATTGACATCTGCTCAACAGAGACGGATTCCCTGCGCTGACACAGTTCACAGTTACACGAGAAGCAATCTGAGCGGTCCGTCGACCGGAGACGTGTTTCCCAAGAGGTCGTTTAGCGAGTGAACAGCAGTGTGCGCGACTTTCAGGAGTGTGCCTGGAAAGTGCCAGAATCACCAGGAGCATCTGTGCAAAAGCTGCTGCCTCTGTGACCGCACTGAGGCACGTTCCCGTGTCTGCGAGTATATAGACGGCTCTTTCGCGTTCACTCCGAGGGAAACGGTCCGCTATTGCTTCTGTGCGTACAGACGCGATTCCCTTGTCTCTTGCGAACACAGGGAACTCTGTGCATCCAAATCTACAGGCTAAGGACGCGTCTGCATATGTTTTGGTGAACAATCGAGTGTGCGTGTTCTGACAGCTGCCTCTATGCAGACGTCTCCACAGAGCCACTTCTGAATGCCCCGCAGCCCAGGACTGAATGGATACACTAACAAGTGCACCGGTGTGAGCAACCACATATGCAGAAGGACGTCTTTCATCTCACAGAAGCGCGAACGTCTTGGCGTTCAAGCACATGGCAGAAACAAGGTGTGAACAGATGAGCTGCTGCTATTTTCTCCGTTCGGCATGCTTCGTTGTAGCTCTCTTGCCGGTCGCCGGCTTAGCGGCTTGCTTTGCGCGACTAGGTCTGGGGAGAGAAGGAGATAGCGCCGGAAACCTCGCCTTTTGCCTTCTTCGGCGCTGGAACCTGGTTGCTGCGCCTTCTCTTTGTCCATGTGCACACACACGATTCCTCAGCGAAAACCATGCAGAAACCTTTCCACGAGCACCCAGGGATGTGCACCCAGCACCACGTGCACGCACACGCAGCTAGAGAAAAGCACCTACCTTTTCACACACTGATGCCTAAGCAAACGCGTGGCCACACACACGCACACATCCGCAAGCGCGCCTACTCCCATCTATTGAGGGAAAGACGGACGAGCAACGTCCTGACAGGCTTGAGGGGAAAAACGTCCGTTGACGGTTGGCGTACTGCACGCCCGCCTACGGGGCTGCAGGGGAATCCACATTTGGAAGGTACCTGAAGATGTGTGCCTGTTCTTGGAGCTCCGCTAGTAGGGTAGCAAAGACACTCGTAGGCAGTACTGAATGCTGCTCCGTGCTACTTCTCCTCCGCTGGCAAATGCTTCACAGTCGCCCGAGGAAAGACGTTTAACAATCGATCTCCAAGAGGAACGAAACACATGATGCCATAAGGCGAAAGAATAGCAGGGCATCTCTTCACAGGCTTGTCCCCGATCTATAGCTGAGGGCAAACACTTGTGTGCTTGTGGGAGAGCCTGTGTCTTTCCTGGAAGCGTTTGGGAGTTTTGCTCAGACGCGTGTTTCCTCAAGTTCAAGAATCAAGATCTAGGATACCTGCAGACAGGTGCCTGTTTGTGTGGAGACAGTCTGTTTGAAACTGTGTTCCTCAGCGCCCGCTCTTTCTCCCCGTCGCTCCACACGCCTGGGAGTCCCTTTCTTTCTCTCCACAAGCACGTGTGTTGACTTCGTCGCACATGTGCATCTGCACAAGCGTTGAGCTCAGCAGAGCGTGTCTCTTGACACTTGATGTGCGTTGGCTGTGTCTGCGTGCTCCAGTGAAGAGAGAAACGGGAAATCATCTTGATAGAGGCAACAAAGCAAAACCGAGGCAGGATTGACATCTGCTCAACAGAGACGGATTCCCTGCGCTGACACAGTTCACAGTTACACGAGAAGCAATCTGAGCGGTCCGTCGACCGGAGACATGTTTCCCAAGAGGTCGTTTAGCGAGTGAACAGCAGTGTGCGCGACTTTCAGGAGTGTGCGTGGAAAGTGCCAGAATCACCAGAGCATCTGTGCAAAAGCTGCTGCCTCTGTGACCGCAGTGAGGCACGTTCGCGTGTCTGCGAGTATATAGACGGCTCTTTCGCGTTCACTCTGAGGGAAACGGTCCGCTATTGCTTCTGTGCGTACAGACGCGATTCCCTTGTCTCTTGCGAACACAGGGAACTCTGTGTATCCAAATCTACAGGCTAAGGACGCGTCTCCATATGTTTTGGTGAACAATCGAGTGTGCGTGTTCTGATAGCTGCCTCTATGCAGACGTCTCCACAGAGCCACTTCTGAATGCCCCGCAGCCCAGGACTGAATGGATACACTAACAAGTGCACCGGTGTGAGCAACCACATATGCAGAAGGACGTCTTTCATCTCCCAGAAGCGCGAACGTCTTGGCGTTCAAGCACATGGCAGAAACAAGGTGTGAACAGATGAGCTGCTGCTATTTTCTCCGTTCGGCATGCTTCGTTGTAGCTCTCTTGTCCGTCGCCGGCTTAGCGGCTTGCTTTGCGCGTCTAGGTCTGGAGAGAGAAGGAGATAGCACCGGAAACCTCGCCTTTTGCCTTCTTCGGCGCTGGAACCTGGTTGCTGCGCCTTCTCTTTGTCCATGTGCACACACACGATTCCTCAGCGAAAACCATGCAGAAACCTTTCCACGAGCACCCAGGGATGTGCACCCAGCACCACGTGCACGCACACGCAGCTAGAGAAAAGCACCTACCTTTTCACACACTGATGCCTAAGCAGACGCGTGGCCACACACACGCACACATCCGCAAGCGCGCCCACTCCCATCTATTGAGGTTGGGGATAGGGGTTGGGGTTAAGTTTAGATTTGGGGTTAGGGGTTGGGGTTAGGTTTAGATTTGGGGTTAGGGGTTGGGGTTAGGGGTTGGGGTTAGGTTTAGATTTGGGGTTAGGTTTACATATGGGGTTAGGAGTTGGGGTTAGGTTTAGATTTGGGGTTAGGTTTAGATTTGGGGTTAGGGTTTGGGGTTAGGTGGAGATTTGGGGTTAGGTTTACATTTGGAGTTAGGGGTTGGGGTTAGGTGTAGATTTGGGGTTTAGATTTGGTGCTAGGTTTAGATTTGGAGTTTAGATTTGGGGTTAGGTTTAGATTTGGGGTTTAGATTTGGGGTTAGGTGTTGGGGTTAGATATTGGGGTTAGGTTTAGATTTGGGGTAAGGGGTTGGGGTTAGGTTTAGATTTGGGCTTAGGGGTTGGCGTTAGGTTTAGATTTGGGGTTAGGTTTGAATTTGGGGTTAGTGGTTGGGGTTAGGTTAAGATTTGGGGTTAGGTTTAAATTTGGGGTTAGGGGTTGGGGTTAGGTTTAGATTTGGGGTTAGGTTTAGATTTGGGGTTAGGGGTTGGGGTTAGGTTTAGATTTGGGGTTAGGTTTAGATTTGGGGTCAGGGGTTGAGGTTAGGTTTAGATTTGGGGTTAGGTTTAGATTTGGGGTTTAGATTTGGAGTTAGGTTTAGATTTGGGGTTTAGATTTGGGGTTTAGATTTGGGGTTAGGTTTAGATTTGGGGTTAGGGGTTGCGGTTAGGTTTAGATTAGGGGTCAGGTTTAGATTTGGGGTCAGGTTTAGATTTGGGGTTAGGGGTTTGGGTTACGTTTAGATTTGGGTTTAGGTTTAGATTTGGGGTTAGGGGTTGGGGTTAGGTTTAGATTTGGGGTTAGGTTTAGATTTGGGGTTAGGGGTTGGGGTTAGGTTTAGATTTGGGGTTTAGATTTGGGGTTAGGTTTAGATTTGGGATTTAGATTTGGGGTTAGGTTTAGATTTGGGGTTAGGTTTAGATTTGGGGTTTAGATTTGGGGTTAGGTTTAGATTTGGGGTTAGGTTTAGATTTGAGTTTAGGGGTTGGGGTTAGGTTTAGATTTGGGGTTAGGTTTAGATTTGGGGTTCAGATTTGGGGTTAGGTTTAGATTTGGGGTTTAGATTTGGGGTTAGGTTTAGATTTGGGGTTAGGTTTAGATTTGGGGTTTAGATTTGGGGTTAGGTTTAGATTTGGGGTTAGGTTTAGATTTGGGTTTAGGGGTTGGGGTTAGGTTTAGATTTGGGGCTAGGTTTAGATTTGGGTTTTAGATTTGGGGTTAGGTTTAGATTTGGTGTTAGGTTTATATTTGGGGTTTAGATTTGGGGTTAGGTTTAGATTTGGGGTTAGGGGTTGGGGTTAGGTTTAGATTTGGCGTTAGGTTTAGATTTGGGGTTAGGTTTAGATTTGGGGTTAGGTTTAGATTTGGGGTTAGGTTTAGATTTGGGGTTAGGGGTTGGGGTTAGGTTTAGATTTGGGGTTAGGTTTAGATTAGGGGTTGGGGGTTGGGGTTAGGTTTAGATTTGGGTTAGGTTTAGATTTGGGGTTAGGGGTTGGGGTTAGGTTTAGATTTGGTGTTAGGTTTAGATTTGGGGTTTAGATTTGCAGTTAGGTTTAGATTTGGGGTTAGGTTTAGATTTGGGGTTTAGATTTGGGGTTAGGTTTAGATTTGGGGTTAGGGGTTGGGGTTAGGTTTAGATTTGGGGTTAGGTTTAGATTTGGGGTTAGGGGTTGGGGTTAGGTTTAGATTTGGGTTTAGGTTTAGATTTGGGGTTTAGATTTGGGGTTAGGTTTAGATTTGGGGTTAGGTTTAGATTTGGGGTTAGGTTTAGATTTGGGGTTAGGGGTTGGGGTTAGGTTTAGGTTTGGGTTTTAGAGTTGGGGTTAGGTTTAGATTTGGGGCTAGGTTTAGCTTTGGGCTTAGGGGTTGGGGTTGGGTTTAGATTTGGGGTTAGGTTTAGATTTGGGGTTTAGATTTGGGGTTAGGTTTAGATTTGGGGTTTAGATTTGGGGTTAGGTTTAGATTTGGGGTTAGGGGTTGGGGTTAGGTTTAGATTTGGGGTTAGGTTTAGATTTGGGGTTTAGATTTGGGGTTATGTTTAGATTTGGGGTTAGGGGTTGGGGTTAGGTTTAGATTTGGAGTTAGGTTTAGATTTGGGGTTTAGATTTGGGGTTAGGTTTAGATTTGGGGTTAGGGGTTGGGGTTAGGTTTAGATTAGGGGTCAGGTTTAGATTTGGGGTCAGGTTTAGATTTGGGGTTAGGGGTTTGGGTTAGGTTTAGATTTGGGGTTAGGTTTAGATTTGGGGTTAGGGGTTGGGGTTAGGTTTAGATTTGGGGTTAGGTTTAGATTTGGGGATAGGGGTTGGGGTTAGGTTTAGATTTGGGGTTTAGATTTGGGTTTAGGTTTAGATTTGGGGTTTAGATTTGGGGTTAGGTTTAGATTTGGGGTTTAGATTTGGGGTTAGGTTTAGATTTGGGGTTAGGTTTAGATTTGGGGTTAGGTTTAGATTTGGGTTTAGGGGTTGGCGTTAAGTTTAGATTTGGGGTTAGGTTTAGATTTGGGGTTTAGATTTGGGGTTAGGTTTAGATTTGGGGTTTAGATTTGGGGTTAGGTTTAGATTTGGGGTTAGGGGTTGGGGTTAGGTTTAGGTTTGGGGTTAGGTTGAGATTTGGGGTTTAGATTTGTGGATAGGTTTAGATTTGGGGTTAGGTTTAGATTTGGGTTTAGGGGTTGGGGTTAGGTTTAGATTTGGGGCTAGGTTTAGATTTGGGTTTTAGATTTGGGGTTAGGTTTAGATTTGGGGTTAGGTTTATATTTGGGGTTTAGATTTGGGGTTAGGTTTAGATTTGGGGTTAGGGGTTGGGGTTAGGTTTAGATTTGGCGTTAGGTTTAGATTTGGGGTTTAGATTTGGGGTTAGGTTTAGATTTGGGGTTAGGTTTAGATTTGGGGTTAGGGGTTGGGGTTAGGTTTAGATTTGGGGTTAGGTTTAGATTAGGGGTTGGGGGTTGGGGTTAGGTTTAGATTTGGGGTTAGGTTTAGATTTGGGGTTTAGATTTGCAGTTAGGTTTAGATTTGGGGTTAGGTTTAGATTTGGGGTTTAGATTTGGGGTTAGGTTTAGATTTGGGGTTAGGGGTTGGGGTTAAGTTTAGATTTGGGGTTAGGTTTAGATTTGGGGTTAGGGGTTGGGGTTAGGTTTAGATTTGGGTTTAGGTTTAGATTTGGGGTTTAGATTTGGGGTTAGGTTTAGATTTGGGGTTAGGTTTAGATTTGGGGTTAGGTTTAGATTTGGGGTTAGGGGTTGGGGTTAGGTTTAGGTTTGGGTTTTAGAGTTGGGGTTAGGTTTAGATTTGGGGTTAGGGGTTGGGGTTAGGTTTAGATTTGGGGTTAGGTTTAGATTTGGGGTTTAGATTTGGGGTTAGGTTTAGATTTGGGGTTAGGGGTTGGGGTTAGGTTTCGATTTAAGGTTTAGATTTGGGGTTAGGTTTAGATTTGGGGTTAGGGGTTGGGGTTAGGTTTAGATTTGGGGTTAGGTTTAGATTTGGGGTTAGGGGTTGTGGTTAGGTTTAGATTTGGGGTTAGGTTTAGATTTGGGGTTAGGGGTTGGGGTTAGGTTTAGATTTGGGGTTAGGTTTAGATTTGGGGTTTAGATTTGGGGTTAGGTTTAGATTTGGGGTTAGGGGTTGGGGTTAGGGTTTGGGGTTAGGTTTAGATTTGGGGTTAGGGTTTGGAGTTACGGGTTGGGGTTAGGTTTAGATTTGGGGTTAGGGATTGGGGTTAGGGTTTGGGGTTAGGTGTTGGGGTTAGGGGTTGAGGTTAGGTTTAGATTTGGGGTTAGGGGTTGGGGTTAGGGGTTGGGGTTAGGTTTAGATTTGTGGTTAGGGGTTGGGTTTTAGGGGTTGGGGTTAGGTTTAGATTTGGGGTTAGGGGTTGGGGTTAGGTTTTGGGGTTAGGGATTGGGGTTAGGTTTAGATTTGGGGTTAGGGGTTGGGGTTTAGGGGTTGGGGTTAGGTTTAGATTTGGGGTTAGGGGTTGGGGTTAGGGGTTGGGGTTAGGGGTTGAGGTTAGGTTTAGATTTGGGCTTAGGGGTTGGGGTTAGGGGTTGGGGTTAGGTTTAGATTTGGGGTAGGGGTTGGGGTTTAGGGGTTGGGGTTAGGTTTAGATTTGAGGTTAGGGGTTGGGTTTTAGGGGTTGGGGTTAGGTTTAGATTTGGGGTTAGGGTTTGGGGTTAGGGATTGGGGTTAGGTTTAGATTTGGGGTTAGGGGTTGGGGTTAGGGATTGGGGTTAGGTTTAGATTTGGGGTTAGGTTTAGATTTGGGGTTAGGGGTTGGGGTTTAGGGGTTGGGGTTAGGGGTTGGGGTTAGGGGTTGGGGTTAGGGGTTGAGGTTAGGTTTAGATTTGGGGTTAGGGGTTGGGGTTAGGGGTTGGGGTTAGGTTTAGATTTGCGGTTATGGGTTGGGGTTTAGGGGTTGGGGTTAGGTTTAGATTTGGGGTTATGGTTTGGGGTTAGGGATTGGGGTTAGGTTTAGATTTGGGGTTAGGGGTTGGGGTTTAGGGGTTGGGGTTAGGTTTAGATTTGGGGTTAGGGGTTGGGGTTAGGGTTTGGGGTTAGGGATTGGGGTTAGGTTTAGATTTGGGGTTAGGGGTTGGGGTTAGGTTTAGATTTGGAGTTAGGGGTTGGGGTTAGGTTTAGATTTGGGGTTAGGGGTTGGGGTTAGGGTTTGGGGTTAGGGATTGGGGTTAGGTTTAGATTTGGGGTTAGGTTTAGATTTGGGGTTGGGGGTTGGGGTTAGGTATTGGGGTTAGGGATTGGGGTTAGGTTTACATTTGGGGTTAGGTTTAGATTTGGGGTTGGGGGTTGGGGTTAGGGTTTGGGGTTAGGGATTGGGGTTAGGTTTAGATTTGTGGTTAGGGGTTGGGGTTAGGGATTGGGGTTAGGTTTAGATTTGGGGTTAGGGGTTGGGGTTTAGGGGTTGGGGTTAGGTTTAGATTTGGGGTTAGGGGTTGGGGTTAGGGTTTGGGGTTAGGTTTAGATTTGGGGTTAGGGGTTGGGGTTTAGGGGTTGGGGTTAAGTTTAGATTTGGGGTTAGGGTTTGGGGTTAGGGATTGGGGTTAGGTTTAGATTTCGGGTTAGGGGTTGGGGTTAGGGGTTGGGGTTAGGGGTTGTGGTTAGGGGTTGAGGTTAGGTTTAGATTTGGGGTTAGGGGTTGGGGTTAGGTTTAGATTTGGGGTTAGGGTTTGGGGTTAGGGATTGGGGTTAGGTTTAGATTTGGGGTTAGGGGTTGCGGTTAGGGATTGGGGTTAGGTTTAGATTTGGGGTTAGGTGTTGGGGTTTAGGGGTTGGGGTTAGGTTTAGATTTGGCGTCAGGGGTTGGGGTTAGGGGTTGGGGTTAGGGGTTGAGGTTAGGTTTAGATTTGGGGTTAGGGGTTGGGGTTAGGTTTAGATTTGGAGTTAGGGATTGGGGTTAGGTTTAGATTTGGGGTTAGGGGTTGGGGTTAGGGTTTGGGGTTAGGTTTAGATTTGGGGTTAGGGGTTGGGGTTTAGGGGTTGGGGTTAGGTTTAGATTTGGGGTTAGGGGTTGGGGTTTAGGGGTTGGGGTTAGGTTTAGATTTGGGGTTAGGGGTTGGGGTTAGGGGTTGGGGTTAGAGGTTGGGGTTAGGGGTTGGGGTTAGGGGTTGAGGTTAGGTTTAGATTTGGGATTAGGGGTTGGGGTTAGGGGTTGGGGTTAGGTTTAGATTTGGAGTTAGGGATTGGGGTTAGGTTTAGATTTGGGGTTAGGGTTTGGGGTTAGGGATTGGGGTTAGGTTTCTATTTGGGGTTAGGGGTTGGGGTTTTGGGGTTAGGGTTAGGTTTAGATTTGGGGTTAGGGTTTGGGGTTAGGGATTGGGGTTAAGTTTAGATTTGGGGTTAGGGGTTGGGGTTAAGGATTGGGGTTAGGTTTAGATTTGGGGTTAGGGGTTGGGGTTTAGGGGTTGGGGTTAGGGGTTGGGGTTAGGGGTTGGGGTTAGGGATTGGGGTTAGGTTTAGATTTGGGGTTAGGGTTTGGGGTTAGGGATTGGGGTTAGGTTTAGATTTGGGGTTAGGGGTTGGGGTTTAGGGGTTGGGGTTAGGTTTAGATTTGGGGTTAGGGGTTGAGGTTAGGGGTTGGGGTTAGGGATTGGGGTTAGGTTTAGATTTGGGGTTAGGGTTTGGGGTTAGGGATTGGGGTTAGGTTTAGATTTGGAGTTAGGGGTTGGGGTTAGGTTTAGATTTGGGGTTAGGGGTTGGGGTTAGGGGTTGGGGTTAGAGGTTGGGGTTAGGGGTTGGGGTTAGGTTTAGATTTGGGGTTGGGGGTTGGGCTTAGGGATTGGGGTTAGGGATTGGGGTTAGGTTTAAATTTGGGGTTAGGGTTTGGGGTTGGGGATTGGGGTTAGGTTTAGATTTGGGGTTAGGGGTTGGGGCTTAGGGGTTGGGGTTAGGTTTAGATTTGGGGTTAGGGGTTAGGGTTAGGGTTTGGGGTTAGGGATTGGGGTTAGGTTTAGATTTGGGGTTAGGGGTTGGGGTTTAGGGGTTGGGGTTAGGGGTTGGGGTAAGGGGTTGGGGTTAGGGGTTGAGGTTAGGTTTAGATTTGGGGTTAGGGGTTGGGGTTAGGGGTTGAGGTTAGGTTTAGATTTGGGGTTAGGGGTTGGGGTTTAGGGGTTGGGGTTAGGTTTAGATTTGGGGTTAGGGTTTGGGGTTAGGTATTGGGGTTAGGTTTAGATTTGGGGTTAGGGGTTGGGGTTAGGGGTTAGGGTTAGGTTTAGATTTGGGGTTAGGGGTTTGGGGTTAGGGGTTGGGGTTAGGTTTAGATTTGGGGTTAGGGTTTGGGGTTAGGGATTGGGGTTAGGTTTAGATTTGGGGTTAGGGGTTGGGGTTAGGGGTTGGGGTTAGGTTTAGATTTGGGGTTAGGGGTTGGGGTTTAGGGGTTGGGGTTAGGGATTGGGGTTAGGAATTGGTGTTAGGTTTAGATTTGGGGTTAGGGGTTTGGGTTAGGTTTAGATTTGGGGTTAGGGGTTGGGGTTAGGGATTGGGGTTAGGGGTTGGGGTTTAGGGGTTGGGGTTAGGTTTAGATTTGGGGTTAGGGGTTGGGGTTAGGGATTGGGGTTTACGTTTAGATTTGGAGTTAGGGACTGGGGTTTAGGGGTTGGGGTTAGGGGTTGGGGTTAGGGGTTGGGGTTAGGGATTGGGGTTAGGTTTAGATTTGGGGTTAGGGTTTGAGGTTAGGGATTGGGGTTAGGTTTAGATTTGGGGTTAGGGTTTGGGGTTAGGGATTGGGGTTAGGTTTAGATTTGGATTTAGGGTTTGGGGTTAGGTTTAGATTTGGGGTTAGGGGTTGGGGTTAGGGTTTGGGGTTAGGGGTTGGGGTTAGGTTTAGATTTGGGGTTAGGTTTAGATTTGGGGTTGGGGGTTGGGGTTATGGATTGGGGTTAGGGATTGGGGTTAGGTTTAGATTTGGGGTTAGGGGTTGGGGTTTAGGGGTTGGGGTTAGGTTTAGATTTGGGGTTAGGGGTTAGGGTTAGGGTTTGGGGTTAGGGATTGGGGTTAGGTTTAGATTTGGGGTTAGGGGTTGGGGTTTAGGGGTTGGGGTTAGGGGTTGGGGTTAGGGGTTCGGGTAGGGGTTGAGGTTAGGTTTAGATTTGGGGTTAGGGGTTGGGGTTAGGGGTTGGGGTTAGGTTTAGATTTGGGGTTAGGGGTTGGGGTTTAGGGATTGGGGTTAGGTTTAGATTTGGGGTTAGGGTTTGGGGTTAGGTATTGGGGTTAGGTTTAGATTTGGGTTTAGGGGTTGGGGTTAGGGATTGGGGTTAAAGATTGGGGTTAGGATTAGATTTGGGGTTAGGGATTGGGGTTAGGTTTAGATTTGGGGTTAGGGGTTGGGGTTAGGGGTTGGGGTTAGGTTTACATTTGGGGTTAGGGGTTGGGGTTTAGGGGTTGGGGTTAGGTTTAGATTTGGGGTTAGGGGTTGGGGTTAGGGTTTGGGATTAGGGATTGGGGTTAGGGATTGGGGTTAGGTTTAGATTTGGGGTTAGGGGTTGGGGTTAGGGATTGGGGTTAGGGATTGGGGTTAGGTTTAGATTTGGGGTTAGGGGTTGGGGTTAGGTTTAGATTTGGGGTTAGGGGTTGGGGTTAGGGGTTGGGGTTAGGGGTTGGGGTTTAGGGGTTGGGGTTAGGTTTAGATTTGGGGTTAGGGGTTGGGGTTAGGGGTTGAGGTTAGGTTTAGATTTGGGGTTAGGGGTTGGGGTTAGGGGTTGGGTTTAGGGGTTGGGGTTAGGGGTTGGGGTTAGGTTTAGATTTGGAGTTAGGGATTGGGGTTAGTTTTAAATTTGGGGTTAGGGTTTGGGGTTAGGGATTGGGGTTAGGTTTAGATTTGGGGTTAGGGGTTGGGGTTAGGGATTGGGGTTAGGTTTAGATTTGGGGTTAGGGGTTGGGGTTTAGGGGTTGGGGTTAGGGGTTGGGGTTAGGGGTTGGGGTTAGGGATTGGGGTTAGTTTTAGATTTGTGGTTTGGGTTTGGGGTTAGGGATTGGGGTTAGGGATTGGGGTTAGGTTTAAATTTGGGGTTAGGGGTTGGGGTTAGGGATTGGGGTTAGGTTTAGATTTGGGGTTAGCGGTTGGGGTTTAGGGGTTGGGGTTAGGTTTAGATTTGGGGTTAGGGGTTGGGGTTAGGGTTTGGGGTTAGGGATTGGGGTTAGGTTTAGATTTGGGGTTAGGGGTTGGGGTTTAGGGGTTGGGGTTAGGGGTTGGGTTTAGGGGTTGGGGTTAGGGGTTGAGGTTAGGTTTAGATTTGGGGTTAGGGGTTGGGGTTAGGGGTTGAGGTTAGGTTTATATTTGGGGTTAGGGGTTGGGGTTAGGGGTTGAGGTTAGGTTTAGATTTGGGGTTAGGGGTTGGGGTTTAGGGGTTGGGGTTAGGTTTAGATTTGGGGTTAGGGTTTGGGGTTAGGTATTGGGGTTAGGTTTAGATTTGGGGTTAGGGGTTGGGGTTAGGGGTTAGGGTTAGGTTTAGATTTGGGGTTAGGGGTTTGGGGTTAGGGGTTGGGGTTAGGTTTAGATTTGGGGTTAGGGTTTGGGGTTAGGGATTGGGGTTAGGTTTAGATTTGGGGTTAGGGGTTGGGGTTAGGGGTTGGGGTTAGGTTTAGATTTGGGGTTAGGGGTTGGCGTTTAGGGGTTGGGGTTAGGGATTGGGGTTAGGAATTGGTGTTAGGTTTAGATTTGGGGTTAGGGGTTTGGGTTAGGTTTAGATTTGCGGTTAGGGGTTGGGGTTAGGAATTGGGGTTAGGGGTTGGGGTTTAGGGGTTGGGGTTAGGTTTAGATTTGGGGTTAGGGGTTGGGGTTAGGGATTGGGGTTTACGTTTAGATTTGGAGTTAGGGACTGGGGTTTAGGGTTTGGGGTTAGGGGTTGGGGTTAGGGGTTGGGGTTAGGGATTGGGGTTAGGTTTAGATTTGGGGTTAGGGTTTGGGGTTAGGGATTGGGGTTAGGTTTAGATTTGGGGTTAGGGTTTGGGGTTAGGGATTGGGGTTAGGTTTAGATTTGGAGTTAGGGTTTGGGGTTAGGTTTAGATTTGGGGTTAGGGGTTGGGGTTAGGGTTTGGGGTTAGGGATTGGGGTTAGGTTTAGATTTGGGGTTGGGGGTTGGGGTTATGGATTGGGGTTAGGGATTGGGGTTAGGTTTAGATTTGGGGTTAGGGGTTGGGGTTTAGGGGTTGGGGTTAGGTTTAGATTTGGGGTTAGGGGTTAGGGTTAGGGTTTGGGGTTAGGGATTGGGGTTAGGTTTAGATTTGGGGTTAGGGGTTGGGGTTTAGGGGTTGGGGTTAGGGGTTGGGGTTAGGGGTTGGGGTAGGGGTTGAGGTTAGGTTTAGATTTGGGTTTAGGGGTTGGGGTTAGGGGTTGGGGTTAGGTTTAGATTTGGGGTTAGGGGTTGGGGTTTAGGGGTTGGGGTTAGGTTTAGATTTGGGGTTAGGGTTTGGGGTTAGGTATTGGGGTTAGGTTTAGATTTGGGTTTAGGGGTTGGGGTTAGGGATTGGGGTTAAAGATTGGGGTTAGGATTAGATTTGGGGTTAGGGATTGGGGTTAGGTTGAGATTTGAAGTTAGGGGTTGGGGTTAGGGGTTGGGGTTAGGTTTACATTTGGGGTTAGGGGTTGGGGTTTAGGGGTTGGGGTTAGGTTTAGATTTGGGGTTAGGGGTTGGGGTTAGGGTTTGGGATTAGGGATTGAGGTTAGGGATTGGGGTTAGGTTTAGATTTGGGGTTAGGGGTTGGGGTTAGGGATTGGGGTTAGGGATTGGGGTTAGGTTTAGATTTGGGGTTAGGGGTTGGGGTTAGGTTTAGATTTGGGGTTAGGGGTTGGGGTTAGGGGTTGGGGTTAGGGGTTGGGGTTTAGGGGTTGGGGTTAGGTTTAGATTTGGGGTTAGGGGTTGGGGTTAGGGGTTGAGGTTAGGTTTAGATTTGGGGTTAGGGTTTGGGGTTAGGGGTTGGGTTTAGGGGTTGGGGTTAGGGGTTGGGGTTAGGTTTAGATTTGGAGTTAGGGATTGGGGTTAGTTTTAAATTTGGGGTTAGGGTTTGGGGTTAGGGATTGGGGTTAGGTTTAGATTTGGGGTTAGGGGTTGGGGTTAGGGATTGGGGTTAGGTTTAGATTTGGGGTTAGGGGTTGGGGTTTAGGGGTTGGGGTTAGGGGTTGGGGTTAGGGGTTGGGGTTAGGGATTGGGGTTAGTTTTAGATTTGGGGTTTGGGTTTGGGGTTAGGGATTGGGGTTAGGGATTGGGGTTAGGTTTAAATTTGGGGTTAGGGGTTGGGGTTAGGGATTGGGGTTAGGTTTAGATTTGGGGTTAGCGGTTGGGGTTTAGGGGTTGGGGTTAGGTTTAGATTTGGGGTTAGGGGTTGGGGTTAGGGTTTGGGGTTAGGGATTGGGGTTAGGTTTAGATTTGGGGTTAGGGGTTGGGATTTAGGGGTTGGGGTTAGGGGTTGGGGTTAGGGGTTGGGGTTAGGGGTTGAGGTTAGGTTTAGATTTGGGGTTAGGGGTTGGGGTTAGGGGTTGAGGTTAGGTTTAGATTTGGGGTTAGGGGTTGGGGTTTAGGGGTTGGGGTTAGGTTTTGATTTGGGGTTAGGGTTTGGGGTTAGGTATTGGGGTAAGGTTTAGATTTAGGGTTAGGGGTTGGGGTTAGGGGTTGGGGTTAGGTTTAGATTTGGGGTTAGGGGTTGGGGTTAGGGGTTGGGGTTAGGTTTAGATTTGGGGTTAGGGTTTGGGGTTAGGGATTGGGGTTAGGTTTAGATTTGGGGTTAGGGGTTGGGGTTAGGGGTTGGGGTTAGGTTTAGATTTGGGGTTAGGGGTTGGGGTTTAGGGGTTGGGGTTAGGGATTGGGGTTAGGGATTGGGGTTAGGTTTAGATTTGGGGTTATGGGTTGGGGTTAGGTTTAGATTTGGGGTTAGGGGTTGGGGTTAGGGGTTGGGGTTAGGGGTTGGGGTTTAGGGGTTGGGGTTAGGTTTAGATTTGGGGTAAGGGGTTGGGGTTAGGGGTTGAGGTTAGGTTTAGATTTGGGGTTAGGGGTTGGGGTTAGGGGTTGGGGTTAGGGGTTGGGGTTAGGGGTTGAGGTTAGGTTTAGATTTGGGGTTAGGGGTTGGGGTTAGGGGTTGGGGTTTAGGTTTAGTATTGGAGTTAGGGATTGGGGTTTAGGGGCTGGGGTTAGGGGTTGGGGTTAGGGGTTGGGGTTAGGGATTGGGGTTAGGTTTAGATTTGGGGTTAGGGTTTGGGGTTAGGGATTGTGGTTGGGTTTAGATTTGGGGTTAGGGTTTGGGGTTAGGGATTGGGGTTAGGTTTAGATTTGGAGTTAGGGGTTGGGGTTAGGTTTAGATTTGTGGTTAGGGGTTGGGGTTAGGGTTTGGGGTTAGGGATTGGGGTTAGGTTAAGATTTGGGGTTAGGTTTAGATTTGGGGTTGGGGGTTGGGGTTATGGATTGGGGTTAGGGATTGGGGTTAGGTTTAGATTTGGGGTTAGGGGTTGGGGTTAGGGATTGGGGTTAGGTTTAGATTTGGGGTTAGGGGTTGGGGTTTAGGGGTTGGGGTTAGGTTTAGATTTGGGGTTAGGGGTTAGGGTTAGGGTTTGGGGTTAGGGATTGGGGTTAGGTTTAGATTTGGGGTTTTGGGTTGGGGTTTAGTGGTTGGGGTTAGGGGTTGGGGTTAGGGGTTGGGGTTAGGGGTTAGGGGTTGAGGTTAGGTTTAGATTTGGGGTTAGGGGTTGGGGTTAGGGGTTGGGGTTAGGTTTAGATTTGGGGTTAGGGGTTGGGGTTTAGGGGTTGGGGTTAGGTTTAGATTTGGGGTTAGGGTTTGGGGTTAGGTATTGGGGTTAGGTTTAGATTTGGGTTTAAGGGTTGGGGTTAGGGTTTGGGATTAGGGATTGGGGTTAGGGATTGGGGTTAGGTTTAGATTTGGGGTTAGGGGTTGGGGTTAGGTGTTGGGGTTAGGTTTAGATTTGGGGTTAGGGGTTGGGGTTTAGGGGTTGGGGTTAGGTTTAGATTTGGGGTTAGGGGTTGGGGTTTAGGGGTTGGGGTTAGGTTTAGATTTGGGGTTAGGGGTTGGGGTTAGGGGTTGAGGTTAGGTTTAGATTTGGGGTTAGGGGTTGGGGTTAGGGGTTGGGGTTAGGGGTTGGGGTTAGGGGTTGAGGTTAGGTTTAGATTTGGGGTTAGGGGTTGGGGTTAGGGTTTGGGGTTAGGTTTAGATTTGGAGTTAGGGATTGGGGTTAGTTTTAAATTTGGGGTTAGGGTTTGGGGTTAGGGATTGGGGTTAGGTTTAGATTTGGGGTTAGGGGTTGGGATTAGGGATTGGGGTTAGGTTTAGATTTGGGGTTAGGGGTTGGGGTTTAGGGGTTGGGGTTAGGGGTTGGGGTTAGGGGTTGGGGTTAGGGATTGGGCTTAGTTTTAGATTTGGGGTTAGGGTTTGGGTTTAGGGATTGGGGTTAGGTTTAGATTTGGGGTTAGGGTTTGGGGTTAGGGATTGGGGTTAGGTTTAGATTTGGAGTTAGGGGTTGGGGTTAGGTTTAGATTTGGGGTTAGGGTTTGGGGTTAGGGATCGGGGTTAGGTTTAGATTTGGAGTTAGGGGTTGGGGTTAGGTTTAGATTTGGGGTTAGGGGTTGGGGTTAGGGTTTGGGGTTAGGGATTGGGGTTAGGTTTAGATTTGGAGTTAGGGTTTGGGGTTAGGTTTAGATTTGGGGTTAGGGGTTGGGGTTAGGGTTTGGGATTAGGGATTGGGGTTAGGTTTAGATTTGGGGTTAGGTTTAGATTTGGGGTTGGGGGTTGGGGTTATGGATTGGGGTTAGGGATTGGGGTTAGGTTTAGATTTGGGGTTAGGGGTTGGGGTTTAGGGGTTGGGGTTAGGTTTAGATTTGGGGTTAGGGGTTGGGGTTAGGGTTTGGGGTTAGGGATTGGGGTTAGGTTTAGATTTGGGGTTAGGGGTTGGGGTTTAGGGGTTGGGGTTAGGGGTTGGGGTTAGGGGTTGGGGTAGGGGTTGAGGTTAGGTTTAGATTTGGGGTTAGGGGTTGGGGTTAGGGGTTGGGGTTAGGTTTAGATTTGGGGTTAGGGGTTGGGGTTTAGGGGTTGGGGTTAGGTTTAGATTTGGGGTTAGGGTTTGGGGTTAGGTATTGGGGTTAGGTTTAGATTTGGGTTTAGGGGTTGGGGTTAGGGATTGGGGTTAAAGATTGGGGTTAGGATTAGATTTGGGGTTAGGGATTGGGGTTAGGTTTAGATTTGAAGTTAGGGGTTGGGGTTAGGGGTTGGGGTTAGGTTTACATTTGGGGTTAGGGGTTGGGGTTTAGGGGTTGGGGTTAGGTTTAGATTTGGGGTTAGGGGTTGGGGTTAGGGTTTGGGATTAGGGATTGAGGTTAGGGATTGGGGTTAGGTTTAGATTTGGGGTTAGGGGTTGGGGTTAGGGATTGGGGTTAGGGATTGGGGTTAGGTTTAGATTTGGGGTTAGGGGTTGGGGTTAGGTTTAGATTTGGGGTTAGGGGTTGGGGTTAGGGGTTGGGGTTAGGGGTTGGGGTTTAGGGGTTAGGGTTTGGGGTTAGGGATTGGGGTTAGGTTTAGATTTGGAGTTAGGGGTTGGGGTTAGGTTTAGATTTGTGGTTAGGGGTTGGGGTTAGGGTTTGGGGTTAGGGATTGGGGTTAGGTTAAGATTTGGGGTTAGGTTTAGATTTGGGGTTGGGGGTTGGGGTTATGGATTGGGGTTAGGGATTGGGGTTAGGTTTAGATTTGGGGTTAGGGGTTGGGGTTAGGGATTGGGGTTAGGTTTAGATTTGGGGTTAGGGGTTGGGGTTTAGGGGTTGGGGTTAGGTTTAGATTTGGGGTTAGGGGTTAGGGTTAGGGTTTGGGGTTAGGGATTGGGGTTAGGTTTAGATTTGGGGTTAGGGGTTGGGGTTTAGTGGTTGGGGTTAGGGGTTGGGGTTAGGGGTTGGGGTTAGGGGTTGAGGTTAGGTTTAGATTTGGGGTTAGGGGTTGGGGTTAGGGGTTGGGGTTAGGTTTAGATTTGGGGTTAGGGGTTGGGGTTTAGGGGTTGGGGTTAGGTTTAGATTTGGGGTTAGGGTTTGGGGTTAGGTATTGGGGTTAGGTTTAGATTTGGGTTTAAGGGTTGGGGTTAGGGTTTGGGATTAGGGATTGGGGTTAGGGATTGGGGTTAGGTTTAGATTTGGGGTTAGGGGTTGGGGTTAGGTGTTGGGGTTAGGTTTAGATTTGGGGTTAGGGGTTGGGGTTAGGGGTTGGGGTTAGGTTTAGATTTGGGGTTAGGGGTTGGGGTTTAGGGGTTGGGGTTAGGTTTAGATTTGGGGTTAGGGGTTGGGGTTAGGGGTTGAGGTTAGGTTTAGATTTGGGGTTAGGGGTTGGGGTTAGGGGTTGGGGTTAGGGGTTGGGGTTAGGGGTTGAGGTTAGGTTTAGATTTGGGGTTAGGGGTTGGGGTTAGGGTTTGGGGTTAGGTTTAGATTTGGAGTTAGGGATTGGGGTTAGTTTTAAATTTGGGGTTAGGGTTTGGGGTTAGGGATTGGGGTTAGGTTTAGATTTGGGGTTAGGGGTTGGGGTTAGGGATTGGGGTTAGGTTTAGATTTGGGGTTAGGGGTTGGGGTTTAGGGGTTGGGGTTAGGGGTTGGGGTTAGGGGTTGGGGTTAGGGATTGGGGTTAGTTTTAGATTTGGGGTTAGGGTTTGGGGTTAGGGATTGGGGTTAGGTTTAGATTTGGGGTTAGGGTTTGGGGTTAGGGATTGGGGTTAGGTTTAGATTTGGAGTTAGGGGTTGGGGTTAGGTTTAGATTTGGGGTTAGGGGTTGGGGTTAGGGTTTGGGGTTAGGGATTGGGGTTAGGTTTAGATTTGGAGTTAGGGTTTGGGGTTAGGTTTAGATTTGGGGTTAGGGGTTGGGGTTAGGGTTTGGGGTTAGGGATTGGGGTTAGGTTTAGATTTGGGGTTAGGTTTAGATTTGGGGTTGGGGGTTGGGGTTATGGATTGGGGTTAGGGATTGGGGTTAGGTTTAGATTTGGGGTTAGGGGTTGGGGTTTAGGGGTTGGGGTTAGGTTTAGATTTGGGGTTAGGGGTTAGGGTTAGGGTTTGGGGTTAGGGATTGGGGTTAGGTTTAGATTTGGGGTTAGGGGTTGGGGTTTAGGGGTTGGGGATAGGGGTTGGGGTTAGGGGTTGGGGTAGGGGTTGAGGTTAGGTTTAGATTTGGGGTTAGGGGTTGGGGTTAGGGGTTGGGGTTAGGTTTAGATTTGGGGTTAGGGGTTGGGGTTTAGGGGTTGGGGTTAGGTTTAGATTTGGGGTTAGGGTTTGGGGTTAGGTATTGGGGTTAGGTTTAGATTTGGGTTTAGGGGTTGGGGTTAGGGATTGGGGTTAAAGATTGGGGTTAGGATTAGATTTGGGGTTAGGGATTGGGGTTAGGTTTAGATTTGAAGTTAGGGGTTGGGGTTAGGGGTTGGGGTTAGGTTTACATTTGGGGTTAGGGGTTGGGGTTTAGGGGTTGGGGTTAGGTTTAGATTTGGGGTTAGGGGTTGGGGTTAGGGTTTGGGATTAGGGATTGAGGTTAGGGATTGGGGTTAGGTTTAGATTTGGGGTTAGGGGTTGGGGTTAGGGATTGGGGTTAGGGATTGGGGTTAGGTTTAGATTTGGGGTTAGGGGTTGGGGTTAGGGGTTGGGGTTAGGTTTAGATTTGGGGTTAGGGTTTGGGGTTAGGGATTGGGGTTAGGTTTAAATTTGGGGTTAGGGGTTGGGGTTAGGGGTTGGGGTTAGGTTTAGATTTGGGGTTAGGGGTTGGGGTTTAGGGGTTGGGGTTAGGGATTGGGGTTAGGGATTGGGGTTAGGTTTAGATTTGAGGTTAGGGGTTGGGGTTAGGTTTAGATTTGGGGTTAGGGGTTGGGGTTAGGGGTTGGGGTTAGGGGTTGGGGTTTAGGGGTTGGGGTTAGGTTTAGATTTGGGGTAAGGGGTTGGGGTTAGGGGTTGAGGTTAGGTTTAGATTTGGGGTTAGGGGTTGGGGTTAGGGGTTGGGGTTAGGGGTTGGGGTTAGGGGTTGAGGTTAGGTTTAGATTTGGGTTAGGGGTTGGGGTTAGGGGTTGGGGTTTAGGTTTAGTATTGGAGTTAGGGATTGGGGTTTTGGGGTTGGGGTTAGTGGTTGGGGTTAGGGGTTGGGGTTAGGGATTGGGGTTAGGTTTAGATTTGGGGTTAGGGTTTGGGTTTAGGGATTGGGGTTAGGTTTAGATTTGGGGTTAGGTTTAGATTTGGGGTTGGGGGTTGGGGTTATGGATTGGGGTTAGGGATTGGGGTTAGGTTTAGATTTGGGGTTAGGGGTTGGGGTTAGGGATTGGGGTTAGGTTTAGATTTGGGGTTAGGGGTTGGGGTTTAGGGATTGGGGTTAGGTTTAGATTTGGGGTTAGGGGTTAGGGTTAGGGTTTGGGGTTAGGGATTGGGGTTAGGTTTAGATTTGGGGTTAGGGGTTGGGGTTTAGTGGTTGGGGTTAGGGGTTGGGGTTAGGGGTTGGGGTTAGGGGTTGAGGTTAGGTTTAGATTTGGGGTTAGGGGTTGGGGTTAGGGGTTGGGGTTAGGTTTAGATTTGGGGTTAGGGGTTGGGGTTTAGGGGTTGGGGTTAGGTTTAGATTTGGGGTTAGGGTTTGGGGTTAGGTATTGGGGTTAGGTTTAGATTTGGGTTTAGGGGTTGGGGTTAGGGTTTGGGATTAGGGATTGGGGTTAGGGATTGGGGTTAGGTTTAGATTTGGGGTTAGGGTTTGGGGTTAGGGATTGGGGTTAGGTTTAGATTTGGGGTTAGGGTTTGGGGTTAGGGATTGGGGTTAGGTTTAGATTTGGGGTTAGGTTTAGATTTGGGGTTGGGGGTTGGGGTTATGGATTGGGGTTAGGGATTGGGGTTAGGTTTAGATTTGGGGTTAGGGGTTGGGGTTAGGGATTGGGGTTAGGTTTAGATTTGGGGTTAGGGTTTGGGGTTTAGGGGTTGGGGTTAGGTTTAGATTTGGGGTTAGGGGTTAGGGTTAGGGTTTGGGGTTAGGGATTGGGGTTAGGTTTAGATTTGGGGTTAGGGATTGGGGTTAGGGATTGGGGTTAGGTTTAGATTTGGGGTTAGGGGTTGGGGTTAGGTTTAGATTTGGGGTTAGGGGTTGGGGTTAGGGGTTGGGGTTAGGGGTTGGGGTTTAGGGGTTGGGGTTAGGTTTAGATTTGGGGTTAGGGGTTCGGGTTAGGGGTTGAGGTTAGGTTTAGATTTGGGGTTAGGGGTTGGGGTTAGGGGTTGGGGTTAGGGGTTGGGGTTAGGTGTTGAGGTTAGGTTTAGATTTGGGGTTAGGGGTTGGGGTTAGGGTTTGGGGTTAGGTTTAGATTTGGAGTTAGGGATTGGGGTTAGTTTTAAATTTGGGGTTAGGGTTTGGGGTTAGGGATTGGGGTTAGGTTTAGATTTGGGGTTAGGGGTTGGGGTTAGGGATTGGGGTTAGGTTTAGATTTGGGGTTAGGGGTTGGGGTTTAGGGGTTGGGGTTAGGGGTTGGGGTTAGGGGTTGGGGTTAGGGATTGGGGTTAGTTTTAGATTTGGGGTTAGGGTTTGGGGTTAGGGATTGGGGTTAGGTTTAGATTTGGGGTTAGGGTTTGGGGTTAGGGATTGGGGTTAGGTTTAGATTTGGAGTTAGGGGTTGGGGTTAGGTTTAGATTTGGGGTTAGGGGTTGGGGTTAGGGTTTGGGGTTAGGGATTGGGGTTAGGTTTAGATTTGGGGTTAGGGTTAGATTTGGGGTTGGGGGTTTGGGTTATGGATTGGGGTTAGGGATTGGGGTTAGGTTTAGATTTGGGGTTAGGGGTTGGGGTTTAGGGGTTGGGGTTAGGTTTAGATTTGGGGTTAGGGGTTAGGGTTAGGGTTTGGGGTTAGGGATTGGGGTTAGGTTTAGATTTGGGGTTAGGGGTTGGGGTTTAGGGGTTGGGGTTAGGTTTAGATTTGGGGTTAGGGGTTGGGGTTAGGGGTTGGGGTTAGGTTTAGATTTGGAGTTAGGGACTGGGATTTAGGGGTTGGGGTTAGGGGTTGGGGTTAGGGTTTGGGGTTAGGGGTAGGGGTTAGGTTTAGATTTGGGGTTAGGGGTTGAGGTTAGGGGTTGGGGTTAGGGATTGGGGTTAGGTTTAGATTTGGGGTTAGGGTTTGGGGTTAGGGATTGGGGTTAGGTTTAGATTTGGAGTTAGGGGTTGGGGTTAGGTTTAGATTTAGGGTTAGGGGTTGGGGTTAGGGTTTGGGGTTAGGGATTGGGGTTAGGTTTAGATTTGGGGTTAGGTTTAGATTTGGGGTTGGGGGTTGGGGTTAGGGATTGGGGTTAGGGATTGGGGTTAGGTTTAAATTTGGGGTTAGGGGTTGGGGTTAGGGATTGGGGTTAGGTTTAGATTTGGGGTTAGGGGTTGGGGTTTAGGGGTTGGGGTTAGGTTTAGATTTGGGGTTAGGGGTTGGGGTTAGGGTTTGGGTTTGGGGTTAGGGATTGGGCTTAGGTTTAGATTTGGGGTTAGGGATTGGGGTTAGGTTTAGATTTGGGGTTAGGGGTTGGGGTTAGGGATTGGGGTTAGGTTTAGATTTGGGGTTAGGTTTAGATTTGGGGTTGGGGGTTGGGGTTAGGGATTGGGGTTAGGGATTGGGGTTAGGTTTAAATTTGGGGTTAGGGGTTGGGGTTAGGGATTGGGGTTAGGTTTAGATTTGGGGTTAGGGGTTGGGGTTTAGGGGTTGGGGTTAGGTTTAGATTTGGGGTTAGGGGTTGGGGTTAGGGGTTGGGGTTAGGGATTGGGGTTAGGTTTAGATTTGGGGTTAGGGATTGGGGTTAGGTTTAGATTTGGGGTTAGGGGTTGGGGTTAGGGGTTGAGGTTAGGTTTAGATTTGGGGTTAGGGGTTGGGGTTTAGGGGTTGGGGTTAGGTTTAGATTTGGGGTTAGGGGTTGGGGTTAGGGATTGGGGTTAGGTTTAGATTTGGGGTTAGGGGTTGGGGTTTAGGGGTTGGGGTTAGGGGTTGGGGTTAGGGGTTGGGGTTAGGGATTGGGGTTAGTTTTAGATTTGGGGTTAGGGTTTGGGGTTAGGGATTGGGGTTAGGGATTGGGGTTTAGGGGTTGGGGTTAGGTTTAGATTTGGGGTTAGGGGTTCGGGTTAGGGGTTGAGGTTAGGTTTAGATTTGGGGTTAGGGGTTGGGGTTAGGGGTTGGGGTTAGGGGTTGGGGTTAGGTGTTGAGGTTAGGTTTAGATTTGGGGTTAGGGGTTGGGGTTAGGGTTTGGGGTTAGGTTTAGATTTGGAGTTAGGGATTGGGGTTAGTTTTAAATTTGGGGTTAGGGTTTGGGGTTAGGGATTGGGGTTAGGTTTAGATTTGGGGTTAGGGGTTGGGGTTAGGGATTGGGGTTAGGTTTAGATTTGGGGTTAGGGGTTGGGGTTTAGGGGTTGGGGTTAGGGGTTGGGGTTAGGGGTTGGGGTTAGGGATTGGGGTTAGTTTTAGATTTGGGGTTAGGGTTTGGGGTTAGGGATTGGGGTTAGGTTTAGATTTGGGGTTAGGGTTTGGGGTTAGGGATTGGGGTTAGGTTTAGATTTGGGGTTAGGGTTTGGGGTTAGGGATTGGGGTTAGGTTTAGATTTGGAGTTAGGGGTTGGGGTTAGGTTTAGATTTGGGGTTAGGGGTTGGGGTTAGGGTTTGGGGTTAGGGATTGGGGTTAGGTTTAGATTTGGGGTTAGGGTTAGATTTGGGGTTGGGGGTTGGGGTTATGGATTGGGGTTAGGGATTGGGGTTAGGTTTAGATTTGGGGTTAGGGGTTGGGGTTTAGGGGTTGGGGTTAGGTTTAGATTTGGGGTTAGGGGTTAGGGTTAGGGTTTGGGGTTAGGGATTGGGGTTAGGTTTAGATTTGGGGTTAGGGGTTGGGGTTTAGGGGTTGGGGTTAGGTTTAGATTTGGGGTTAGGGGTTGGGGTTAGGGGTTGGGGTTAGGTTTAGATTTGGAGTTAGGGACTGGGATTTAGGGGTTGGGGTTAGGGGTTGGGGTTAGGGTTTGGGGTTAGGGGTAGGGGTTAGGTTTAGATTTGGGGTTAGGGGTTGAGGTTAGGGGTTGGGGTTAGGGATTGGGGTTAGGTTTAGATTTGGGGTTAGGGTTTGGGGTTAGGGATTGGGGTTAGGTTTAGATTTGGAGTTAGGGGTTGGGGTTAGGTTTAGATTTAGGGTTAGGGGTTGGGGTTAGGGTTTGGGGTTAGGGATTGGGGTTAGGTTTAGATTTGGGGTTAGGTTTAGATTTGGGGTTGGGGGTTGGGGTTAGGGATTGGGGTTAGGGATTGGGGTTAGGTTTAAATTTGGGGTTAGGGGTTGGGGTTAGGGATTGGGGTTAGGTTTAGATTTGGGGTTAGGGGTTGGGGTTTAGGGGTTGGGGTTAGGTTTAGATTTGGGGTTAGGGGTTGGGGTTAGGGTTTGGGTTTGGGGTTAGGGATTGGGCTTAGGTTTAGATTTGGGGTTAGGGATTGGGGTTAGGTTTAGATTTGGGGTTAGGGGTTGGGGTTAGGGATTGGGGTTAGGTTTAGATTTGGGGTTAGGTTTAGATTTGGGGTTGGGGGTTGGGGTTAGGGATTGGGGTTAGGGATTGGGGTTAGGTTTAAATTTGGGGTTAGGGGTTGGGGTTAGGGATTGGGGTTAGGTTTAGATTTGGGGTTAGGGGTTGGGGTTTAGGGGTTGGGGTTAGGTTTAGATTTGGGGTTAGGGGTTGGGGTTAGGGGTTGGGGTTAGGGATTGGGGTTAGGTTTAGATTTGGGGTTAGGGATTGGGGTTAGGTTTAGATTTGGGGTTAGGGGTTGGGGTTAGGGGTTGAGGTTAGGTTTAGATTTGGGGTTAGGGGTTGGGGTTTAGGGGTTGGGGTTAGGTTTAGATTTGGGGTTAGGGGTTGGGGTTAGGGATTGGGGTTAGGTTTAGATTTGGGGTTAGGGGTTGGGGTTTAGGGGTTGGGGTTAGGGGTTGGGGTTAGGGGTTGGGGTTAGGGATTGGGGTTAGTTTTAGATTTGGGGTTAGGGTTTGGGGTTAGGGATTGGGGTTAGGGATTGGGGTTAGGTTTAAATTTGGGGTTAGGGGTTGGGGTTAGGGATTGGGGTTAGGTTTAGATTTGGGGTTAGCGGTTGGGGTTTAGGGGTTGGGGTTAGGTTTAGATTTGGGGTTAGGGGTTGGGGTTAGGGTTTGGGGTTAGGGATTGGGGTTAGGTTTAGATTTGGGGTTAGGGGTTGGGGTTTAGGGGTTGGGGTTAGGGGTTGGGGTTAGGGGTTGGGGTTAGGGGTTGAGGTTAAGTTTAGATTTGGGGTTAGGGGTTGGGGTTAGGGGTTGAGGTTAGGTTTAGATTTGGGGTTAGGGGTTGGGGTTTAGGGGTTGGGGTTAGGTTTAGATTTGGGGTTAGGGTTTGGGGTTAGGGGTTGGGGTTAGGGATTGGGGTTAGGTTTAGATTTGGGGTTAGGGATTGGGGTTAGGTTTAGATTTGGGGTTAGGGGTTGGGGTTAGGGGTTGAGGTTAGGTTTAGATTTGGGGTTAGGGGTTGGGGTTTAGGGGTTGGGGTTAGGTTTAGATTTGGGGTTAGGGGTTGGGGTTAGGGATTGGGGTTAGGTTTAAATTTGGGGTTAGGGGTTGGGGTTAGGGATTGGGGTTAGGTTTAGATTTGGGGTTAGGGGTTGGGGTTTAGGGGTTGGGGTTAGGTTTAGATTTGGGGTTAGGGGTTGGGGTTAGGGTTTGGGTTTGGGGTTAGGGATTGGGGTTAGGTTTAGATTTGGGGTTAGGGATTGGGGTTAGGTTTAGATTTGGGGTTAGGGGTTGGGGTTAGGGATTGGGGTTAGGTTTAGATTTGGGGTTAGGTTTAGATTTGGGGTTGGGGGTTGGGGTTAGGGATTGGGGTTAGGGATTGGGGTTAGGTTTAAATTTGGGGTTAGGGGTTGGGGTTAGGGATTGGGGTTAGGTTTAGATTTGGGGTTAGGGGTTGGGGTTTAGGGGTTGGGGTTAGGTTTAGATTTGGGGTTAGGGGTTGGGGTTAGGGGTTGGGGTTAGGGATTGGGGTTAGGTTTAGATTTGGGGTTAGGGATTGGGGTTAGGTTTAGATTTGGGGTTAGGGGTTGGGGTTAGGGGTTGAGGTTAGGTTTAGATTTGGGGTTAGGGGTTGGGGTTTAGGGGTTGGGGTTAGGTTTAGATTTGGGGTTAGGGGTTGGGGTTAGGGATTGGGGTTAGGTTTAGATTTGGGGTTAGGGGTTGGGGTTTAGGGGTTGGGGTTAGGGGTTGGGGTTAGGGGTTGGGGTTAGGGGTTGGGGTTAGGGGTTGGGGTTAGGGATTGGGGTTAGTTTTAGATTTGGGGTTAGGGTTTGGGGTTAGGGATTGGGGTTAGGGATTGGGGTTAGGTTTAAATTTGGGGTTAGGGGTTGGGGTTAGGGATTGGGGTTAGGTTTAGATTTGGGGTTAGCGGTTGGGGTTTAGGGGTTGGGGTTAGGTTTAGATTTGGGGTTAGGGGTTGGGGTTAGGGTTTGGGGTTAGGGATTGGGGTTAGGTTTAGATTTGGGGTTAGGGGTTGGGGTTTAGGGGTTGGGGTTAGGGGTTGGGGTTAGGGGTTGGGGTTAGGGGTTGAGGTTAAGTTTAGATTTGGGGTTAGGGGTTGGGGTTAGGGGTTGAGGTTAGGTTTAGATTTGGGGTTAGGGGTTGGGGTTTAGGGGTTGGGGTTAGGTTTAGATTTGGGGTTAGGGTTTGGGGTTAGGTATTGGGGTAAGGTTTAGATTTGGGGTTAGGGGTTGGGGTTTAGGGGTTGGGGTTAGGGATTGGGGTTAGGTTTAGATTTGGGGTTAGGTTTAGATTTGGGGTTAGGGTTTGGGGTTAGGTATTGGGGTTAGGTTTAGATTTGGGGTTAGGGGTTGGGGTTTAGGGGTTGGGGTTAGGGATTGGGGTTAGGGATTGGGGTTAGGTTTAGATTTGGAGTTAGGGGTTGGGGTTAGGTTTAGATTTGGGGTTAGGGGTTGGGGTTAGGGTTTGGGGTTAGGGATTGGGGTTAGGTTTAGATTTGGGGTTAGGTTTAGATTTGGGGTTGGGGGTTGGGGTTATGGATTGGGGTTAGGGATTGGGGTTAGGTTTAGATTTGGGGTTAGGGGTTGGGGTTTAGGGGTTGGGGTTAGGTTTAGATTTGGGGTTAGGGGTTAGGGTTAGGGTTTGGGGTTAGGGATTGGGGTTAGGTTTAGATTTGGGGTTAGGGGTTGGGGTTTAGGGGTTGGGGTTAGGTTTAGATTTGGGGTTAGGGGTTGGGGTTAGGGGTTGGGGTTAGGTTTAGATTTGGAGTTAGGGACTGGGATTTAGGGGTTGGGGTTAGGGGTTGGGGTTAGGGTTTGGGGTTAGGGATTGGGGTTAGGTTTAGATTTGGGGTTAGGGGTTGAGGTTAGGGGTTGGGGTTAGGGATTGGGGTTAGTTTTAGATTTGGGGTTAGGGTTTGGGGTTAGGGATTGGGGTTAGGGATTGGGGTTAGGTTTAAATTTGGGGTTAGGGGTTGGGGTTAGGGATTGGGGTTAGGTTTAGATTTGGGGTTAGCGGTTGGGGTTTAGGGGTTGGGGTTAGGTTTAGATTTGGGGTTAGGGGTTGGGGTTAGGGTTTGGGGTTAGGGATTGGGGTTAGGTTTAGATTTGGGGTTAGGGGTTGGGGTTTAGGGGTTGGGGTTAGGGGTTGGGGTTAGGGGTTGGGGTTAGGGGTTGAGGTTAAGTTTAGATTTGGGGTTAGGGGTTGGGGTTAGGGGTTGAGGTTAGGTTTAGATTTGGGGTTAGGGGTTGGGGTTTAGGGGTTGGGGTTAGGTTTAGATTTGGGGTTAGGGTTTGGGGTTAGGTATTGGGGTTAGGTTTAGATTTGGGGTTAGGGGTTGGGGTTTAGGGGTTGGGGTTAGGGGTTGGGGTTAGGGGTTGGGGTTAGGGGTTGAGGTTAGGTTTAGATTTGGGGTTAGGGGTTGGGGTTAGGGGTTGAGGTTAGGTTTAGATTTGGGGTTAGGGGTTGGGGTTAGGGGTTGGGGTTAGGTTTAGATTTGGGGTTAGGGGTTGGGGTTAGGGGTTGGGGTTAGGTTTAGATTTGGGGTTAGGGTTTGGGGTTAGGGATTGGGGTTAGGTTTAGATTTGGGGTTAGGGGTTGGGGTTAGGGGTTGGGGTTAGGTTTAGATTTGGGGTTAGGGGTTGGGGTTTAGGGGTTGGGGTTAGGGATTGGGCTTAGGGATTCGGGTTAGGTTTAGATTTGGGGTTAGGGGTTGGGGTTAGGGTTTAGATTTGGGGTTAGGGGTTGGGGTTAGGGGTTGGGGTTAGGGGTTGGGGTTTAGGGGTTGGGGTTAGGTTTAGATTTGGGGTAAGGGGTTGGGGTTAAGGGTTGAGGTTAGGTTTAGATTTGGGGTTAGGGGTTGGGGTTAGGGGTTGGGGTTAGGGGTTGGGGTTAGGGGTTGAGGTTAGGTTTAGATTTGGGGTTAGGGGTTGGGGTTAGGGGTTGGGGTTTAGGTTTAGTATTGGTGTTAGGGATTGGGGTTTAGGGGTTGGGGTTAGGGGTTGGGGTTAGGGGTTGGGGTTAGGGATTGGGGTTAGGTTTAGATTTGGGGTTAGGGGTTGGGGTTAGGGATTGGGGTTAGGGATTGGGGTTAGGATTAGATTTGGGGTTAGGGATTGGGGTTAGGTTTAGATTTGGGGTTAGGGGTTGGGGTTAGGGGTTGGGGTTAGGTTTAGATGTGGGGTTAGGGGTTGGGGTTTAGGGGTTGGGGTTAGGTTTAGATTTGGGGTTAGGGGTTGGGGTTAGGGATTGGGGTTAGGGATTGGGGTTAGGGATTGGGGTTAGGTTTAGATTTGGGGTTAGGGTTTGGGGTTAGGTTTAGATTTGGGGTTAGGGGTTGGGGTTAGGGGTTGGGGTTAGGGGTTGGGGTTTAGGGGTTGGGGTTAGGTTTAGATTTGGGGTTAGGGGTTGGGGTTAGGGGTTGAGGTTAGGTTTAGATTTGGGGTTAGGGGTTGGGGTTAGGGGTTGAGGTTAGGTTTAGATTTGGGGTTAGGGGTTGGGGATAGGGGTTGGGGTTAGGTTTAGATTTGGGGTTAGGGGTTGGGGTTAGGGGTTGGGGTTAGGTTTAGATTTGGGGTTAGGGGTTGGGGTTTAGGGGTTGGGGTTAGGGATTGGGCTTAGGGATTCGGGTTAGGTTTAGATTTGGGGTTAGGGGTTGGGGTTAGGTTTAGATTTGGGGTTAGGGGTTGGGGTTAGGGGTTGGGGTTAGGGGTTGGGGTTTAGGGGTTGGGGTTAGGTTTAGATTTGGGGTAAGGGGTTGGGGTTAGGGGTTGAGGTTAGGTTTAGATTTGGGGTTAGGGGTTGGGGTTAGGGGTTGGGGTTAGGGGTTGGGGTCAGGGGTTGGGGTTAGGGGTTGAGGTTAGGTTTAGATTTGGGGTTAGGGGTTGGGGTTAGGGGTTGGGGTTTAGGTTTAGTATTGGTGTTAGGGATTGGGGTTTAGGGGTTGGGGTTAGGGGTTGGGGTTAGGGGTTGGGGTTAGGGGTTGGGGTTAGGGATTGGGGTTAGGTTTAGATTTGGGGTTAGGGGTTGGGGTTAGGGATTGGGGTTAGGGATTGGGGTTAGGATTATATTTGGGGTTAGGGATTGGGGTTAGGTTTAGATTTGGAGTTAGGGGTTGGGGTTAGGGGTTGGGGTTAGGTTTAGATTTGGGGTTAGGGGTTGGGGTTTAGGGGTTGGGGTTAGGTTTAGATTTGGGGTTAGGGGTTGGGGTTTAGGGGTTGGGGTTAGGGATTGGGGTTAGGGATTGGGGTTAGGTTTAGATTTGGGGTTAGGGTTTGGGGTTAGGTTTAGATTTGGGGTTAGGGGTTGGGGTTAGGGGTTGGGGTTAGGGGTTGGGGTTTAGGGGTTGGGGTTAGGTTTAGATTTGGGGTTAGGGGTTGGGGTTAGGGGTTGAGGTTAGGTTTAGATTTGGGGTTAGGGGTTGGGGTTAGGGGTTGGGGTTAGGGGTTGGGGTTAGGTGTTGAGGTTAGGTTTAGATTTGGGGTTAGGGGTTGGGGTTAGGGTTTGGGGTTAGGTTTAGATTTGGGGTTAGGGGTTGGGGTTTAGGGGTTGGGGTTAGGGGTTGGGGTTAGGGGTTGGGGTTATGGATTGGGGTTAGTTTTAGATTTGGGGTTAGGGTTTGGGGTTAGGGATTGGGGTTAGGGGTTGGGGTTAGGGATTGGGGTTAGTTTTAGATTTGGGGTTAGGGTTTGGGGTTAGGGATTGGGGTTAGGTTTAGATTTGGGGTTAGGGTTTGGGGTTAGGGATTGGGGTTAGGTTTAGATTTGGAGTTAGGGGTTGGGGTTAGGTTTAGATTTGGGGTTAGGGGTTGGGGTTAGGGTTTGGGGTTAGGGATTGGGGTTAGGTTTAGATTTGGGGTTAGGTTTAGATTTGGGGTTGGGGGTTGGGGTTATGGATTGGGGTTAGGGATTGGGGTTAGGTTTAGATTTGGGGTTAGGGGTTGGGGTTTAGGGGTTGGGGTTAGGGGTTGGGGTTAGGGGTTGGGGTAGGGGTTGAGGTTAGGTTTAGATTTGGGGTTAGGGGTTGGGGTTAGGGGTTGGGGTTAGGTTTAGATTTGGAGTTAGGGACTGGGATTTAGGGGTTGGGGTTAGGGGTTGGGGTTAGGGGTTGGGGTTAGGGATTGGGGTTAGGTTTAGATTTGGGGTTAGGGGTTGAGGTTAGGGGTTGGGGTTAGGGATTGGGGTTAGGTTTAGATTTTTGGTTAGGGTTTGGGGTTAGGGATTGGGGTTAGGTTTAGATTTGGAGTTAGGGGTTGGGGTTAGGTTTAGATTTGGGGTTAGGGGTTGGGGTTAGGGTTTGGGGTTAGGGATTGGGGTTAGGTTTAGATTTGGGGTTAGGTTTAGATTTGGGGTTGGGGGTTGGGGTTAGGGATTGGGGTTAGGGATTGGGGTTAGGTTTAAATTTGGGGTTAGGGTTTGGGGTTAGGGATTGGGGTTAGGTTTAGATTTGGGGTTAGGGGCTGGGGTTTAGGGGTTGGGGTTAGGTTTAGATTTGGGGTTAGGGGTTGGGGTTAGGGTTTGGGGTTAGGGATTGGGGTTAGGTTTAGATTTGGGGTTAGGGGTTGGGGTTTAGGGGTTGGGGTTAGGGGTTGGGGTTAGGGGTTGGGGTTAGGGGTTGAGGTTAGGTTTAGATTTGGGATTAGGGGTTGGGGTTAGGGGTTGAGGTTAGGTTTAGATTTGGGGTTAGGGGTTGGGGTTTAGGGGTTGGGGTTAGGTTTAGATTTGGGGTTAGGGGTTGGGGTTAGGGATTGGGGTTAGGTTTAGATTTGGGGTTAGGGGTTGGGGTTTAGGGGTTGGGGTTAGGGGTTGGGGTTAGGGATTGGGGTTAGTTTTAGATTTGGGGTTAGGGTTTGGGGTTAGGGATTGGGGTTAGGGATTGGGGTTAGGTTTAAATTTGGGGTTAGGGGTTGGGGTTAGGGATTGGGGTTAGGTTTAGATTTGGGGTTAGCGGTTGGGGTTTAGGGGTTGGGGTTAGGTTTAGATTTGGGGTTAGGGGTTGGGGTTAGGGTTTGGGGTTAGGGATTGGGGTTAGGTTTAGATTTGGGGTTAGGGGTTGGGGTTTAGGGGTTGGGGTTAGGGGTTGGGGTTAGGGGTTGGGGTTAGCGGTTGAGGTTAGGTTTAGATTTGGGGTTAGGGGTTGGGGTTAGGGGTTGAGGTTAGGTTTAGATTTCGGGTTAGGGGTTGGGGTTTAGGGGTTGGGGTTAGGTTTAGATTTGGGGTTAGGGTTTGGGGTTAGGTATTGGGGTTAGGTTTAGATTTGGGGTTAGGGGTTGGGGTTTAGGGGTTGGGGTTAGGGGTTGGGGTTAGGGGTTGGGGTTAGGGGTTGAGGTTAGGTTTAGATTTGGGGTTAGGGGTTGGGGTTAGGGGTTGAGGTTAGGTTTAGATTTGGGGTTAGGGGTTGGGGTTAGGGGTTGGGGTTAGGTTTAGATTTGGGGTTAGGGGTTGGGGTTAGGGGTTGGGGTTAGGTTTAGATTTGGGGTTAGGGTTTGGGGTTAGGGATTGGGGTTAGGTTTAGATTTGGGGTTAGGGGTTGGGGTTAGGTGTTGGGGTTAGGTTTAGATTTGGGGTTAGGGGTTGGGGTTTAGGGGTTGGGGTTAGGGATTGGGGTTAGGGATTGGGGTTAGGTTTAGATTTGGGGTTAGGGGTTGGGGTTAGGGGTTGGGGTTAGGGGTTGGGGTTTAGGGGTTGGGGTTAGGTTTAGATTTGGGGTAAGGGGTTGGGGTTTAGGGGTTGGGGTTAGGGGTTGGGGTTAGGGGTTGGGGTTAGGGATTGGGGTTAGTTTTAGATTTGGGGTTAGGGTTTGGGGTTAGGGATTGGGGTTAGGTTTAGATTTGGGGTTAGGGGTTGGGGTTAGGGATTGGGGTTAGGTTTAGATTTGGGGTTAGGGGTTGGGGTTTAGGGGTTGGGGTTAGGGGTTGGGGTTAGGGGTTGGGGTTAGGGATTGGGGTTAGTTTTAGATTTGGGGTTAGGGTTTGGGGTTAGGGATTGGGGTTAGGTTTAGATTTGGGGTTAGGGTTTGGGGTTAGGGATTGGGGTTAGGTTTAGATTTGGAGTTAGGGGTTGGGGTTAGGTTTAGATTTGGGGTTAGGGGTTGGGGTTAGGGTTTGGGGTTAGGGGTTGGGGTTAGGGGTTGGGGTTTAGGGGTTGGGGTTAGGTTTAGATTTGGGGTAAGGGGTTGGGGTTAGGGGTTGGGGTTAGGGGTTGGGGTTAGGGGTTGGGGTTAGGTTTAGATTTGGGGTTAGGGGTCGGGGTTAGGGGTTGGGGTTTAGGTTTAGTATTGGAGTTAGGGATTGGGGTTTAGGGTTTGGGGTTAGGGGTTGGGGTTAGGGGTTGGGGTTAGGGATTGGGGTTAGGTTTAGATGTGGGGTTAGGGTTTGGGGTTAGGGATTGGGGTTAGGTTTAGATTTGGGGTTAGGGTTTGGGGTTAGGGATTGGGGTTAGGTTTAGATTTGGACTTAGGGGTTGGGGTTAGGTTTAGATTTGTGGTTAGGGGTTGGGGTTAGGGTTTGGGGTTAGGGATTGGGGTTAGGTTTAGATTTGGGGTTAGGTTTAGATTTGGGGTTGGGGGTTGGGGTTATGGATTGGGGTTAGGGATTGGGGTTAGGTTTAGATTTGGGGTTAGGGGTTGGGGTTAGGGATTGGGGTTAGGTTTAGATTTGGGGTTAGGGGTTGGGGTTTAGGGGTTGGGGTTAGGTTTAGATTTGGGGTTAGGGGTTAGGGTTAGGGTTTGGGGTTAGGGATTGGGGTTAGGTTTAGATTTGGGGTTAGGGGTTGGGGTTTAGTGGTTGGGGTTAGGGGTTGGGGTTAGGGGTTGGGGTTAGGGGTTGAGGTTAGGTTTAGATTTGGGGTTAGGGGTTGGGGTTAGGGGTTGGGGTTAGGTTTCGATTTGGGGTTAGGGGTTGGGGTTTAGGGGTTGGGGTTAGGTTTAGATTTGGGGTTAGGGTTTGGGGTTAGGTATTGGGGTTAGGTTTAGATTTGGGTTTAGGGGTTGGGGTTAGGGTTTGGGATTAGGGATTGGGGTTAGGGATTGGGGTTAGGTTTAGATTTGGGGTTAGGGGTTGGGGTTAGGGATTGGGGTTAGGGATTGGGGTTAGGATTAGATTTGGGGTTAGGGATTGGGGTTAGGTTTAGATTTGGGGTTAGGGGTTGGGGTTAGGGGTTGGGGTTAGGTTTAGTTTTGGGGTTAGGGGTTGGGGTTTAGGGGTTGGGGTTAGGTTTAGATTTGGGGTTTAGGGGTTGGGGTTTAGGGGTTGGGGTTAGGGATTGGGGTTAGGGATTGGGGTTAGGTTTAGATTTGGGGTTAGGGGTTGGGGTTAGGTTTAGATTTGGGGTTAGGGGTTGGGGTTTAGGGGTTGGGGTTAGGTTTAGATTTGGGGTTAGGGGTTGGGGTTAGGGGTTGAGGTTAGGTTTAGATTTGGGGTTAGGGGTTGGGGTTAGGGGTTGAGGTTAGGTTTAGATTTGGGGTTAGGGGTTGGGGATAGGGGTTGGGGTTAGGTTTAGATTTGGGGTTAGGGGTTGGGGTTAGGGGTTGGGGTTAGGTTTAGATTTGGGGTTAGGGGTTGGGGTTTAGGGGTTGGGGTTAGGGATTGGGCTTAGGGATTCGGGTTAGGTTTAGATTTGGGGTTAGGGGTTGGGGTTAGGTTTAGATTTGGGGTTAGGGGTTGGGGTTAGGGGTTGGGGTTAGGGGTTGGGGTTTAGGGGTTGGGGTTAGGTTTAGATTTGGGGTAAGGGGTTGGGGTTAGGGGTTGAGGTTAGGTTTAGATTTGGGGTTAGGGGTTGGGGTTAGGGGTTGGGGTTAGGGGTTGGGGTCAGGGGTTGGGGTTAGGGGTTGAGGTTAGGTTTAGATTTGGGGTTAGGGGTTGGGGTTAGGGGTTGGGGTTTAGGTTTAGTATTGGTGTTAGGGATTGGGGTTTAGGGGTTGGGGTTAGGGGTTGGGGTTAGGGGTTGGGGTTAGGGGTTGGGGTTAGGGATTGGGGTTAGGTTTAGATTTGGGGTTAGGGGTTGGGGTTAGGGATTGGGGTTAGGGATTGGGGTTAGGATTATATTTGGGGTTAGGGATTGGGGTTAGGTTTAGATTTGGAGTTAGGGGTTGGGGTTAGGGGTTGGGGTTAGGTTTAGATTTGGGGTTAGGGGTTGGGGTTTAGGGGTTGGGGTTAGGTTTAGATTTGGGGTTAGGGGTTGGGGTTTAGGGGTTGGGGTTAGGGATTGGGGTTAGGGATTGGGGTTAGGTTTAGATTTGGGGTTAGGGTTTGGGGTTAGGTTTAGATTTGGGGTTAGGGGTTGGGGTTAGGGGTTGGGGTTAGGGGTTGGGGTTTAGGGGTTGGGGTTAGGTTTAGATTTGGGGTTAGGGGTTGGGGTTAGGGGTTGAGGTTAGGTTTAGATTTGGGGTTAGGGGTTGGGGTTAGGGGTTGGGGTTAGGGGTTGGGGTTAGGTGTTGAGGTTAGGTTTAGATTTGGGGTTAGGGGTTGGGGTTAGGGTTTGGGGTTAGGTTTAGATTTGGGGTTAGGGGTTGGGGTTTAGGGGTTGGGGTTAGGGGTTGGGGTTAGGGGTTGGGGTTATGGATTGGGGTTAGTTTTAGATTTGGGGTTAGGGTTTGGGGTTAGGGATTGGGGTTAGGGGTTGGGGTTAGGGATTGGGGTTAGTTTTAGATTTGGGGTTAGGGTTTGGGGTTAGGGATTGGGGTTAGGTTTAGATTTGGGGTTAGGGTTTGGGGTTAGGGATTGGGGTTAGGTTTAGATTTGGAGTTAGGGGTTGGGGTTAGGTTTAGATTTGGGGTTAGGGGTTGGGGTTAGGGTTTGGGGTTAGGGATTGGGGTTAGGTTTAGATTTGGGGTTAGGTTTAGATTTGGGGTTGGGGGTTGGGGTTATGGATTGGGGTTAGGGATTGGGGTTAGGTTTAGATTTGGGGTTAGGGGTTGGGGTTTAGGGGTTGGGGTTAGGGGTTGGGGTTAGGGGTTGGGGTAGGGGTTGAGGTTAGGTTTAGATTTGGGGTTAGGGGTTGGGGTTAGGGGTTGGGGTTAGGTTTAGATTTGGAGTTAGGGACTGGGATTTAGGGGTTGGGGTTAGGGGTTGGGGTTAGGGGTTGGGGTTAGGGATTGGGGTTAGGTTTAGATTTGGGGTTAGGGGTTGAGGTTAGGGGTTGGGGTTAGGGATTGGGGTTAGGTTTAGATTTTTGGTTAGGGTTTGGGGTTAGGGATTGGGGTTAGGTTTAGATTTGGAGTTAGGGGTTGGGGTTAGGTTTAGATTTGGGGTTAGGGGTTGGGGTTAGGGTTTGGGGTTAGGGATTGGGGTTAGGTTTAGATTTGGGGTTAGGTTTAGATTTGGGGTTGGGGGTTGGGGTTAGGGATTGGGGTTAGGGATTGGGGTTAGGTTTAAATTTGGGGTTAGGGTTTGGGGTTAGGGATTGGGGTTAGGTTTAGATTTGGGGTTAGGGGCTGGGGTTTAGGGGTTGGGGTTAGGTTTAGATTTGGGGTTAGGGGTTGGGGTTAGGGTTTGGGGTTAGGGATTGGGGTTAGGTTTAGATTTGGGGTTAGGGGTTGGGGTTTAGGGGTTGGGGTTAGGGGTTGGGGTTAGGGGTTGGGGTTAGGGGTTGAGGTTAGGTTTAGATTTGGGATTAGGGGTTGGGGTTAGGGGTTGAGGTTAGGTTTAGATTTGGGGTTAGGGGTTGGGGTTTAGGGGTTGGGGTTAGGTTTAGATTTGGGGTTAGGGGTTGGGGTTAGGGATTGGGGTTAGGTTTAGATTTGGGGTTAGGGGTTGGGGTTTAGGGGTTGGGGTTAGGGGTTGGGGTTAGGGATTGGGGTTAGTTTTAGATTTGGGGTTAGGGTTTGGGGTTAGGGATTGGGGTTAGGGATTGGGGTTAGGTTTAAATTTGGGGTTAGGGGTTGGGGTTAGGGATTGGGGTTAGGTTTAGATTTGGGGTTAGCGGTTGGGGTTTAGGGGTTGGGGTTAGGTTTAGATTTGGGGTTAGGGGTTGGGGTTAGGGTTTGGGGTTAGGGATTGGGGTTAGGTTTAGATTTGGGGTTAGGGGTTGGGGTTTAGGGGTTGGGGTTAGGGGTTGGGGTTAGGGGTTGGGGTTAGCGGTTGAGGTTAGGTTTAGATTTGGGGTTAGGGGTTGGGGTTAGGGGTTGAGGTTAGGTTTAGATTTCGGGTTAGGGGTTGGGGTTTAGGGGTTGGGGTTAGGTTTAGATTTGGGGTTAGGGTTTGGGGTTAGGTATTGGGGTTAGGTTTAGATTTGGGGTTAGGGGTTGGGGTTTAGGGGTTGGGGTTAGGGGTTGGGGTTAGGGGTTGGGGTTAGGGGTTGAGGTTAGGTTTAGATTTGGGGTTAGGGGTTGGGGTTAGGGGTTGAGGTTAGGTTTAGATTTGGGGTTAGGGGTTGGGGTTAGGGGTTGGGGTTAGGTTTAGATTTGGGGTTAGGGGTTGGGGTTAGGGGTTGGGGTTAGGTTTAGATTTGGGGTTAGGGTTTGGGGTTAGGGATTGGGGTTAGGTTTAGATTTGGGGTTAGGGGTTGGGGTTAGGTGTTGGGGTTAGGTTTAGATTTGGGGTTAGGGGTTGGGGTTTAGGGGTTGGGGTTAGGGATTGGGGTTAGGGATTGGGGTTAGGTTTAGATTTGGGGTTAGGGGTTGGGGTTAGGGGTTGGGGTTAGGGGTTGGGGTTTAGGGGTTGGGGTTAGGTTTAGATTTGGGGTAAGGGGTTGGGGTTTAGGGGTTGGGGTTAGGGGTTGGGGTTAGGGGTTGGGGTTAGGGATTGGGGTTAGTTTTAGATTTGGGGTTAGGGTTTGGGGTTAGGGATTGGGGTTAGGTTTAGATTTGGGGTTAGGGGTTGGGGTTAGGGATTGGGGTTAGGTTTAGATTTGGGGTTAGGGGTTGGGGTTTAGGGGTTGGGGTTAGGGGTTGGGGTTAGGGGTTGGGGTTAGGGATTGGGGTTAGTTTTAGATTTGGGGTTAGGGTTTGGGGTTAGGGATTGGGGTTAGGTTTAGATTTGGGGTTAGGGTTTGGGGTTAGGGATTGGGGTTAGGTTTAGATTTGGAGTTAGGGGTTGGGGTTAGGTTTAGATTTGGGGTTAGGGGTTGGGGTTAGGGTTTGGGGTTAGGGGTTGGGGTTAGGGGTTGGGGTTTAGGGGTTGGGGTTAGGTTTAGATTTGGGGTAAGGGGTTGGGGTTAGGGGTTGGGGTTAGGGGTTGGGGTTAGGGGTTGGGGTTAGGTTTAGATTTGGGGTTAGGGGTCGGGGTTAGGGGTTGGGGTTTAGGTTTAGTATTGGAGTTAGGGATTGGGGTTTAGGGTTTGGGGTTAGGGGTTGGGGTTAGGGGTTGGGGTTAGGGATTGGGGTTAGGTTTAGATGTGGGGTTAGGGTTTGGGGTTAGGGATTGGGGTTAGGTTTAGATTTGGGGTTAGGGTTTGGGGTTAGGGATTGGGGTTAGGTTTAGATTTGGACTTAGGGGTTGGGGTTAGGTTTAGATTTGTGGTTAGGGGTTGGGGTTAGGGTTTGGGGTTAGGGATTGGGGTTAGGTTTAGATTTGGGGTTAGGTTTAGATTTGGGGTTGGGGGTTGGGGTTATGGATTGGGGTTAGGGATTGGGGTTAGGTTTAGATTTGGGGTTAGGGGTTGGGGTTAGGGATTGGGGTTAGGTTTAGATTTGGGGTTAGGGGTTGGGGTTTAGGGGTTGGGGTTAGGTTTAGATTTGGGGTTAGGGGTTAGGGTTAGGGTTTGGGGTTAGGGATTGGGGTTAGGTTTAGATTTGGGGTTAGGGGTTGGGGTTTAGTGGTTGGGGTTAGGGGTTGGGGTTAGGGGTTGGGGTTAGGGGTTGAGGTTAGGTTTAGATTTGGGGTTAGGGGTTGGGGTTAGGGGTTGGGGTTAGGTTTCGATTTGGGGTTAGGGGTTGGGGTTTAGGGGTTGGGGTTAGGTTTAGATTTGGGGTTAGGGTTTGGGGTTAGGTATTGGGGTTAGGTTTAGATTTGGGTTTAGGGGTTGGGGTTAGGGTTTGGGATTAGGGATTGGGGTTAGGGATTGGGGTTAGGTTTAGATTTGGGGTTAGGGGTTGGGGTTAGGGATTGGGGTTAGGGATTGGGGTTAGGATTAGATTTGGGGTTAGGGATTGGGGTTAGGTTTAGATTTGGGGTTAGGGGTTGGGGTTAGGGGTTGGGGTTAGGTTTAGTTTTGGGGTTAGGGGTTGGGGTTTAGGGGTTGGGGTTAGGTTTAGATTTGGGGTTTAGGGGTTGGGGTTTAGGGGTTGGGGTTAGGGATTGGGGTTAGGGATTGGGGTTAGGTTTAGATTTGGGGTTAGGGGTTGGGGTTAGGTTTAGATTTGGGGTTAGGGGTTGGGGTTTAGGGGTTGGGGTTAGGTTTAGATTTGGGGTTAGGGGTTGGGGTTAGGGGTTGAGGTTAGGTTTAGATTTGGGGTTAGGGGTTGGGGTTAGGGGTTGGGGTTAGGGTTTGGGGTTAGGTGTTGAGGTTAGGTTTAGATTTGGGGTTAGGGGTTGGGGTTAGGGTTTGGGGTTAGGTTTAGATTTGGAGTTAGGGATTGGGGTTAGTTTTAAATTTGGGGTTAGGGTTTGGGGTTAGGGATTGGGGTTAGGTTTAGATTTGGGGTTAGGGGTTGGGGTTAGGGATTGGGGTTAGGTTTAGATTTGGGGTTAGGGGTTGGGGTTTAGGGGTTGGGGTTAGGGGTTGGGGTTAGGGGTTGGGGTTAGGGATTGGGGTTAGTTTTAGATTTGGGGTTAGGGTTTGGGGTTAGGGATTGGGGTTAGGTTTAGATTTGGGGTTAGGGTTTGGGGTTAGGGATTGGGGTTAGGTTTAGATTTGGAGTTAGGGGTTGGGGTTAGGTTTAGATTTGGGGTTAGGGGTTGGGGTTAGGGTTTGGGGTTAGGGATTGGGGTTAGGTTTAGATTTGGGGTTAGGTTTAGATTTGGGGTTGGGGGTTGGGGTTATGGATTGGGGTTAGGGATTGGGGTTAGGTTTAGATTTGGGGTTAGGGGTTGGGGTTTAGGGGTTGGGGTTAGGGGTTGGGGTTAGGGGTTGGGGTAGGGGTTGAGGTTAGGTTTAGATTTGGGGTTAGGGGTTGGGGTTAGGGGTTGGGGTTAGGTTTAGATTTGGAGTTAGGGACTGGGATTTAGGGGTTGGGGTTAGGGGTTGGGGTTAGGGGTTGGGGTTAGGGATTGGGGTTAGGTTTAGATTTGGGGTTAGGGGTTGAGGTTAGGGGTTGGGGTTAGGGATTGGGGTTAGGTTTAGATTTTTGGTTAGGGTTTGGGGTTAGGGATTGGGGTTAGGTTTAGATTTGGAGTTAGGGGTTGGGGTTAGGTTTAGATTTGGGGTTAGGGGTTGGGGTTAGGGTTTGGGGTTAGGGATTGGGGTTAGGTTTAGATTTGGGGTTAGGTTTAGATTTGGGGTTGGGGGTTGGGGTTAGGGATTGGGGTTAGGGATTGGGGTTAGGTTTAGATTTGGGGTTAGGGGTTGGGGTTAGGGGTTGAGGTTAGGTTTAGATTTGGGGTTAGGGGTTGGGGTTAGGGGTTGGGGTTAGGGTTTGGGGTTAGGTGTTGAGGTTAGGTTTAGATTTGGGGTTAGGGGTTGGGGTTAGGGTTTGGGGTTAGGTTTAGATTTGGAGTTAGGGATTGGGGTTAGTTTTAAATTTGGGGTTAGGGTTTGGGGTTAGGGATTGGGGTTAGGTTTAGATTTGGGGTTAGGGGTTGGGGTTAGGGATTGGGGTTAGGTTTAGATTTGGGGTTAGGGGTTGGGGTTTAGGGGTTGGGGTTAGGGGTTGGGGTTAGGGGTTGGGGTTAGGGATTGGGGTTAGTTTTAGATTTGGGGTTAGGGTTTGGGGTTAGGGATTGGGGTTAGGTTTAGATTTGGGGTTAGGGTTTGGGGTTAGGGATTGGGGTTAGGTTTAGATTTGGAGTTAGGGGTTGGGGTTAGGTTTAGATTTGGGGTTAGGGGTTGGGGTTAGGGTTTGGGGTTAGGGATTGGGGTTAGGTTTAGATTTGGGGTTAGGTTTAGATTTGGGGTTGGGGGTTGGGGTTATGGATTGGGGTTAGGGATTGGGGTTAGGTTTAGATTTGGGGTTAGGGGTTGGGGTTTAGGGGTTGGGGTTAGGGGTTGGGGTTAGGGGTTGGGGTAGGGGTTGAGGTTAGGTTTAGATTTGGGGTTAGGGGTTGGGGTTAGGGGTTGGGGTTAGGTTTAGATTTGGAGTTAGGGACTGGGATTTAGGGGTTGGGGTTAGGGGTTGGGGTTAGGGGTTGGGGTTAGGGATTGGGGTTAGGTTTAGATTTGGGGTTAGGGGTTGAGGTTAGGGGTTGGGGTTAGGGATTGGGGTTAGGTTTAGATTTTTGGTTAGGGTTTGGGGTTAGGGATTGGGGTTAGGTTTAGATTTGGAGTTAGGGGTTGGGGTTAGGTTTAGATTTGGGGTTAGGGGTTGGGGTTAGGGTTTGGGGTTAGGGATTATGGTTAGGTTTAGATTTGGGGTTAGGTTTAGATTTGGGGTTGGGGGTTGGGGTTAGGGATTGGGGTTAGGGATTGGGGTTAGGTTTAAATTTGGGGTTAGGGTTTGGGGTTAGGGATTGGGGTTAGGTTTAGATTTGGGGTTAGGGGCTGGGGTTTAGGGGTTGGGGTTAGGTTTAGATTTGGGGTTAGGGGTTGGGGTTAGGGTTTGGGGTTAGGGATTGGGGTTAGGTTTAGATTTGGGGTTAGGGGTTGGGGTTTAGGGGTTGGGGTTAGGGGTTGGGGTTAGGGGTTGGGGTTAGGGGTTGAGGTTAGGTTTAGATTTGGGATTAGGGGTTGGGGTTAGGGGTTGAGGTTAGGTTTAGATTTGGGGTTAGGGGTTGGGGTTTAGGGGTTGGGGTTAGGTTTAGATTTGGGGTTAGGGGTTGGGGTTAGGGATTGGGGTTAGGTTTAGATTTGGGGTTAGGGGTTGGGGTTTAGGGGTTGGGGTTAGGGGTTGGGGTTAGGGGTTGGGGTTAGGGATTGGGGTTAGTTTTAGATTTGGGGTTAGGGTTTGGGGTTAGGGATTGGGGTTAGGGATTGGGGTTAGGTTTAAATTTGGGGTTAGGGGTTGGGGTTAGGGATTGGGGTTAGGTTTAGATTTGGGGTTAGCGGTTGGGGTTTAGGGGTTGGGGTTAGGTTTAGATTTGGGGTTAGGGGTTGGGGTTAGGGTTTGGGGTTAGGGATTGGGGTTAGGTTTAGATTTGGGGTTAGGGGTTGGGGTTTAGGGGTTGGGGTTAGGGGTTGGGGTTAGGGGTTGGGGTTAGCGGTTGAGGTTAGGTTTAGATTTGGGGTTAGGGGTTGGGGTTAGGGGTTGAGGTTAGGTTTAGATTTGGGGTTAGGGGTTGGGGTTTAGGGGTTGGGGTTAGGTTTAGATTTGGGGTTAGGGTTTGGGGTTAGGGGTTGGGGTTAGGGGTTGAGGTTAGGTTTAGATTTGGGGTTAGGGGTTGGGGTTAGGGGTTGAGGTTAGGTTTAGATTTGGGGTTAGGGGTTGGGGTTAGGGGTTGGGGTTAGGTTTAGATTTGGGGTTAGGGGTTGGGGTTAGGGGTTGGGGTTAGGTTTAGATTTGGGGTTAGGGTTTGGGGTTAGGGATTGGGGTTAGGTTTAGATTTGGGGTTAGGGGTTGGGGTTAGGTGTTGGGGTTAGGTTTAGATTTGGGGTTAGGGGTTGGGGTTTAGGGGTTGGGGTTAGGGATTGGGGTTAGGGATTGGGGTTAGGTTTAGATTTGGGGTTAGGGGTTGGGGTTAGGGGTTGGGGTTAGGGGTTGGGGTTTAGGGGTTGGGGTTAGGTTTAGATTTGGGGTAAGGGGTTGGGGTTTAGGGGTTGGGGTTAGGGGTTGGGGTTAGGGGTTGGGGTTAGGGATTGGGGTTAGTTTTAGATTTGGGGTTAGGGTTTGGGGTTAGGGATTGGGGTTAGGTTTAGATTTGGGGTTAGGGGTTGGGGTTAGGGATTGGGGTTAGGTTTAGATTTGGGGTTAGGGGTTGGGGTTTAGGGGTTGGGGTTAGGGATTGGGGTTAGGATTAGATTTGGGGTTAGGGATTGGGGTTAGGTTTAGATTTGGGGTTAGGGGTTGGGGTTAGGGGTTGGGGTTAGGTTTAGTTTTGGGGTTAGGGGTTGGGGTTTAGGGGTTGGGGTTAGGTTTAGATTTGGGGTTTAGGGGTTGGGGTTTAGGGGTTGGGGTTAGGGATTGGGGTTAGGGATTGGGGTTAGGTTTAGATTTGGGGTTAGGGGTTGGGGTTAGGTTTAGATTTGGGGTTAGGGGTTGGGGTTAGGGGTTGGGGTTAGGGGTTGGGGTTTAGGGGTTGGGGTTAGGTTTAGATTTGGGGTTAGGGGTTGGGGTTAGGGGTTGAGGTTAGGTTTAGATTTGGGGTTAGGGGTTGGGGTTAGGGGTTGGGGTTAGGGTTTGGGGTTAGGTGTTGAGGTTAGGTTTAGATTTGGGGTTAGGGGTTGGGGTTAGGGTTTGGGGTTAGGTTTAGATTTGGAGTTAGGGATTGGAGTTAGTTTTAAATTTGGGGTTAGGGTTTGGGGTTAGGGATTGGGGTTAGGTTTAGATTTGGGGTTAGGGGTTGGGGTTAGGGATTGGGGTTAGGTTTAGATTTGGGGTTAGGGGTTGGGGTTTAGGGGTTGGGGTTAGGGGTTGGGGTTAGGGGTTGGGGTTAGGGATTGGGGTTAGTTTTAGATTTGGGGTTAGGGTTTGGGGTTAGGGAGTGGGGTTAGGTTTAGATTTGGGGTTAGGGTTTGGGGTTAGGGATTGGGGTTAGGTTTAGATTTGGAGTTAGGGGTTGGTGTTAGGTTTAGATTTGGGGTTAGGGGTTGGGGTTAGGTTTAGATTTGGGGTTAGGTTTAGATTTGGGGTTGGGGGTTGGGGTTATGGATTGGGGTTAGGGATTGGGGTTAGGTTTAGATTTGGGGTTAGGGGTTGGGGTTTAGGGGTTGGGGTTAGGTTTAGATTTGGGGTTAGGGGTTAGGGTTAGGGTTTGGGGTTAGGGATTGGGGTTAGGTTTAGATTTGGGGTTAGGGGTTGGGGTTTAGGGGTTGGGGTTAGGGGTTGGGGTTAGGGGTTGGGGTTAGGGATTGGGGTTAGGTTTAGATTTGGGGTTAGGGGTTGGGGTTAGGGGTTGGGGTTAGGTTTAGATTTGGAGTTAGGGACTGGGATTTAGGGGTTGGGGTTAGGGGTTGGGGTTAGGGGTTGGGGTTAGGGATTGGGGTTAGGTTTAGATTTGGGGTTAGGGGTTGAGGTTAGGGGTTGGGGTTAGGGATTGGGGTTAGGTTTAGATTTGGGGTTAGGGTTTGGGGTTAGGGATTGGGGTTAGGTTTAGATTTGGAGTTAGGGGTTGGGGTTAGGTTTAGATTTGGGGTTAGGGGTTGGGGTTAGGGTTTGGGGTTAGGGATTGGGGTTAAGGTTTAGATTTGGGGTTAGGTTTAGATTTGGGGTTGGGGGTTGGGGTTAGGGGTTGGGGTTAGGGATTGGGGTTAGGTTTAGATTTGGGGTTAGGGGTTGGGGTTAGGGGTTGAGGTTAGGTTTAGATTTGGGGTTAGGGGTTGGGGTTAAGGGTTGGGGTTAGGTTTAGATTTGGGGTTAGGGGTTGGGGTTAGGGGTTGGGGTTAGGTTTAGATTTGGGGTTAGGGTTTGGGGTTAGGGATTGGGGTTAGGTTTAGATTTGGGGTTAGGGGTTGGGGTTAGGGGTTGGGGTTAGGTTTAGATTTGGGGTTAGGGGTTGGGGTTTAGGGGTTGGGGTTAGGGATTGGGTTTAGGGATTGGGGTTAGGTTTAGATTTGGGGTTAGGGGTTGGGGTTAGGGGTTGAGGTTAGGTTTAGATTTGGGGTTAGGGGTTGGGGTTAGGGGTTGGGGTTAGGGTTTGGGGTTAGGTGTTGAGGTTAGGTTTAGATTTGGGGTTAGGGGTTGGGGTTAGGGTTTGGGGTTAGGTTTAGATTTGGAGTTAGGGATTGGAGTTAGTTTTAAATTTGGGGTTAGGGTTTGGGGTTAGGGATTGGGGTTAGGTTTAGATTTGGGGTTAGGGGTTGGGGTTAGGGATTGGGGTTAGGTTTAGATTTGGGGTTAGGGGTTGGGGTTTAGGGGTTGGGGTTAGGGGTTGGGGTTAGGGGTTGGGGTTAGGGATTGGGGTTAGTTTTAGATTTGGGGTTAGGGTTTGGGGTTAGGGAGTGGGGTTAGGTTTAGATTTGGGGTTAGGGTTTGGGGTTAGGGATTGGGGTTAGGTTTAGATTTGGAGTTAGGGGTTGGGGTTAGGTTTAGATTTGGGGTTAGGGGTTGGGGTTAGGTTTAGATTTGGGGTTAGGTTTAGATTTGGGGTTGGGGGTTGGGGTTATGGATTGGGGTTAGGGATTGGGGTTAGGTTTAGATTTGGGGTTAGGGGTTGGGGTTTAGGGGTTGGGGTTAGGTTTAGATTTGGGGTTAGGGGTTAGGGTTAGGGTTTGGGGTTAGGGATTGGGGTTAGGTTTAGATTTGGGGTTAGGGGTTGGGGTTTAGGGGTTGGGGTTAGGGGTTGGGGTTAGGGGTTGGGGTTAGGGATTGGGGTTAGGTTTAGATTTGGGGTTAGGGGTTGGGGTTAGGGGTTGGGGTTAGGTTTAGATTTGGAGTTAGGGACTGGGATTTAGGGGTTGGGGTTAGGGGTTGGGGTTAGGGGTTGGGGTTAGGGATTGGGGTTAGGTTTAGATTTGGGGTTAGGGGTTGAGGTTAGGGGTTGGGGTTAGGGATTGGGGTTAGGTTTAGATTTGGGGTTAGGGTTTGGGGTTAGGGATTGGGGTTAGGTTTAGATTTGGAGTTAGGGGTTGGGGTTAGGTTTAGATTTGGGGTTAGGGGTTGGGGTTAGGGTTTGGGGTTAGGGATTGGGGTTAAGGTTTAGATTTGGGGTTAGGTTTAGATTTGGGGTTGGGGGTTGGGGTTAGGGGTTGGGGTTAGGGATTGGGGTTAGGTTTAGATTTGGGGTTAGGGGTTGGGGTTAGGGGTTGAGGTTAGGTTTAGATTTGGGGTTAGGGGTTGGGGTTAAGGGTTGGGGTTAGGTTTAGATTTGGGGTTAGGGGTTGGGGTTAGGGGTTGGGGTTAGGTTTAGATTTGGGGTTAGGGGTTGGGGTTTAGGGGTTGGGGTTAGGGATTGGGGTTAGGATTAGATTTGGGGTTAGGGATTGGGGTTAGGTTTAGATTTGGGGTTAGGGGTTGGGGTTAGGGGTTGGGGTTAGGTTTAGTTTTGGGGTTAGGGGTTGGGGTTAGGGGTTGGGGTTTAGGGGTTGGGGTTAGGGGTTGGGGTTAGGGGTTGGGGTTAGGGATTGGGGTTAGTTTTAGATTTGGGGTTAGGGTTTGGGGTTAGGGAGTGGGGTTAGGTTTAGATTTGGGGTTAGGGTTTGGGGTTAGGGATTGGGGTTAGGTTTAGATTTGGAGTTAGGGGTTGGGGTTAGGTTTAGATTTGGGGTTAGGGGTTGGGGTTAGGTTTAGATTTGGGGTTAGGTTTAGATTTGGGGTTGGGGGTTGGGGTTATGGATTGGGGTTAGGGATTGGGGTTAGGTTTAGATTTGGGGTTAGGGGTTGGGGTTTAGGGGTTGGGGTTAGGTTTAGATTTGGGGTTAGGGGTTAGGGTTAGGGTTTGGGGTTAGGGATTGGGGTTAGGTTTAGATTTGGGGTTAGGGGTTGGGGTTTAGGGGTTGGGGTTAGGGGTTGGGGTTAGGGGTTGGGGTTAGGGATTGGGGTTAGGTTTAGATTTGGGGTTAGGGGTTGGGGTTAGGGGTTGGGGTTAGGTTTAGATTTGGAGTTAGGGACTGGGATTTAGGGGTTGGGGTTAGGGGTTGGGGTTAGGGGTTGGGGTTAGGGATTGGGGTTAGGTTTAGATTTGGGGTTAGGGGTTGAGGTTAGGGGTTGGGGTTAGGGATTGGGGTTAGGTTTAGATTTGGGGTTAGGGTTTGGGGTTAGGGATTGGGGTTAGGTTTAGATTTGGAGTTAGGGGTTGGGGTTAGGTTTAGATTTGGGGTTAGGGGTTGGGGTTAGGGTTTGGGGTTAGGGATTGGGGTTAAGGTTTAGATTTGGGGTTAGGTTTAGATTTGGGGTTGGGGGTTGGGGTTAGGGGTTGGGGTTAGGGATTGGGGTTAGGTTTAGATTTGGGGTTAGGGGTTGGGGTTAGGGGTTGAGGTTAGGTTTAGATTTGGGGTTAGGGGTTGGGGTTAAGGGTTGGGGTTAGGTTTAGATTTGGGGTTAGGGGTTGGGGTTAGGGGTTGGGGTTAGGTTTAGATTTGGGGTTAGGGTTTGGGGTTAGGGATTGGGGTTAGGTTTAGATTTGGGGTTAGGGGTTGGGGTTAGGGGTTGGGGTTAGGTTTAGATTTGGGGTTAGGGGTTGGGGTTTAGGGGTTGGGGTTAGGGATTGGGGTTAGGGATTGGGGTTAGGTTTAGATTTGGGGTTAGGGGTTGGGGTTAGGTTTAGATTTGGGGTTAGGGGTTGGGGTTAGGGGTTGGGGTTAGGGGTTGGGGTTTAGGGGTTGGGGTTAGGTTTAGATTTGGGGTAAGGGGTTGGGGTTAGGGGTTGAGGTTAGGTTTAGATTTGGGGTTAGGGGTTGGGGTTAGGGGTTGGGGTTAGGGGTTGGGGTTAGGGGTTGAGGTTAGGTTTAGATTTGGGGTTAGGGGTTGGGGTTAGGGGTTGGGGTTTAGGTTTAGTATTGGAGTTAGGGATTGGGGTTTAGGGTTTGGGGTTAGGGGTTGGGGTTAGGGGTTGGGGTTAGGGATTGGGGTTAGGTTTAGATTTGGGGTTAGGGTTAGGGGTTAGGGATTGGGGTTAGGTTTAGATTTGGGGTTAGGGTTTGGGGTTAGGGATTGGGGTTAGGTTTAGATTTGGAGTTAGGGGTTGGGGTTAGGTTTAGATTTGTGGTTAGGGGTTGGGGTTAGGGTTTGGGGTTAGGGATTGGGGTTAGGTTTAGATTTGGGGTTAGGTTTAGATTTGGGGTTGGGGGTTGGTGTTATGGATTGGGGTTAGGGATTGGGGTTAGGTTTACATTTGGGGTTAGGGGTTGGGGTTAGGGATTGGGGTTAGGTTTAGATTTCGGGTTAGGGGTTGGGGTTTAGGGGTTGGGGTTAGGTTTAGATTTGGGGTTAGGGGTTAGGGTTAGGGTTTGGGGTTAGGGATTGGGGTTAGGTTTAGATTTGGGGTTAGGGGTTGGGGTTTAGTGGTTGGGGTTAGGGGTTGGGGTTAGGGGTTGGGGTTAGGGGTTGAGGTTAGGTTTAGATTTGGGGTTAGGGGTTGGGGTTAGGGGTTGGGGTTAGGTTTCGATTTGGGGTTAGGTGTTGGGGTTTAGGGGTTGGGGTTAGGTTTAGATTTGGGGTTAGGGTTTGGGGTTAGGTATTGGGGTTAGGTTTAGATTTGGGTTTAGGGGTTGGGGTTAGGGTTTGGGATTAGGGATTGGGGTTAGGGATTGGGGTTAGGTTTAGATTTGGGGTTAGGGGTTGGGGTTAGGGATTGGGGTTAGGGATTGGGGTTAGGTTTAGATTTGGGGTTAGGGGTTGGGGTTAGGGTTTGGGGTTAGGTTTAGTTTTGGGGTTAGGGGTTGGGGTTTAGGGGTTGGGGTTAGGTTTAGATTTGGGGTTAGGGGTTGGGGTTTAGGAGTTGGGGTTAGGGATTGGGGTTAGGGATTGGGGTTAGGTTTAGATTTGGGGTTAGGGGTTGGGGTTAGGTTTAGATTTGGGGTTAGGGGTTGGGGTTAGGGGTTGGGGTTAGGGGTTGGGGTTTAGGGGTTGGGGTTAGGTTTAGATTTGGGGTTAGGGGTTGGGGTTAGGGGTTGAGGTTAGGTTTAGATTTGGGGTTAGGGGTTGGGGTTAGGGGTTGGGGTTAGGGGTTGGGGTTAGGTGTTGAGGTTAGGTTTAGATTTGGGGATAGGGGTTGGGGTTAGGGTTTGGGGTTAGGTTTAGATTTGGAGTTAGGGATTGGGGTTAGTTTTAAATTTGGGGTTAGGGTTTGGGGTTAGGGATTGGGGTTAGGTTTAGATTTGGGGTTAGGGGTTGGGGTTAGGGATTGGGGTTAGGTTTAGATTTGGGGTTAGGGGTTGGGGTTTAGGGGTTGGGGTTAGGGGTTGGGGTTAGGGGTTGGGGTTAGGGTTTGGGGTTAGTTTTAGATTTGGGGTTAGGGTTTGGGGTTAGGGATTGGGGTTAGGTTTAGATTTGGGGTTAGGGTTTGGGGTTAGGGATTGGGGTTAGGTTTAGATTTGGAGTTAGGGGTTGGGGTTAGGTTTAGATTTGGGGTTAGGGGTTGGGGTTAGGGTTTGGGGTTAGGGATTGGGGTTAGGTTTAGATTTGGGGTTAGGTTTAGATTTGGGGTGGGGGGTTGGGGTTATGGATTGGGGTTAGGGATTGGGGTTAGGTTTAGATTTGGGGTTAGGGGTTGGGGTTTAGGGGTTGGGGTTAGGTTTAGATTTGGGGTTAGGGGTTAGGGTTAGGGTTTGGGGTTAGGGATTGGGGTTAGGTTTAGATTTGGGGTTAGGGGTTGGGGTTTAGGGGTTGGGGTTAGGGGTTGGGGTTAGGGGTTGGGGTAGGGGTTGAGGTTAGGTTTAGATTTGGGGTTAGGGGTTGGGGTTAGGGATTGGGGTTAGGTTTAGATTTGGAGTTAGGGACTGGGATTTAGGGGTTGGGGTTAGGGGTTGGGGTTAGGGGTTGGGGTTAGGGATTGGGGTTAGGTTTAGATTTGGGGTTAGGGGTTGAGGTTAGGGGTTGGGGTTAGGGATTGGGGTTAGGTTTAGATTTGGGGTTAGGGTTTGGGGTTAGGGATTGGGGTTAGGTTTAGATTTGGAGTTAGGGGTTGGGGTTAGGTTTAGATTTGGGGTTAGGGGTTGGGGTTAGGGTTTGGGGTTAGGGATTGGGGTTAGGTTTAGATTTGGGGTTAGGTTTAGATTTGGGGTTGGGGGTTGGGGTTAGGGGTTGGGGTTAGGGATTGGGGTTAGGTTTAGATTTGGGGTTAGGGGTTGGGGTTAGGGATTGGGGTTAGGCTTAGATTTGGGGTTAGGGGTTGGGGTTTAGGGGTTGGGGTTAGGTTTAGATTTGGGGTTAGGGGTTGGGGTTAGGGTTTGGGGTTAGGGATTGGGGTTAGGTTTAGATTTGGGGTTAGGGGTTGGGGTTTAGGGGTTGGGGTTAGGGGTTGGGGTTAGGGGTTGGGGTTAGGGGTTGAGGTTAGGTTTAGATTTGGGGTTAGGGGTTGGGGTTAGGGGTTGAGGTTAGGTTTAGTTTTGGGGTTAGGGGTTGGGGTTTAGGGGTTGGGGTTAGGTTTAGATTTGGGGTTAGGTTTTGGGGTTAGGTATTGGGGTTAGGTTTAGATTTGGGGTTAGGGGTTGGGGTTAGGGGTTGGGGTTAGGTTTAGATTTGGGGTTAGGGGTTTGGGGTTAGGGGTTGGGGTTAGGTTTAGATTTGGGGTTAGGGTTTGGGGTTAGGGATTGGGGTTAGGTTTAGATTTGGGGTTAGGAGTTGGGGTTAGGGGTTGGGGTTAGGTTTAGATTTGGGGTTAGAGGTTGGGGTTTAGGGGTTGGAGTTAGGGATTGGGGTTAGGGATTGGGGTTAGGTTTAGATTTGGGGTTAGGGGTTGGGGTTAGGTTTAGATTTGGGGTTAGGGGTTGGGGTTAGGGGTTGGGGTTAGGGGTTGGGGTTTAGGGGTTGGGGTTAGGTTTAGATTTGGGGTAAGGGGTTGGGGTTAGGGGTTGAGGTTAGGTTTAGATTTGGGGTTAGGGGTTGGGGTTAGGGGTTGGGGTTAGGGGTTGGGGTTTAGGGGTTGGGGTTAGGGATTGGGGTTAGGATTAGATTTGGGGTTAGGGATTGGGGTTAGGTTTAGATTTGGGGTTAGGGGTTGGGGTTAGGGGTTGGGGTTAGGTTTAGTTTTGGGGTTAGGGGTTGGGGTTAGGGGTTGGGGTTTAGGGGTTGGGGTTAGGGGTTGGGGTTAGGGGTTGGGGTTAGGGATTGGGGTTAGTTTTAGATTTGGGGTTAGGGTTTGGGGTTAGGGAGTGGGGTTAGGTTTAGATTTGGGGTTAGGGTTTGGGGTTAGGGATTGGGGTTAGGTTTAGATTTGGAGTTAGGGGTTGGGGTTAGGTTTAGATTTGGGGTTAGGGGTTGGGGTTAGGTTTAGATTTGGGGTTAGGTTTAGATTTGGGGTTGGGGGTTGGGGTTATGGATTGGGGTTAGGGATTGGGGTTAGGTTTAGATTTGGGGTTAGGGGTTGGGGTTTAGGGGTTGGGGTTAGGTTTAGATTTGGGGTTAGGGGTTAGGGTTAGGGTTTGGGGTTAGGGATTGGGGTTAGGTTTAGATTTGGGGTTAGGGGTTGGGGTTTAGGGGTTGGGGTTAGGGGTTGGGGTTAGGGGTTGGGGTTAGGGATTGGGGTTAGGTTTAGATTTGGGGTTAGGGGTTGGGGTTAGGGGTTGGGGTTAGGTTTAGATTTGGAGTTAGGGACTGGGATTTAGGGGTTGGGGTTAGGGGTTGGGGTTAGGGGTTGGGGTTAGGGATTGGGGTTAGGTTTAGATTTGGGGTTAGGGGTTGAGGTTAGGGGTTGGGGTTAGGGATTGGGGTTAGGTTTAGATTTGGGGTTAGGGTTTGGGGTTAGGGATTGGGGTTAGGTTTAGATTTGGAGTTAGGGGTTGGGGTTAGGTTTAGATTTGGGGTTAGGGGTTGGGGTTAGGGTTTGGGGTTAGGGATTGGGGTTAAGGTTTAGATTTGGGGTTAGGTTTAGATTTGGGGTTGGGGGTTGGGGTTAGGGGTTGGGGTTAGGGATTGGGGTTAGGTTTAGATTTGGGGTTAGGGGTTGGGGTTAGGGGTTGAGGTTAGGTTTAGATTTGGGGTTAGGGGTTGGGGTTAAGGGTTGGGGTTAGGTTTAGATTTGGGGTTAGGGGTTGGGGTTAGGGGTTGGGGTTAGGTTTAGATTTGGGGTTAGGGTTTGGGGTTAGGGATTGGGGTTAGGTTTAGATTTGGGGTTAGGGGTTGGGGTTAGGGGTTGGGGTTAGGTTTAGATTTGGGGTTAGGGGTTGGGGTTTAGGGGTTGGGGTTAGGGATTGGGGTTAGGGATTGGGGTTAGGTTTAGATTTGGGGTTAGGGGTTGGGGTTAGGTTTAGATTTGGGGTTAGGGGTTGGGGTTAGGGGTTGGGGTTAGGGGTTGGGGTTTAGGGGTTGGGGTTAGGTTTAGATTTGGGGTAAGGGGTTGGGGTTAGGGGTTGAGGTTAGGTTTAGATTTGGGGTTAGGGGTTGGGGTTAGGGGTTGGGGTTAGGGGTTGGGGTTAGGGGTTGAGGTTAGGTTTAGATTTGGGGTTAGGGGTTGGGGTTAGGGGTTGGGGTTTAGGTTTAGTATTGGAGTTAGGGATTGGGGTTTAGGGTTTGGGGTTAGGGGTTGGGGTTAGGGGTTGGGGTTAGGGATTGGGGTTAGGTTTAGATTTGGGGTTAGGGTTAGGGGTTAGGGATTGGGGTTAGGTTTAGATTTGGGGTTAGGGTTTGGGGTTAGGGATTGGGGTTAGGTTTAGATTTGGAGTTAGGGGTTGGGGTTAGGGGTTGAGGTTAGGTTTAGATTTGGGGTTAGGGGTTGGGGTTTAGGGGTTGGGGTTAGGTTTAGATTTGGGGTTAGGTTTTGGGGTTAGGTATTGGGGTTAGGTTTAGATTTGGGGTTAGGGGTTGGGGTTAGGGGTTGGGGTTAGGTTTAGATTTGGGGTTAGGGGTTTGGGGTTAGGGGTTGGGGTTAGGTTTAGATTTGGGGTTAGGGTTTGGGGTTAGGGGTTGGGGTTTAGGGGTTGGGGTTAGGGATTGGGGTTAGGATTAGATTTGGGGTTAGGGATTGGGGTTAGGTTTAGATTTGGGGTTAGGGGTTGGGGTTAGGGGTTGGGGTTAGGTTTAGTTTTGGGGTTAGGGGTTGGGGTTAGGGGTTGGGGTTTAGGGGTTGGGGTTAGGGGTTGGGGTTAGGGGTTGGGGTTAGGGATTGGGGTTAGTTTTAGATTTGGGGTTAGGGTTTGGGGTTAGGGAGTGGGGTTAGGTTTAGATTTGGGGTTAGGGTTTGGGGTTAGGGATTGGGGTTAGGTTTAGATTTGGAGTTAGGGGTTGGGGTTAGGTTTAGATTTGGGGTTAGGGGTTGGGGTTAGGTTTAGATTTGGGGTTAGGTTTAGATTTGGGGTTGGGGGTTGGGGTTATGGATTGGGGTTAGGGATTGGGGTTAGGTTTAGATTTGGGGTTAGGGGTTGGGGTTTAGGGGTTGGGGTTAGGTTTAGATTTGGGGTTAGGGGTTAGGGTTAGGGTTTGGGGTTAGGGATTGGGGTTAGGTTTAGATTTGGGGTTAGGGGTTGGGGTTTAGGGGTTGGGGTTAGGGGTTGGGGTTAGGGGTTGGGGTTAGGGATTGGGGTTAGGTTTAGATTTGGGGTTAGGGGTTGGGGTTAGGGGTTGGGGTTAGGTTTAGATTTGGAGTTAGGGACTGGGATTTAGGGGTTGGGGTTAGGGGTTGGGGTTAGGGGTTGGGGTTAGGGATTGGGGTTAGGTTTAGATTTGGGGTTAGGGGTTGAGGTTAGGGGTTGGGGTTAGGGATTGGGGTTAGGTTTAGATTTGGGGTTAGGGTTTGGGGTTAGGGATTGGGGTTAGGTTTAGATTTGGAGTTAGGGGTTGGGGTTAGGTTTAGATTTGGGGTTAGGGGTTGGGGTTAGGGTTTGGGGTTAGGGATTGGGGTTAAGGTTTAGATTTGGGGTTAGGTTTAGATTTGGGGTTGGGGGTTGGGGTTAGGGGTTGGGGTTAGGGATTGGGGTTAGGTTTAGATTTGGGGTTAGGGGTTGGGGTTAGGGGTTGAGGTTAGGTTTAGATTTGGGGTTAGGGGTTGGGGTTAAGGGTTGGGGTTAGGTTTAGATTTGGGGTTAGGGGTTGGGGTTAGGGGTTGGGGTTAGGTTTAGATTTGGGGTTAGGGTTTGGGGTTAGGGATTGGGGTTAGGTTTAGATTTGGGGTTAGGGGTTGGGGTTAGGGGTTGGGGTTAGGTTTAGATTTGGGGTTAGGGGTTGGGGTTTAGGGGTTGGGGTTAGGGATTGGGGTTAGGGATTGGGGTTAGGTTTAGATTTGGGGTTAGGGGTTGGGGTTAGGTTTAGATTTGGGGTTAGGGGTTGGGGTTAGGGGTTGGGGTTAGGGGTTGGGGTTTAGGGGTTGGGGTTAGGTTTAGATTTGGGGTAAGGGGTTGGGGTTAGGGGTTGAGGTTAGGTTTAGATTTGGGGTTAGGGGTTGGGGTTAGGGGTTGGGGTTAGGGGTTGGGGTTAGGGGTTGAGGTTAGGTTTAGATTTGGGGTTAGGGGTTGGGGTTAGGGGTTGGGGTTTAGGTTTAGTATTGGAGTTAGGGATTGGGGTTTAGGGTTTGGGGTTAGGGGTTGGGGTTAGGGGTTGGGGTTAGGGATTGGGGTTAGGTTTAGATTTGGGGTTAGGGTTAGGGGTTAGGGATTGGGGTTAGGTTTAGATTTGGGGTTAGGGTTTGGGGTTAGGGATTGGGGTTAGGTTTAGATTTGGAGTTAGGGGTTGGGGTTAGGTTTAGATTTGTGGTTAGGGGTTGGGGTTAGGGTTTGGGGTTAGGGATTGGGGTTAGGTTTAGATTTGGGGTTAGGTTTAGATTTGGGGTTGGGGGTTGGTGTTATGGATTGGGGTTAGGGATTGGGGTTAGGTTTACATTTGGGGTTAGGGGTTGGGGTTAGGGATTGGGGTTAGGTTTAGATTTCGGGTTAGGGGTTGGGGTTTAGGGGTTGGGGTTAGGTTTAGATTTGGGGTTAGGGGTTAGGGTTAGGGTTTGGGGTTAGGGATTGGGGTTAGGTTTAGATTTGGGGTTAGGGGTTGGGGTTTAGTGGTTGGGGTTAGGGGTTGGGGTTAGGGGTTGGGGTTAGGGGTTGAGGTTAGGTTTAGATTTGGGGTTAGGGGTTGGGGTTAGGGGTTGGGGTTAGGTTTCGATTTGGGGTTAGGTGTTGGGGTTTAGGGGTTGGGGTTAGGTTTAGATTTGGGGTTAGGGTTTGGGGTTAGGTATTGGGGTTAGGTTTAGATTTGGGTTTAGGGGTTGGGGTTAGGGTTTGGGATTAGGGATTGGGGTTAGGGATTGGGGTTAGGTTTAGATTTGGGGTTAGGGGTTGGGGTTAGGGATTGGGGTTAGGGATTGGGGTTAGGATTAGATTTGGGGTTAGGGATTGGGGTTAGGTTTAGATTTGGGGTTAGGGGTTGGGGTTAGGGTTTGGGGTTAGGTTTAGTTTTGGGGTTAGGGGTTGGGGTTTAGGGGTTGGGGTTAGGTTTAGATTTGGGGTTAGGGGTTGGGGTTTAGGAGTTGGGGTTAGGGATTGGGGTTAGGGATTGGGGTTAGGTTTAGATTTGGGGTTAGGGGTTGGGGTTAGGTTTAGATTTGGGGTTAGGGGTTGGGGTTAGGGGTTGGGGTTAGGGGTTGGGGTTTAGGGGTTGGGGTTAGGTTTAGATTTGGGGTTAGGGGTTGGGGTTAGGGGTTGAGGTTAGGTTTAGATTTGGGGTTAGGGGTTGGGGTTAGGGGTTGGGGTTAGGGGTTGGGGTTAGGTGTTGAGGTTAGGTTTAGATTTGGGGATAGGGGTTGGGGTTAGGGTTTGGGGTTAGGTTTAGATTTGGAGTTAGGGATTGGGGTTAGTTTTAAATTTGGGGTTAGGGTTTGGGGTTAGGGATTGGGGTTAGGTTTAGATTTGGGGTTAGGGGTTGGGGTTAGGGATTGGGGTTAGGTTTAGATTTGGGGTTAGGGGTTGGGGTTTAGGGGTTGGGGTTAGGGGTTGGGGTTAGGGGTTGGGGTTAGGGTTTGGGGTTAGTTTTAGATTTGGGGTTAGGGTTTGGGGTTAGGGATTGGGGTTAGGTTTAGATTTGGGGTTAGGGTTTGGGGTTAGGGATTGGGGTTAGGTTTAGATTTGGAGTTAGGGGTTGGGGTTAGGTTTAGATTTGGGGTTAGGGGTTGGGGTTAGGGTTTGGGGTTAGGGATTGGGGTTAGGTTTAGATTTGGGGTTAGGTTTAGATTTGGGGTGGGGGGTTGGGGTTATGGATTGGGGTTAGGGATTGGGGTTAGGTTTAGATTTGGGGTTAGGGGTTGGGGTTTAGGGGTTGGGGTTAGGTTTAGATTTGGGGTTAGGGGTTAGGGTTAGGGTTTGGGGTTAGGGATTGGGGTTAGGTTTAGATTTGGGGTTAGGGGTTGGGGTTTAGGGGTTGGGGTTAGGGGTTGGGGTTAGGGGTTGGGGTAGGGGTTGAGGTTAGGTTTAGATTTGGGGTTAGGGGTTGGGGTTAGGGATTGGGGTTAGGTTTAGATTTGGAGTTAGGGACTGGGATTTAGGGGTTGGGGTTAGGGGTTGGGGTTAGGGGTTGGGGTTAGGGATTGGGGTTAGGTTTAGATTTGGGGTTAGGGGTTGAGGTTAGGGGTTGGGGTTAGGGATTGGGGTTAGGTTTAGATTTGGGGTTAGGGTTTGGGGTTAGGGATTGGGGTTAGGTTTAGATTTGGAGTTAGGGGTTGGGGTTAGGTTTAGATTTGGGGTTAGGGGTTGGGGTTAGGGTTTGGGGTTAGGGATTGGGGTTAGGTTTAGATTTGGGGTTAGGTTTAGATTTGGGGTTGGGGGTTGGGGTTAGGGGTTGGGGTTAGGGATTGGGGTTAGGTTTAGATTTGGGGTTAGGGGTTGGGGTTAGGGATTGGGGTTAGGCTTAGATTTGGGGTTAGGGGTTGGGGTTTAGGGGTTGGGGTTAGGTTTAGATTTGGGGTTAGGGGTTGGGGTTAGGGTTTGGGGTTAGGGATTGGGGTTAGGTTTAGATTTGGGGTTAGGGGTTGGGGTTTAGGGGTTGGGGTTAGGGGTTGGGGTTAGGGGTTGGGGTTAGGGGTTGAGGTTAGGTTTAGATTTGGGGTTAGGGGTTGGGGTTAGGGGTTGAGGTTAGGTTTAGATTTGGGGTTAGGGGTTGGGGTTTAGGGGTTGGGGTTAGGTTTAGATTTGGGGTTAGGTTTTGGGGTTAGGTATTGGGGTTAGGTTTAGATTTGGGGTTAGGGGTTGGGGTTAGGGGTTGGGGTTAGGTTTAGATTTGGGGTTAGGGGTTTGGGGTTAGGGGTTGGGGTTAGGTTTAGATTTGGGGTTAGGGTTTGGGGTTAGGGATTGGGGTTAGGTTTAGATTTGGGGTTAGGAGTTGGGGTTAGGGGTTGGGGTTAGGTTTAGATTTGGGGTTAGAGGTTGGGGTTTAGGGGTTGGAGTTAGGGATTGGGGTTAGGGATTGGGGTTAGGTTTAGATTTGGGGTTAGGGGTTGGGGTTAGGTTTAGATTTGGGGTTAGGGGTTGGGGTTAGGGGTTGGGGTTAGGGGTTGGGGTTTAGGGGTTGGGGTTAGGTTTAGATTTGGGGTAAGGGGTTGGGGTTAGGGGTTGAGGTTAGGTTTAGATTTGGGGTTAGGGGTTGGGGTTAGGGGTTGGGGTTAGGGGTTGGGGTTAGGGGTTGAGGTTAGGTTTAGATTTGGGGTTAGGGGTTGGGGTTAGGGGTTGGGGTTTAGGTTTAGTATTGGAGTTAGGGATTGGGGTTTAGGGTTTGGGGTTAGGGTTTGGGGTTAGGGGTTGGGGTTAGGGATTGGGGTTAGGTTTAGATTTGGGGTTAGGGTTTGGGGTTAGGGATTGGGGTTAGGTTTAGATTTGGGGCTAGGGTTTGGGGTTAGGGATTGGGGTTACGTTTAGATTTGGAGTTAGGGGTTGGGGTTAGGTTTAGATTTGTGGTTAGGGGTTGGGGTTAGGGTTTGGGGTTAGGGATTGGGGTTAGGTTTAGATTTGGGGTTAGGTTTAGATTTGGGGTTGGGGGTTGGGGTTATGGATTGGGGTTAGGGATTGGGGTTAGGTTTACATTTGGGGTTAGGGGTTGGGGTTAGGGATTGGGGTTAGGTTTAGATTTCGGGTTAGGGGTTGGGGTTTAGGGGTTGGGGTTAGGTTTAGATTTGGGGTTAGGGGTTAGGGTTAGGGTTTGGGGTTAGGGATTGGGGTTAGGTTTAGATTTGGGGTTAGGGGTTGGGGTTTAGTGGTTGGGGTTAGGGGTTGGGGTTAGGGGTTGGGGTTAGGGGTTGAGGTTAGGTTTAGATTTGGGGTTAGGGGTTGGGGTTAGGGGTTGGGGTTAGGTTTCGATTTGGGGTTAGGGGTTGGGGTTTAGGGGTTGGGGTTAGGTTTAGATTTGGGGTTAGGGTTTGGGGTTAGGTATTGGGGTTAGGTTTAGATTTGGGTTTAGGGGTTGGGGTTAGGGTTTGGGATTAGGGATTGGGGTTAGGGATTGGGGTTAGGTTTAGATTTGGGGTTAGGGGTTGGGGTTAGGGATTGGGGTTAGGGATTGGGGTTAGGATTAGATTTGGGGTTAGGGATTGGGGTTAGGTTTAGATTTGGGGTTAGGGGTTGGGGTTAGGGTTTGGGGTTAGGTTTAGTTTTGGGGTTAGGGGTTGGGGTTTAGGGGTTGGGGTTAGGTTTAGATTTGGGGTTAGGGGTTGGGGTTTAGGAGTTGGGGTTAGGGATTGGGGTTAGGGATTGGGGTTAGGTTTAGATTTGGGGTTAGGGGTTGGGGTTAGGTTTAGATTTGGGGTTAGGGGTTGGGGTTAGGGGTTGGGGTTAGGGGTTGGGGTTTAGGGGTTGGGGTTAGGTTTAGATTTGGGGTTAGGGGTTGGGGTTAGGGGTTGAGGTTAGGTTTAGATTTGGGGTTAGGGGTTGGGGTTAGGGGTTGGGGTTAGGGGTTGGGGTTAGGTGTTGAGGTTAGGTTTAGATTTGGGGATAGGGGTTGGGGTTAGGGTTTGGGGTTAGGTTTAGATTTGGAGTTAGGGATTGGGGTTAGTTTTAAATTTGGGGTTAGGGTTTGGGGTTAGGGATTGGGGTTAGGTTTAGATTTGGGGTTAGGGGTTGGGGTTAGGGATTGGGGTTAGGTTTAGATTTGGGGTTAGGGGTTGGGGTTTAGGGGTTGGGGTTAGGGGTTGGGGTTAGGGGTTGGGGTTAGGGATTGGGGTTAGTTTTAGATTTGGGGTTAGGGTTTGGGGTTAGGGATTGGGGTTAGGTTTAGATTTGGGGTTAGGGTTTGGGGTTAGGGATTGGGGTTAGGTTTAGATTTGGAGTTAGGGGTTGGGGTTAGGTTTAGATTTGGGGTTAGGGGTTGGGGTTAGGGTTTGGGGTTAGGGATTGGGGTTAGGTTTAGATTTGGGGTTAGGTTTAGATTTGGGGTTGGGGGTTGGGGTTATGGATTGGGGTTAGGGATTGGGGTTAGGTTTAGATTTGGGGTTAGGGGTTGGGGTTTAGGGGTTGGGGTTAGGTTTAGATTTGGGGTTAGGGGTTAGGGTTAGGGTTTGGGGTTAGGGATTGGGGTTAGGTTTAGATTTGGGGTTAGGGGTTGGGGTTTAGGGGTTGGGGTTAGGGGTTGGGGTTAGGGGTTGGGGTAGGGGTTGAGGTTAAGGTTTAGATTTGGGGTTAGGGGTTGGGGTTAGGGGTTGGGGTTAGGTTTAGATTTGGAGTTAGGGACTGGGATTTAGGGGTTGGGGTTAGGGGTTGGGGTTAGGGGTTGGGGTTAGGGATTGGGGTTAGGTTTAGATTTGGGGTTAGGGGTTGAGGTTAGGGGTTGGGGTTAGGGATTGGGGTTAGGTTTAGATTTGGGGTTAGGGTTTGGGGTTAGGGATTGGGGTTAGGTTTAGATTTGGAGTTAGGGGTTGGGGTTAGGTTTAGATTTGGGGTTAGGGGTTGGGGTTAGGGTTTGGGGTTAGGGATTGGGGTTAGGTTTAGATTTGGGGTTAGGTTTAGATTTGGGGTTGGGGGTTGGGGTTAGGGGTTGGGGTTAGGGATTGGGGTTAGGTTTAGATTTGGGGTTAGGGGTTGGGGTTAGGGATTGGGGTTAGGTTTAGATTTGGGGTTAGGGGTTGGGGTTTAGGGGTTGGGGTTAGGTTTAGATTTGGGGTTAGGGGTTGGGGTTAGGGTTTGGGGTTAGGGATTGGGGTTAGGTTTAGATTTGGGGTTAGGGGTTGGGGTTTAGGGGTTGGGGTTAGGGGTTGGGGTTAGGGGTTGGGGTTAGGGGTTGAGGTTAGGTTTAGATTTGGGGTTAGGGGTTGGGGTTAGGGGTTGAGGTTAGGTTTAGATTTGGGGTTAGGGGTTGGGGTTTAGGGGTTGGGGTTAGGTTTAGATTTGGGGTTAGGTTTTGGGGTTAGGTATTGGGGTTAGGTTTAGATTTGGGGTTAGGGGTTGGGGTTAGGGGTTGGGGTTAGGTTTAGATTTGGGGTTAGGGGTTTGGGGTTAGGGGTTGGGGTTAGGTTTAGATTTGGGGTTAGGGTTTGGGGTTAGGGATTGGGGTTAGGTTTAGATTTGGGGTTAGGAGTTGGGGTTAGGGGTTGGGGTTAGGTTTAGATTTGGGGTTAGGGGTTGGGGTTTAGGGGTTGGGGTTAGGGATTGGGGTTAGGGATTGGGGTTAGGTTTAGATTTGGTGTTAGGGGTTGGGGTTAGGTTTAGATTTGGGGTTAGGGGTTGGGGTTAGGGGTTGGGGTTAGGGGTTGGGGTTTAGGGGTTGGGGTTAGGTTTAGATTTGGGGTAAGGGGTTGGGGTTAGGGGTGAGGTTAGGTTTAGATTTGGGGTTAGGGGTTGGGGTTAGGGGTTGAGGTTAGGTTTAGATTTGGGGTTAGGGGTTGGGGTTAGGGATTGGGGTTTAGGTTTAGATTTGGAGTTAGGGACTGGGGTTTAGGGGTTGGGGTTAGGGGTTGGGGTTAGGGGTTGGGGTTAGGGATTGGGGTTAGGTTTAGATTTGGGGTTAGGGTTTGGGGTTAGGGATTGGGGTTAGGTTTAGATTTGGGGTTAGGGTTTGGGGTTAGGGATTGGGGTTAGGTTTAGATTTGGAGTTAGGGGTTGGGGTTAGGTTTAGATTTGGGGTTAGGGGTGGGGGTTAGGGTTTGGGGTTAGGGATTGGGGTTAGGTTTAGATTTGGGGTTAGTTTTAGATTTGGGGTTGGGGGTTGGGGTTATGGATTGGGGTTAGGGATTGGGGTTAGGTTTAGATTTGGGGTTAGGGGTTGGGGTTTAGGGGTTGGGGTTAGGTTTAGATTTGGGGTTAGGGGTTAGGGTTAGGGTTTGGGGTTAGGGATTGGGGTTAGGTTTAGATTTGGGGTTAGGGGTTGGGGTTTAGGGGTTGGGGTTAGGGGTTGGGGTTAGGGGTTGGGGTAGGGGTTGAGGTTAGGTTTAGATTTGGGGTTAGGGGTTGGGGTTAGGGGTTGGGGTTAGGTTTAGATTTGGGGTTAGGGGTTGGGGTTTAGGGGTTGGGGTTAGGTTTAGATTTGGGGTTAGGGTTTGGTGTTAGGTATTGGGGTTAGGGATTGGGGTTAGGTTTAGATTTGGGGTTAGGGGTTGGGGTTAGGGATTGGCTTTAGGGATTGGGGTTAGGATTAGATTTGGGGTTAGGGATTGGGGTTAGGTTTAGATTTGGGGTTAGGGGTTGGGGTTAGGGGTTGGGGTTAGGTTTAGATTTGGGTTTAGGGGTTGGGGTTAGGGTTTGGGATTAGGGATTGGGGTTAGGGATTGGGGATAGGTTTAGATTTGGGGTTAGGGTTTGGGGTTAGGGATTGGGGTTAGGTTTAGATTTGGAGTTAGGGGTTGGGGTTAGGTTTAGATTTGGGGTTAGGGGTTGGGGTTAGGGTTTGGGGTTAGGGATTGGGGTTAGGTTTAGATTTGGGGTTAGGTTTAGATTTGGGGTTGGGGGTTGGGGTTAGGGGTTGGGGTTAGGGATTGGGGTTAGGTTTACATTTGGGGTTAGGGGTTGGGGTTAGGGATTGGGGTTAGGTTTAGATTTGGGGTTAGGGGTTGGGGTTTAGGGGTTGGGGTTAGGTTTAGATTTGGGGTTAGGGGTTGGGGTTAGGGTTTGGGGTTAGGGATTGGGGTTAGGTTTAGATTTGGGGTTAGGGGTTGGGGTTTAGGGGTTGGGGTTAGGGGTTGGGGTTAGGGGTTGGGGTTAGGGGTTGAGGTTAGGTTTAGATTTGGGGTTAGGGGTTGGGGTTAGGGGTTGAGGTTAGGTTTAGATTTGGGGTTAGGGGTTGGGGTTTAGGGGTTGGAGTTAGGTTTAGATTTGGGGTTAGGTTTTGGGGTTAGGTATTGGGGTTAGGTTTAGATTTGGGGTTAGGGGTTGGGGTTAGGGGTTGGGGTTAGGTTTAGATTTGGGGTTAGGGGTTTGGGGTTAGGGGTTGGGGTTAGGTTTAGATTTGGGGTTAGGGTTTGGGGTTAGGGATTGGGGTTAGGTTTAGATTTGGGGTTAGGAGTTGGGGTTAGGGGTTGGGGTTAGGTTTAGATTTGGGGTTAGGGGTTGGGGTTTAGGGGTTGGGGTTAGGGATTGGGGTTAGGGATTGGGGTTAGGTTTAGATTTGGTGTTAGGGGTTGGGGTTAGGTTTAGATTTGGGGTTAGGGGTTGGGGTTAGGGGTTGGGGTTAGGGGTTGGGGTTTAGGGGTTGGGGTTAGGTTTAGATTTGGGGTAAGGGGTTGGGGTTAGGGGTGAGGTTAGGTTTAGATTTGGGGTTAGGGGTTGGGGTTAGGGGTTGAGGTTAGGTTTAGATTTGGGGTTAGGGGTTGGGGTTAGGGATTGGGGTTTAGGTTTAGATTTGGAGTTAGGGACTGGGGTTTAGGGGTTGGGGTTAGGGGTTGGGGTTAGGGGTTGGGGTTAGGGATTGGGGTTAGGTTTAGATTTGGGGTTAGGGTTTGGGGTTAGGGATTGGGGTTAGGTTTAGATTTGGGGTTAGGGTTTGGGGTTAGGGATTGGGGTTAGGTTTAGATTTGGAGTTAGGGGTTGGGGTTAGGTTTAGATTTGGGGTTAGGGGTGGGGGTTAGGGTTTGGGGTTAGGGATTGGGGTTAGGTTTAGATTTGGGGTTAGGTTTAGATTTGGGGTTGGGGGTTGGGGTTATGGATTGGGGTTAGGGATTGGGGTTAGGTTTAGATTTGGGGTTAGGGGTTGGGGTTTAGGGGTTGGGGTTAGGTTTAGATTTGGGGTTAGGGGTTAGGGTTAGGGTTTGGGGTTAGGGATTGGGGTTAGGTTTAGATTTGGGGTTAGGGGTTGGGGTTTAGGGGTTGGGGTTAGGGGTTGGGGTTAGGGGTTGGGGTAGGGGTTGAGGTTAGGTTTAGATTTGGGGTTAGGGGTTGGGGTTAGGGGTTGGGGTTAGGTTTAGATTTGGGGTTAGGGGTTGGGGTTTAGGGGTTGGGGTTAGGTTTAGATTTGGGGTTAGGGTTTGGTGTTAGGTATTGGGGTTAGGGATTGGGGTTAGGTTTAGATTTGGGGTTAGGGGTTGGGGTTAGGGATTGGCTTTAGGGATTGGGGTTAGGATTAGATTTGGGGTTAGGGATTGGGGTTAGGTTTAGATTTGGGGTTAGGGGTTGGGGTTTAGGGGTTGGGGTTAGGGGTTGGGGTTAGGGGTTGGGGTAGGGGTTGAGGTTAGGTTTAGATTTGGGGTTAGGGGTTGGGGTTAGGGGTTGGGGTTAGGTTTAGATTTGGGGTTAGGGGTTGGGGTTTAGGGGTTGGGGTTAGGTTTAGATTTGGGGTTAGGGTTTGGTGTTAGGTATTGGGGTTAGGGATTGGGGTTAGGTTTAGATTTGGGGTTAGGGGTTGGGGTTAGGGATTGGCTTTAGGGATTGGGGTTAGGATTAGATTTGGGGTTAGGGATTGGGGTTAGGTTTAGATTTGGGGTTAGGGGTTGGGGTTAGGGGTTGGGGTTAGGTTTAGATTTGGGTTTAGGGGTTGGGGTTAGGGTTTGGGATTAGGGATTGGGGTTAGGGATTGGGGATAGGTTTAGATTTGGGGTTAGGGGTTGGGGTTAGGGATTGGGGTTAGGGATTGGGGTTAGGATTAGATTTGGGGTTAGGGATTGGGGTTAGGTTTAGATTTGGGGTTAGGGGTTGGGGTTAGGGGTTGGGGTTAGGTTTAGATTTGGGGTTAAGGGTTGGGGTTTAGGGGTTGGGGTTAGGTTTAGATTTGGGGTTAGGGGTTGGGGTTTAGGGGTTGGGGTTAGGGATTGGGGTTAGGGATTGGGGTTAGGTTTAGATTTGGGGTTAGGGGTTGGGGTTAGGTTTAGATTTGGGTTTAGGTGTTGGAGTTAGGGGTTGGGGTTAGGGGTTGGGGTTTAGGGGTTGGGGTTAGGTTTAGATTTGGGGTTAGGGGTTGGGGTTAGGGGTTGAGGTTAGGTTTAGATTTGGGGTTAGGGGTTGGGGTTAGGGGTTGGGGTTAGGTGTTGAGGTTAGGTTTAGATTTGGGGATAGGGGTTGGGGTTAGGGTTTGGGGTTAGGTTTAGATTTGGAGTTAGGGATTGGGGTTAGTTTTAAATTTGGGGTTAGGGTTTGGGGTTAGGGATTGGGGTTAGGTTTAGATTTGGGGTTAGGGGTTGGGGTTAGGGATTGGGGTTAGGTTTAGATTTGGGGTTAGGGATTGGGGTTTAGGGGTTGGGGTTAGGGGTTGGGGTTAGGGGTTGGGGTTAGGGATTGGGGTTAGTTTTAGATTTGGGGTTAGGGTTTGGGGTTAGGGATTGGGGTTAGGTTTAGATTTGGGGTTAGGGTTTGGGGTTAGGGATTGGGGTTAGGTTTAGATTTGGAGTTAGGGGTTGGGGTTAGGTTTAGATTTGGGGTTAGGGGTTGGGGTTAGGGTTTGGGGTTAGGGATTGGGGTTAGGTTTAGATTTGGGGTTAGGTTTAGATTTGGGGTTGGGGGTTGGGGTTATGGATTGGGGTTAGGGATTGGGGTTAGGTTTAGATTTGGGGTTAGGGGTTGGGGTTTAGGGGTTGGGGTTAGGTTTAGATTTGGGGTTAGGGGTTAGGGTTAGGGTTTGGGGTTAGGGATTGGGGTTAGGTTTAGATTTGGGGTTAGGGGTTGGGGTTTAGGGGTTGGGGTTAGGGGTTGGGGTTAGGGGTTGGGGTAGGGGTTGAGGTTAGGTTTAGATTTGGGGTTAGGGGTTGGGGTTAGGGGTTGGGGTTAGGTTTAGATTTGGAGTTAGGGACTGGGATTTAGGGGTTGGGGTTAGGGGTTGGGGTTAGGGGTTGGGGTTAGGGATTGGGGTTAGGTTTAGATTTGGGGTTAGGGGTTGAGGTTAGGGGTTGGGCTTAGGGATTGGGGTTAGGTTTAGATTTGGGGTTAGGGTTTGGGGTTAGGGATTGGGGTTAGGTTTAGATTTGGAGTTAGGGGTTGGGGTTAGGTTTAGATTTGGGGTTAGGGGTTGGGGTTAGGGTTTGGGGTTAGGGATTGGGGTTAGGTTTAGATTTGGGGTTAGGTTTAGATTTGGGGTTGGGGGTTGGGGTTAGGGGTTGGGGTTAGGGATTGGGGTTAGGTTTAGATTTGGGGTTAGGGGTTGGGGTTAGGGATTGGGGTTAGGTTTAGATTTGGGGTTAGGGGTTGGGGTTTAGGGGTTGGGGTTAGGTTTAGATTTGGGGTTAGGGGTTGGGGTTAGGGTTTGGGGTTAGGGATTGGGGTTAGGTTTAGATTTGGGGTTAGGGGTTGGGGTTTAGGGGTTGGGGTTAGGGGTTGGGGTTAGGGGTTGGGGTTAGGGGTTGAGGTTAGGTTTAGATTTGGGGTTAGGGGTTGGGGTTAGGGGTTGAGGTTAGGTTTAGATTTGGGGTTAGGGGTTTGGGTTTAGGGGTTGGGGTTAGGTTTAGATTTGGGGTTAGGGTTTGGGGTTAGGTATTGGGGTTAGGTTTAGATTTGGGGTTAGGGGTTGGGGTTAGGGGTTGGGGTTAGGTTTAGATTTGGGGTTAGGGGTTTGGGGTTAGGGGTTGGGGTTAGGTTTAGATTTGGGGTTAGGGTTTGGGGTTAGGGATTGGGGTTAGGTTTAGATTTGGGGTTAGGAGTTGGGGTTAGGGGTTGGGGTTAGGTTTAGATTTGGGGTTAGGGGTTGGGGTTTAGGGGTTGGGGTTAGGGATTGGGGTTAGGGATTGGGGTTAGGTTTAGATTTGGGGTTAGGGGTTGGGGTTAGGTTTAGATTTGGGGTTAGGGGTTGGGTTTAGGGGTTGGGGTTAGGGGTTGGGGTTTAGGGGTTGGGGTTAGGTTTAGATTTGGGGTAAGGGGTTGGGGTTAGGGGTGAGGTTAGGTTTAGATTTGGGGTTAGGGGTTGGGGTTAGGGGTTGAGGTTAGGTTTAGATTTGGGGTTAGGGGTTGGGGTTAGGGATTGGGGTTTAGGTTTAGATTTGGAGTTAGGGACTGGGGTTTAGGGGTTGGGGTTAGGGGTTGGGGTTAGGGGTTGGGGTTAGGGATTGGGGTTAGGTTTAGATTTGGGGTTAGGGTTTGGGGTTAGGGATTGGGGTTAGGTTTAGATTTGGGGTTAGGGTTTGGGGTTAGGGATTGGGGTTAGGTTTAGATTTGGAGTTAGGGGTTGGGGTTAGGTTTAGATTTGGGGTTAGGGGTTGGGGTTAGGGTTTGGGGTTAGGGATTGGGGTTAGGTTTAGATTTGGGGTTAGGTTTAGATTTGGGGTTGGGGGTTGGGGTTATGGATTGGGGTTAGGGATTGGGGTTAGGTTTAGATTTGGGGTTAGGGGTTGGGGTTTAGGGGTTGGGGTTAGGTTTAGATTTGGGGTTAGGGGTTAGGGTTAGGGTTTGGGGTTAGGGATTGGGGTTAGGTTTAGATTTGGGGTTAGGGGTTGGGGTTTAGGGGTTGGGGTTAGGGGTTGGGGTTAGGGGTTGGGGTAGGGGTTGAGGTTAGGTTTAGATTTGGGGTTAGGGGTTGGGGTTAGGGGTTGGGGTTAGGTTTAGATTTGGGGTTAGGGGTTGGGGTTTAGGGGTTGGGGTTAGGTTTAGATTTGGGGTTAGGGTTTAGGGTTAGGTATTGGGGTTAGGGATTGGGGTTAGGTTTAGATTTGGGGTTAGGGGTTGGGGTTAGGGATTGGGGTTAGGGATTGGGGTTAGGATTAGATTTGGGGTTAGGGATTGGGGTTAGGTTTAGATTTGGGGTTAGGGGTTGGGGTTAGGGGTTGGGGTTAGGTTTAGATTTGGGTTTAGGGGTTGGGGTTAGGGTTTGGGATTAGGGATTGGGGTTAGGGATTGGGGTTAGGTTTAGATTTGGGGTTAGGGGTTGGGGTTAGGGATTGGGGTTAGGGATTGGGGTTAGGATTAGATTTGGGGTTAGGGATTGGGGTTAGGTTTAGATTTGGGGTTAGGGGTTGGGGTTAGGGGTTGGGGTTAGGTTTAGATTTGGGGTTAAGGGTTGGGGTTTAGGGGTTGGGGTTAGGTTTAGATTTGGGGTTAGGGGTTGGGGTTTAGGGGTTGGGGTTAGGGATTGGGGTTAGGGATTGGGGTTAGGTTTAGATTTGGGGTTAGGGGTTGGGGTTAGGTTTAGATTTGGGGTTAGGTGTTGGGGTTAGGGGTTGGGGTTAGGGGTTGGGGTTTAGGGGTTGGGGTTAGGTTTAGATTTGGGGTTAGGGGTTGGGGTTAGGGGTTGAGGTTAGGTTTAGATTTGGGGTTAGGGGTTGGGGTTAGGGGTTGGGGTTAGGTGTTGAGGTTAGGTTTAGATTTGGGATAGGGGTTGGGGTTAGGGTTTGGGGTTAGGTTTAGATTTGGAGTTAGGGATTGGGGTTAGTTTTAAATTTGGGGTTAGGGTTTGGGGTTAGGGATTGGGGTTAGGTTTAGATTTGGGGTTAGGTTTAGATTTGGCGTTGGGGGTTGGGGTTATGGATTGGGGTTAGGGATTGGGGTTAGGTTTAGATTTGGGGTTAGGGGTTGGGGTTTAGGGGTTGGGGTTAGGTTTAGATTTGGGGTTAGGGGTTAGGGTTAGGGTTTGGGGTTAGGGATTGGGGTTAGGTTTAGATTTGGGGTTAGGGGTTGGGGTTTAGGGGTTGGGGTTAGGGGTTGGGGTTAGGGGTTGGGTAGGGGTTGAGGTTAGGTTTAGATTTGGGGTTAGGGGTTGGGGTTAGGGGTTGGGGTTAGGTTTAGATTTGGAGTTAGGGACTGGGATTTAGGGGTTGGGGTTAGGGGTTGGGGTTAGGGGTTGGGGTTAGGGATTGGGGTTAGGTTTAGATTTGGGGTTAGGGGTTGAGGTTAGGGGTTGGGGTTAGGGATTGGGGTTAGGTTTAGATTTAGGGTTAGGGTTTGGGGTTAGGGATTGGGGTTAGGTTTAGATTTGGAGTTAGGGGTTGGGGTTAGGTTTAGATTTGGGGTTAGGGGTTGGGGTTAGGGTTTGGGGTTAGGGATTGGGGTTAGGTTTAGATTTGGGGTTAGGTTTAGATTTGGGGTTGGGGGTTGGGGTTAGGGGTTGGGGTTAGGGATTGGGGTTAGGTTTAGATTTGGGGTTAGGGGTTGGGGTTAGGGATTGGGGTTAGGTTTAGATTTGGGGTTAGGGGTTGGGGTTTAGGGGTTGGGGTTAGGTTTAGATTTGGGGTTAGGGGTTGGGGTTAGGGTTTGGGGTTAGGGATTGGGGTTAGGTTTAGATTTGGGGTTAGGGGTTGGGGTTTAGGGGTTGGGGTTAGGGGTTGGGGTTAGGGGTTGGGGTTAGGGGTTGAGGTTAGGTTTAGATTTGGGGTTAGGGGTTGGGGTTAGGGGTTGAGGTTAGGTTTAGATTTGGGGTTAGGGGTTGGGGTTAGGGGTTGGGGTTAGGTTTAGATTTGGGGTTAAGGGTTGGGGTTTAGGGGTTGGGGTTAGGTTTAGATTTGGGGTTAGGGGTTGGGGTTTAGGGGTTGGGGTTAGGGATTGGGGTTAGGGATTGGGGTTAGGTTTAGATTTGGGGTTAGGGGTTGGGGTTAGGTTTAGATTTGGGGTTAGGTGTTGGGGTTAGGGGTTGGGGTTAGGGGTTGGGGTTTAGGGGTTGGGGTTAGGTTTAGATTTGGGGTTAGGGGTTGGGGTTAGGGGTTGAGGTTAGGTTTAGATTTGGGGTTAGGGGTTGGGGTTAGGGGTTGGGGTTAGGGGTTGGGGTTAGGGGTTGGGGTTAGGTGTTGAGGTTAGGTTTAGATTTGGGATAGGGGTTGGGGTTAGGGTTTGGGGTTAGGTTTAGATTTGGAGTTAGGGATTGGGGTTAGTTTTAAATTTGGGGTTAGGGTTTGGGGTTAGAGATTGGGGTTAGGTTTAGATTTGGGGTTAGGTTTAGATTTGGCGTTGGGGGTTGGGGTTATGGATTGGGGTTAGGGATTGGGGTTAGGTTTAGATTTGGGGTTAGGGGTTGGGGTTTAGGGGTTGGGGTTAGGTTTAGATTTGGGGTTAGGGGTTAGGGTTAGGGTTTGGGGTTAGGGATTGGGGTTAGGTTTAGATTTGGGGTTAGGGGTTGGGGTTTAGGGGTTGGGGTTAGGGGTTGGGGTTAGGGGTTGGGTAGGGGTTGAGGTTAGGTTTAGATTTGGGGTTAGGGGTTGGGGTTAGGGGTTGGGGTTAGGTTTAGATTTGGAGTTAGGGACTGGGATTTAGGGGTTGGGGTTAGGGGTTGGGGTTAGGGGTTGGGGTTAGGGATTGGGGTTAGGTTTAGATTTGGGGTTAGGGGTTGAGGTTAGGGGTTGGGGTTAGGGATTGGGGTTAGGTTTAGATTTGGGGTTAGGGTTTGGGGTTAGGGATTGGGGTTAGGTTTAGATTTGGAGTTAGGGGTTGGGGTTAGGTTTAGATTTGGGGTTAGGGGTTGGGGTTAGGGTTTGGGGTTAGGGATTGGGGTTAGGTTTAGATTTGGGGTTAGGTTTAGATTTGGGGTTGGGGGTTGGGGTTAGGGGTTGGGGTTAGGGATTGGGGTTAGGTTTAGATTTGGGGTTAGGGGTTGGGGTTAGGGATTGGGGTTAGGTTTAGATTTGGGGTTAGGGGTTGGGGTTTAGGGGTTGGGGTTAGGTTTAGATTTGGGGTTAGGGGTTGGGGTTAGGGTTTGGGGTTAGGGATTGGGGTTAGGTTTAGATTTGGGGTTAGGGGTTGGGGTTTAGGGGTTGGGGTTAGGGGTTGGGGTTAGGGGTTGGGGTTAGGGGTTGAGGTTAGGTTTAGATTTGGGGTTAGGGGTTGGGGTTAGGGGTTGAGGTTAGGTTTAGATTTGGGGTTAGGGGTTTGGGTTTAGGGGTTGGGGTTAGGTTTAGATTTGGGGTTAGGGTTTGGGGTTAGGTATTGGGGTTAGGTTTAGATTTGGGGTTAGGGGTTGGGTTTAGGGGTTGGGGTTAGGTTTAGATTTGGGGTTAGGGGTTTGGGGTTAGGGGTTGGGGTTAGGTTTAGATTTGGGGTTAGGGTTTGGGGTTAGGGATTGGGGTTAGGTTTAGATTTGGGGTTAGGAGTTGGGGTTAGGGGTTGGGGTTAGGTTTAGATTTGGGGTTAGGGGTTGGGGTTTAGGGGTTGGGGTTAGGGATTGGGGTTAGGGATTGGGGTTAGGTTTAGATTTGGGGTTAGGGGTTGGGGTTAGGTTTAGATTTGGGGTTAGGGGTTGGGGTTAGGGGTTGGGGTTAGGGGTTGGGGTTTAGGGGTTGGGGTTAGGTTTAGATTTGGGGTAAGGGGTTGGGGTTAGGGGTGAGGTTAGGTTTAGATTTGGGGTTAGGGGTTGGGGTTAGGGGTTGAGGTTAGGTTTAGATTTGGGGTTAGGGGTTGGGGTTAGGGATTGGGGTTTAGGTTTAGATTTGGAGTTAGGGACTGGGGTTTAGGGGTTGGGGTTAGGGGTTGGGGTTAGGGGTTGGGGTTAGGGATTGGGGTTAGGTTTAGATTTGGGGTTAGGGTTTGGGGTTAGGGATTGGGGTTAGGTTTAGATTTGGGGTTAGGGTTTGGGGTTAGGGATTGGGGTTAGGTTTAGATTTGGAGTTAGGGGTTGGGGTTAGGTTTAGATTTGGGGTTAGGGGTTGGGGTTAGGGTTTGGGGTTAGGGATTGGGGTTAGGTTTAGATTTGGGGTTAGGTTTAGATTTGGGGTTGGGGGTTGGGGTTATGGATTGGGGTTAGGGATTGGGGTTAGGTTTAGATTTGGGGTTAGGGGTTGGGGTTTAGGGGTTGGGGTTAGGTTTAGATTTGGGGTTAGGGGTTAGGGTTAGGGTTTGGGGTTAGGGATTGGGGTTAGGTTTAGATTTGGGGTTAGGGGTTGGGGTTTAGGGGTTGGGGTTAGGGGTTGGGGTTAGGGGTTGGGGTAGGGGTTGAGGTTAGGTTTAGATTTGGGGTTAGGGGTTGGGGTTAGGGGTTGGGGTTAGGTTTAGATTTGGGGTTAGGGGTTGGGGTTTAGGGGTTGGGGTTAGGTTTAGATTTGGGGTTAGGGTTTGGGGTTAGGTATTGGGGTTAGGGATTGGGGTTAGGTTTAGATTTGGGGTTAGGGGTTGGGGTTAGGGATTGGGGTTAGGGATTGGGGTTAGGATTAGATTTGGGGTTAGGGATTGGGGTTAGGTTTAGATTTGGGGTTAGGGGTTGGGGTTAGGGGTTGGGGTTAGGTTTAGATTTGGGTTTAGGGGTTGGGGTTAGGGTTTGGGATTAGGGATTGGGGTTAGGGATTGGGGTTAGGTTTAGATTTGGGGTTAGGGATTGGGGTTAGGGATTGGGGTTAGGGATTGGGGTTAGGATTAGATTTGGGGTTAGGGATTGGGGTTAGGTTTAGATTTGGGGTTAGGGGTTGGGGTTAGGGGTTGGGGTTAGGTTTAGATTTGGGGTTAAGGGTTGGGGTTTAGGGGTTGGGGTTAGGTTTAGATTTGGGGTTAAGGGTTGGGGTTTAGGGGTTGGGGTTAGGTTTAGATTTGGGGTTAGGGGTTGGGGTTTAGGGGTTGGGGTTAGGGATTGGGGTTAGGGATTGGGGTTAGGTTTAGATTTGGGGTTAGGGGTTGGGGTTAGGTTTAGATTTGGGGTTAGGGGTTGGGGTTAGGGGTTGGGGTTAGGGGTTGGGGTTTAGGGGTTGGGGTTAGGTTTAGATTTGGGGTTAGGGGTTGGGGTTAGGGGTTGAGGTTAGGTTTAGATTTGGGGTTAGGGGTTGGGGTTAGGGGTTGGGGTTAGGGGTTGGGGTTAGGGGTTGGGGTTAGGTGTTGAGGTTAGGTTTAGATTTGGGATAGGGGTTGGGGTTAGGGTTTGGGGTTAGGTTTAGATTTGGAGTTAGGGATTGGGGTTAGTTTTAAATTTGGGGTTAGGGTTTAGGGTTAGGGATTGGGGTTAGGTTTAGATTTGGGGTTAGGGGTTGGGGTTAGGGATTGGGGTTAGGTTTAGATTTGGGGTTAGGGGTTGGGGTTTAGGGGTTGGGGTTAGGGGTTGGGGTTAGGGGTTGGGGTTAGGGATTGGGGTTACTTTTAGATTTGGGGTTAGGGTTTGGGGTTAGGGATTGGGGTTAGGTTTAGATTTGGGGTTAGGGTTTGGGGTTAGGGATTGGGGTTAGGTTTAGATTTGGAGTTAGGGGTTGGGGTTAGGTTTAGATTTGGGGTTAGGGGTTGGGGTTAGGGTTTGGGCTTAGGGATTGGGGTTAGGTTTAGATTTGGGGTTAGGTTTAGATTTGGGGTTGGGGGTTGGGGTTATGGATTGGGGTTAGGGATTGGGGTTAGGTTTAGATTTGGGGTTAGGGGTTGGGGTTTAGGGGTTGGGGTTAGGTTTAGATTTGGGGTTAGGGGTTAGGGTTAGGGTTTGGGGTTAGGGATTGGGGTTAGGTTTAGATTTGGGGTTAGGGGTTGGGGTTTAGGGGTTGGGGTTAAGGGTTGGGGTTAGGGGTTGAGGTAGGGGTTGAGGTTAGGTTTAGATTTGGGGTTAGGGGTTGGGGTTAGGGGTTGGGGTTAGGTTTAGATTTGGAGTTAGGGACTGGGATTTAGGGGTTGGGGTTAGGGGTTGGGGTTAGGGGTTGGGGTTAGGGATTGGGGTTAGGTTTAGATTTGGGGTTAGGGGTTGAGGTTAGGGGTTGGGGTTAGGGATTGGGGTTAGGTTTAGATTTGGGGTTAGGGTTTGGGGTTAGGGATTGGGGTTAGGTTTAGATTTGGAGTTAGGGGTTGGGGTTAGGTTTAGATTTGGGGTTAGGGGTTGGGGTTAGGGTTTGGGGTTAGGGATTGGGGTTAGGTTTAGATTTGGGGTTAGGTTTAGATTTGGGGTTGGGGGTTGGGGTTAGGGGTTGGGGTTAGGGATTGGGGTTAGGTTTAGATTTGGGGTTAGGGGTTGGGGTTAGGGATTGGGGTTAGGTTTAGATTTGGGGTTAGGGGTTGGGGTTTAGGGGTTGGGGTTAGGTTTAGATTTGGGGTTAGGGGTTGGGGTTAGGGTTTGGGGTTAGGGATTGGGGTTAGGTTTAGATTTGGGGTTAGGGGTTGGGGTTTAGGGGTTGGGGTTAGGGGTTGGGGTTAGGGGTTCTGGTTAGGGGTTGAGGTTAGGTTTAGATTTGGGGTTAGGGGTTGGGGTTAGGGGTTGAGGTTAGGTTTAGATTTGGGGTTAGGGGTTGGGGTTTAGGGGTTGGGGTTAGGTTTAGATTTGGGGTTAGGGTTTGGGGTTAGGTATTGGGGTTAGGTTTAGATTTGGGGTTAGGGGTTGGGGTTAGGGGTTGGGGTTAGGTTTAGATTTGGGGTTAGGGGTTTGGGGTTAGGGGTTGGGGTTAGGTTTAGATTTGGGGTTAGGGTTTGGGGTTAGGGATTGGGGTTAGGTTTAGATTTGGGGTTAGGAGTTGGGGTTAGGGGTTGGGGTTAGGTTTAGATTTGGGGTTAGGGGTTGGGGTTTAGGGGTTGGGGTTAGGGATTGGGGTTAGGGATTGGGGTTAGTTTAGATTTGGGGTTAGGGGTTGGGGTTAGGTTTAGATTTGGGGTTAGGGGTTGGGGTTAGGGGTTGGGGTTAGGGGTTGGGGTTAGGGGTTGGGGTTTAGGGGTTGGGGTTAGGTTTAGATTTGGGGTAAGGGGTTGGGGTTAGGGGTGAGGTTAGGTTTAGATTTGGGGTTAGGGGTTGGGGTTAGGGGTTGAGGTTAGGTTTAGATTTGGGGTTAGGGGTTGGGGTTAGGGATTGGGGTTTAGGTTTAGATTTGGAGTTAGGGACTGGGGTTTAGGGGTTGGGGTTAGGGGTTGGGGTTAGGGGTTGGGGTTAGGGATTGGGGTTAGGTTTAGATTTGGGGTTAGGGTTTGGGGTTAGGGATTGGGGTTAGGTTTAGATTTGGGGTTAGGGTTTGGGGTTAGGGATTGGGGTTAGGTTTAGATTTGGGGTTAGGGTTTGGGGTTAGGTTTAGATTTGGGGTTAGGGGTTGGGGTTAGAATTTGGGGTTAGGGATTGGGGTTAGGTTTAGATTTGGGGTTAGGTTTAGATTTGGGGTTGGGGGTTGGGGTTATGGATTGGGGTTAGGGATTGGGGTTAGGTTTAGATTTGGGGTTAGGGGTTGGGGTTTAGGGGTTGGGGTTAGGTTTAGATTTGGGGTTAGGGGTTGGGGTTAGGGGTTGGGGTTAGGGGTTGGGGTTAGGGGTTGAGGTTAGGTTTAGATTTGGGGTTAGGGGTTGGGGTTAGGGTTTGGGGTTAGGTTTAGATTTGGAGTTAGGGATTGGGGTTAGTTTTAAATTTGGGGTTAGGGTTTGGGGTTAGGGATTGGGGTTAGGTTTAGATTTGGGGTTAGGGGTTGGGGTTAGGGATTGGGGTTAGGTTTAGATTTGGGGTTAGGGGTTGGGGTTTAGGGGTTGGGGTTAGGGGTTGGGGTTAGGGGTTGGGGTTAGGGATTGGGGTTAGTTTTAGATTTGGGGTTAGGGTTTGGGGTTAGGGATTGGGGTTAGGGATTGGGGCTAGGTTTAAATTTGGGGTTAGGGGTTGGGGTTAGGGATTGGGGTTAGGTTTAGATTTGGGGTTAGCGGTTGGGGTTTAGGGGTTGGGGTTAGGTTTATATTTGGGGTTAGGGGTTGGGGTTAGGGGTTGGGGTTAGGGATTGGGGTTAGGTTTAGATTTGGGGTTAGGGGTTGGGGTTTAGGGGTTGGGGTTAGGGGTTGGGGTTAGGGGTTGGGGTTAGGGGTTGAGGTTAGGTTTAGATTTGGGGTTAGGGGTTGGGGTTAGGGGTTGAGGTTAGGTTTAGATTTGGGGTTAGGGGTTGGGGTTTAGGGGTTGGGGTTAGGTTTAGATTTGGGGTTAGGGTTTGGGGTTAGGTATTGGGGTTAGGTTTAGATTTGAGGTTAGGGGTTGGGGTTAGGGGTTGGGTTTAGGTTTAGATTTGGGGTTAGGGGTTCGGGTTAGGGGTTGGGGTTAGGTTTAGATTTGGGGTTAGGGTTTGGGGTTAGGGGTTGGGGTTAGGTTTAGATTTGGGGTTAGGGGTTGGGGTTTAGGGGTTGGGGTTAGGGATTGGGGTTAGGGATTGGGGTTAGGTTTAGATTTGGGGTTAGGGGTTGGGGTTAGGTTTAGATTTGGGGTTAGGGGTTGGGGTTAGGGGTTGGGGTTTAGGGGTTGGGGTTAGGTTTAGATTTGGGGTAAGGGGTTGGGGTTAGGGGTTGAGGTTAGGTTTAGATTTGGGGTTAGGGGTTGGGGTTAGGGGTTGGGGTTAGGGGTTGGGGTTAGGGGTTGAGGTTAGGTTTAGATTTGGGGTTAGGGTTTGGGGTTAGGGGTTGGGGTTTAGGTTTAGTATTGGAGTTAGGGATTGGGGTTTAGGGGTTGGGGTTAGGGGTTTGGGTTAGGGGTTGGGGTTAGGGGTTGGGGTTAGGTTTAGATTTGGGGTTAGGGTTTGGGGTTAGGGATTGGGGTTAGGTTTAGATTTGGGGTTAGGGTTTGGGGTTAGGGATTGGGGTTAGGTTTAGATTTGGAGTTAGGGGTTGGGGTTAGGTTTAGATTTGTGGTTAGGGGTTGGGGTTAGGGTTTGGGGTTAGGGATTGGGGTTAGGTTTAGATTTGGGGTTAGGTTTAGATTTGGGGTTGGGGGTTGGGGTTATGGATTGGGGTTAGGGATTGGGGTTAGGTTTAGATTTGGGGTTAGGGGTTGGGGTTAGGGATTGGAGTTAGGTTTAGATTTGGGGTTAGGGGTTGGGGTTTAGGGGTTGGGGTTAGGTTTAGATTTGGGGTTAGGGGTTAGGGTTAGGGTTTGGGGTTAGGGATTGGGGTTAGGTTTAGATTTGGGGTTAGGGGTTGGGGTTTAGGGGTTGGGGTTAGGGTTAGGTTAGGTTAGGTTTAGATTTGGTGTTAGGGGTTGGGGTTAGGGGTTGGGGTTAGGGGTTGGGGTTAGGTTTAGATTTGGGGTTAGGGGTTGGGGTTTAGGGGTTGGGGTTAGGTTTAGATTTGGGGTTAGGGTTTGGGGTTAGGTATTGGGGTTAGGTTTAGATTTGGGTTTAGGGGTTGGGGTTAGGGATTGGGGTTAGGGATTGGGGTTAGGATTAGATTTGGGGTTAGGGATTGGGGTTAGGTTTAGATTTGGGGTTAGGGGTTGGGGTTAGGGGTTGGGGTTAGGTTTAGATTTGGGGTTAGGGGTTGAGGTTTAGGGGTTGGGGTTAGGTTTAGATTTGGGGTTAGGGTTTGGGGTTAGGGATTGGGGTTAGGGATTGGGGTTAGGTTTAGATTTGGGGTTAGGGGTTGGGGTTTAGGGGTTGGGGTTAGGTTTAGATTTGGGGTTAGCGGTTGGGGTTTAGGGGTTGGGGTTAGGTTTAGATTTGGGGTTAGCGGTTGGGGTTTAGGGGTTGGGGTTAGGTTTAGATTTGGGGTTAGGGGTTGGGGTTAGGGTTTGGGGTTAAGGATTGGGGTTAGGTTTAGATTTGGGGTTAGGGGTTGGGGTTTAGGGGTTGGGGTTAGGGGTTGGGGTTAGGGGTTGGGGTTAGGGGTTGAGGTTAGGTTTAGATTTGGGGTTAGGGGTTGGGGTTAGGGGTTGAGGTTAGGTTTAGATTTGGGGTTAGGTGTTGGGGTTTAGGGGTTGGGGTTAGGTTTAGATTTGGGGTTAGGGTTTGGGGTTAGGTATTGGGGTTAGGTTTAGATTTGGGGTTAGGGGTTGGGGTTTAGGGGTTGGGGTTAGGGGTTGGGGTTAGGGGTTGGGGTTAGGGGTTGAGGTTAGGTTTAGATTTGGGGTTGGGGTTGGGGTTAGGGGTTGAGGTTAGGTTTAGATTTGGGGTTAGGGGTTGGGGTTAGGGGTTGGGGTTAGGTTTAGATTTGGGGTTAGGGGTTGGGGTTAGGGGTTGGGGTTAGGTTTAGATTTGGGGTTAGGGTTTGGGGTTAGGGATTGGGGTTAGGTTTAGATTTGGGGTTAGGGGTTGGGGTTAGGGGTTGGGGTTAGGTTTAGATTTGGGGTTAGGGGTTGGGGTTTAGGGGTTGGGGTTAGGTTTAGATTTGGGGTTAGGGGTTGGGGTTAGGGTTTGGGGTTAGGGATTGGGGTTAGGTTTAGATTTGGGGTTAGGGGTTGGGGTTTAGGGGTTGGGGTTAGGGGTTGGGGTTAGGGGTTGGGGTTAGGGGTTGAGGTTAGGTTTAGATTTGGGGTTAGGGGTTGGGGTTAGGGGTTGAGGTTAGGTTTAGATTTGGGGTTAGGGGTTGGGGTTTAGGGGTTGGGGTTAGGTTTAGATTTGGGGTTAGGGTTTGGGGTTAGGTATTGGGGTTAGGTTTAGATTTGGGGTTAGGGGTTGGGGTTAGGGGTTAGGGTTAGGTTTAGATTTGGGTTTAGGGGTTTGGGGTTAGGGGTTGGGGTTAGGTTTAGATTTGGGGTTAGGGTTTGGGGTTACGGATTGGGGTTAGGTTTAGATTTGGGGTTAGGGGTTGGGGTTAGGGGTTGGGGTTAGGTTTAGATTTGGGGTTAGGGGTTGGGGTTCAGGGGTTGGGGTTAGGGATTGGGGTTAGGGATTGGGGTTAGGTTTAGATTTGGGGTTAGGGGTTGGGGTTAGGTTTAGATTTGGGGTTAGGGGTTGGGGTTAGGGGTTGGGGTTAGGGGTTGGGGTTTAGGGGTTGGGGTTAGGTTTAGATTTGGGGTAAGGGGTTGGGGTTAGGGGTGAGGTTAGGTTTAGATTTGGGGTTAGGGGTTGGGGTTAGGGGTTGAGGTTAGGTTTAGATTTGGGGTTAGGGGTTGGGGTTAGGGATTGGGGTTTAGGTTTAGATTTGGAGTTAGGGACTGGGGTTTAGGGGTTGGGGTTAGGGGTTGGGGTTAGGGGTTGGGGTTAGGGATTGGGGTTAGGTTTAGATTTGGGGTTAGGGTTTGGGGTTAGGGATTGGGGTTAGGTTTAGATTTGGAGTTAGGGGTTGGGGTTAGGTTTAGATTTGGGGTTAGGGGTTGGGGTTAGGGATTGGGGTTAGGGATTGGGGTTAGGTTTAGATTTGGGGTTAGGTTTAGATTTGGGGTTGGGGGTTGGGGTTATGGATTGGGGTTAGGGATTGGGGTTAGGTTTAGATTTGGGGTTAGGGGTTGGGGTTTAGGGGTTGGGGTTAGGGGTTGGGGTTAGGGGTTGGGGTTAGGGGTTGATGTTAGGTTTAGATTTGGGGTTAGGGGTTGGGGTTAGGGTTTGGGGTTAGGTTTAGATTTGGAGTTAGGGATTGGGGTTAGTTTTAAATTTGGGGTTAGGGTTTGGGGTTAGGGATTGGGGTTAGGTTTAGATTTGGGGTTAGGGGTTGGGGTTAGGGATTGGGGTTAGGTTTAGATTTGGGGTTAGGGGTTGGGGTTTAGGGGTTGGGGTTAGGGGTTGGGGTTAGGGATTGGGGTTAGTTTTAGATTTGGGGTTAGGGTTTGGGGTTAGGGATTGGGGTTAGGGATTGGGGCTAGGTTTAAATTTGGGTTTAGGGGTTGGGGTTAGGGATTGGGGTTAGGTTTAGATTTGGGGTTAGCGGTTGGGGTTTAGGGGTTGGGGTTAGGTTTAGATTTGGGGTTAGGGGTTGGGGTTAGGGTTTGGGGTTAGGGATTGGGGTTAGGTTTAGATTTGGGGTTAGGGGTTGGGGTTTAGGGGTTGGGGTTAGGGGTTGGGGTTAGGGGTTGGGGTTACGGGTTGAGGTTAGGTTTAGATTTGGGGTTAGGGGTTGGGGTTAGGGGTTGAGGTTAGGTTTAGATTTGGGGTTAGGGGTTGGGGTTTAGGGGTTGGGGTTAGGTTTAGATTTGGGGTTAGGGTTTGGGGTTAGGTATTGGGGTTAGGTTTAGATTTGGGGTTAGGGGTTGGGGTTAGGTTTAGATTTGGGGTTAGTGGTTGGGGTTAGGGGTTGGGGTTAGGTTTAGATTTGGGGTTAGGGTTTCGGGTTAGGGATTGGGGTTAGGTTTAGATTTGGGGTTAGGGGTTGGGGTTAGGGGTTGGGGTTAGGTTTAGATTTGGGGTTAGGGGTTTGGGTTTAGGGGTTGGGGTTAGGGATTGGGGTTAGGGATTGGGGTTAGGTTTAGATTTGGGGTTAGGGGTTGGGGTTATGTTTAGATTTGGGGTTAGGGGTTGGGGTTAGGGGTTGGGGTTTAGGGGTTGGGGTTAGGTTTAGATTTGGGGTAAGGGGTTGGGGTTAGGGGTTGAGGTTAGGTTTAGATTTGGGGTTAGGGGTTGGGGTTAGGGGTTGGGGTTAGGGGTTGGGGTTAGGGGTTGAGGTTAGGTTTAGATTTGGGGTTAGGGGTTGGGGTTAGGGGTTGGGGTTTAGGTTTAGTATTGGAGTTAGGGATTGGGGTTTAGGGGTTGGGGTTAGGGGTTTGGGTTAGGGGTTGGGGTTAGGGATTGGGGTTAGGTTTAGATTTGGGGTTAGGGTTTGGGGTTAGGGATTGGGGTTAGGTTTAGATTTGGGGTTAGGGTTTGGGGTTAGGGATTGGGGTTAGGTTTAGATTTGGAGTTAGGGGTTGGGGTTAGGTTTAGATTTGTGGTTAGGGGTTGGGGTTAGGGGTTGGGGTTAGGGGTTGGGGTTTAGGGGTTGGGGTTAGGTTTAGATTTGGGGTTAGGGGTTGGGGTTAGGGGTTGAGGTTAGGTTTAGATTTGGGGTTAGGGGTTGGGGTTAGGGGTTGGGGTTAGGGGTTGGGGTTAGGTGTTGAGGTTAGGTTTAGATTTGGGGTTAGGGGTTGGGGTTAGGGTTTGGGGTTAGCTTTAGATTTGGAGTTAGGGATTGGGTTTAGTTTTAAATTTGGGGTTAGGGTTTGGGGTTAGGGATTGGGGTTAGGTTTAGTTTTGGGGTTAGGGGTTGGGGTTAGGGATTGGGGTTAGGTTTAGATTTGGGGTTAGGGGTTGGGGTTTAGGGGTTGGGGTTAGGTGTTGGGGTTAGGGGTTGGGGTTAGGGATTGGGGTTAGTTTTAGGTTTGGGGTTAGGGTTTGGGGTTAGGGATTGGGGTTAGGTTTAGATTTGGGGTTAGGGTTTGGGGTTAGGGATTGGGGTTAGGTTTAGATTTGGAGTTAGGGGTTGGGGTTAGGTTTAGATTTGGGGTTAGGGGTTGGGGTTAGGTTTTGGGGTTAGGGATTGGGGTTAGGTTTAGATTTGGGGTTAGGTTTAGATTTGGGGTTGGGGGTTGGGGTTATGGATTGGGGTTAGGGATTGGGGTTAGGTTTAGTTTTGGGGTTAGGGGTTGGGGTTAGGGATTGGGGTTAGGTTTAGATTTGGGGTTAGGGGTTGGGGTTTAGGGGTTGGGGTTAGGTTTAGATTTGGGGTTAGGGGTTAGGGTTAGGGTTTGGGGTTAGGGATTGGGTTAGGTTTAGATTTGGGATTAGGAGTTGGGGTTTAGGGGTTGGGGTTATGGGTTGGGGTTAGGGGTTGGGGTTAGGGGTTGAGGTTAGGTTTAGATTTGGGGTTAGGGGTTGGGGTTAGGGGTTGTGGTTAGGTTTAGATTTGGGGTTAGGGGTTGGGGTTTAGGGATTGGGGTTAGGTTTAGATTTGGGGTTAGGGGTTGGGGTTAGGGATTGGGGTTAGGTTTAGATTTGGGGTTAGGGTTTCGGGTTAGGGATTGGGGTTAGGTTTAGATTTGGGGTTAGGGGTTGGGGTTAGGGGTTGGGGTTAGGTTTAGATTTGGGATTAGGGGTTGGGGTTTAGGGGTTGGGGTTAGGGATTGGGGTTAGGGATTGGGGTTAGGTTTAGATTTGGGGTTAGGGGTTGGGGTTAGGTTTAGATTTGGGGTTAGGGGTTGGGGTTAGGGGTTGGGGTTTAGGGGTTGGGGTTAGGTTTAGATTTGGGGTAAGGGGTTGGGGTTAGGGGTTGAGGTTAGGTTTAGATTTGGGGTTAGGGGTTGGGGTTAGGGGTTGGGGTTAGGGGTTGGGGTTTAGTTGTTGGGGTTAGGTTTAGATTTGGGGTAAGGGGTTGGGGTTAGGGGTTGAGGTTAGGTTTAGATTTGGGGTTAGGGGTTGGGGTTAGGGGTTGGGGTTAGGGGTTGGGGTTAGGGGTTGAGGTTAGGTTTAGATTTGGGGTTAGGGGTTGGGGTTAGGGGTTGGGGTTAGGTTTAGATTTGGGGTTAGGGGTTGGGGTTTAGGGGTTGGGGTTAGGTTTAGATTTGGGGTTAGGGTTTGGGGTTAGGTATTGGGGTTAGGTTTAGATTTGGGTTTAGGGGTTGGGGTTAGGGTTTGGGATTAGGGATTGGGGTTAGGGATTGGGGTTAGGTTTAGATTTGGTGTTAGGGGTTGGGGTTAGGGATTGGGGTTAGGATTAGATTTGGGGTTAGGGATTGGGGTTAGGTTTAGATTTGGGGATAGGGGTTGGGGTTAGGGGTTGGGGTTAGGTTTAGATTTGGGGTTAGGGGTTGAGGTTTAGGGGTTGGGGTTAGGTTTAGATTTGGGGTTAGGGGTTGGGGTTTAGGGGTTGGGGTTAGGGATTGGGGTTAGGGATTGGGGTTAGGTTTAGATTTGGGGTTAGGGGTTGAGGTTAGGTTTAGATTTGGGGTTAGGGGTTGGGGTTAGGGGTTGGGGTTTAGGGGTTGGGGTTTAGGGGTTGGGGTTAGGTTTAGATTTGGGGTTAGGGGTTGGGGTTAGGGGTTGAGGTTAGGTTTAGATTTGGGGTTAGGGGTTGGGGTTAGGGGTTGGGGTTAGGGGTTGGGGTTAGGTGTTGAGGTTAGGTTTAGATTTGGGGTTAGGGGTTGGGGTTAGGGTTTGGGGTTAGCTTTAGATTTGGAGTTAGGGATTGGGGTTAGTTTTAAATTTGGGGTTAGGGTTTGGGGTTAGGGATTGGGGTTAGGTTTAGTTTTGGGGTTAGGGGTTGGGGTTAGGGATTGGGATTAGGTTTAGATTTGGGGTTAGGGGTTGGGGTTTAGGGGTTGGGGTTAGGGGTTGGGGTTAGGGGTTGGGGTTAGGGATTGGGGTTAGTTTTAGGTTTGGGGTGAGGGTTTGGGGTTAGGGATTGGGGTTAGGTTTAGATTTGGGGTTAGGGTTTGGGGTTAGGGATTGGGGTTAGGTTTAGATTTGGAGTTAGGGGTTGGGGTTAGGTTTAGATTTGGGGTTAGGGGTTGGGGTTAGGTTTTGGGGTTAGGGATTGGGGTTAGGTTTAGATTTGGGGTTAGGTTTAGATTTGGGGTTGGGGGTTGGGGTTATGGATTGGGGTTAGGGATTGGGGTTAGGTTTAGTTTTGGGGTTAGGGGTTGGGGTTAGGGGTTGGGGTTAGGTTTAGATTTGGGGTTAGGGGTTGGGGTTTAGGGGTTGGGGTTAGGTTTAGATTTGGGGTTAGGGGTTAGGGTTAGGGTTTGGGGTTAGGGATTGGGGTTAGGTTTAGATTTGGGATTAGGGGTTGGGGTTTAGGGGTTGGGGTTAGGGGTTGGGGTTAGGGGTTGGGGTTAGGGGTTGAGGTTAGGTTTAGATTTGGGGTTAGGGGTTGGGGTTAGGGGTTGTGGTTAGGTTTAGATTTGGGGTTCGGGGTTGGGGTTTAGGGGTTGGGGTTAGGTTTAGATTTGGGGTTAGGGGTTGGGGTTAGGGATTGGGGTTAGGTTTAGATTTGGGGTTAGGGTTTCGGGTTAGGGATTGGGGTTAGGTTTAGATTTGGGGTTAGTGGTTGGGGTTAGGGGTTGGGGTTAGGTTTAGATTTGGGGTTAGGGGTTGGGGTTTAGGGGTTGGGGTTAGGGATTGGGGTTAGGGATTGGGGTTAGGTTTAGATTTGGGGTTAGGGGTTGGGGTTAGGTTTAGATTTGGGGTTAGGGGTTGGGGTTAGGGGTTGGGGTTTAGGGGTTGGGGTTAGGTTTAGATTTGGGGTAAGGGGTTGGGGTTAGGGGTTGAGGTTAGGTTTAGATTTGGGGTTAGGGGTTGGGGTTAGGGGTGGGGTTAGGGGTTGGGGTTTAGGGGTTGGGGTTAGGTTTAGATTTGGAGTAAGGGGTTGGGGTTAGGGGTTGAGGTTAGGTTTAGATTTGGGGTTAGGGGTTGGGGTTAGGGGTTGGGGTTAGGGGTTGGGGTTAGGGGTTGAGGTTAGGTTTAGATTTGGGGTTAGGGGTTGGGGTTAGGGGTTGGGGTTTAGGTTTAGTATTGGAGTTAGGGATTGGGGTTTAGGGGTTAGGGTTAGGGTTAGGGTTAGGGTTAGGGTTAGGGTTAGGGTTAGGGGTTAGGGTTAGGGTTAGGGTTAGGGTTTAGGGTTAGGGTTTAGGGTTAGGGTTAGGGTTAGGGTTAGGGTTAGGGTTAGGGTTAGGGTTAGGGTTAGGGTTAGGGTTAGGGTTAGGGTTTAGGGTTAGGGTTAGGGTTAGGGTTAGGGTTAGGGTTAGGGTTAGGGTTAGGGTTAGGGTTAGGGTTAGGGTTTAGGGTTAGGGTTAGGGTTAGGGTTAGGGTTAGGGTTAGGGTTAGGGTTTAGGGTTAGGGTTAGGGTTAGGGTTAGGGTTAGGGTTAGGGTTAGGGTTAGGGTTAGGGTTAGGGTTAGGGTTAGGGTTAGGGGTTAGGGTTAGGGTTAGGGTTAGGGTTAGGGTTAGGGTTTTAGGGTTAGGGTTAGGGTTAGGGTTAGGGTTAGGGTTAGGGTTAGGGTTAGGGTTAGGGTTTTAGGGTTAGGGTTAGGGTTAGGGTTAGGGTTAGGGTTAGGGTTAGGGTTAGGGTTAGGGTTAGGGTTAGGGTTAGGGTTTAGGGTTAGGGTTAGGGTTAGGGTTAGGGTTAGGGTTAGGGTTAGGGTTAGGGTTAGGGTTAGGGTTAGGGTTAGGGTTTAGGGTTAGGGTTAGGGTTAGGGTTAGGGTTAGGGTTAGGGTTAGGGTTAGGGTTAGGGTTAGGGTTAGGGTTAGGGTTAGGGTTAGGGTTAGGGTTAGGGTTAGGGTTAGGGTTAGGGTTAGGGTTAGGGTTAGGGTTAGGGTTAGGGTTAGGGTTAGGGTTAGGGTTAGGGTTAGGGGTTAGGGTTAGGGTTAGGGTTAGGGTTAGGGTTAGGGTTAGGGTTAGGGTTAGGGTTAGGGTTAGGGTTTAGGGTTAGGGTTAGGGTTAGGGTTAGGGTTAGGGTTAGGGTTAGGGTTAGGGTTAGGGTTAGGGTTAGGGTTTAGGGTTAGGGTTAGGGTTAGGGTTAGGGTTAGGGTTAGGGTTAGGGTTAGGGTTAGGGTTAGGGTTAGGGTTAGGGTTAGGGTTAGGGTTAGGGTTAGGGTTAGGGTTAGGGTTAGGGTTAGGGTTAGGGTTAGGGTTAGGGTTAGGGTTAGGGTTAGGGTTAGGGTTAGGGTTAGGGTTAGGGTTAGGGTTAGGGTTAGGGTTAGGGTTAGGGTTAGGGTTAGGGTTAGGGTTAGGGTTAGGGTTAGGGTTAGGGTTAGGGTTAGGGTTAGGGTTAGGGTTAGGGTTAGGGTTAGGGTTAGGGTTAGGGTTAGGGTTAGGGTTAGGGTTAGGGTTAGGGTTAGGGTTAGGGTTAGGGTTAGGGTTAGGGTTAGGGTTAGGGTTAGGGTTAGGTTAGGGTTAGGGTTTAGGGTTAGGGTTAGGGTTAGGGTTAGGGTTAGGGTTAGGGTTAGGGTTAGGGTTAGGGTTAGGGTTAGGGTTAGGGTTAGGGTTAGGGTTAGGGTTAGGGTTAGGGTTAGGGTTAGGGTTAGGGTTAGGGTTAGGGTTAGGGTTAGGGTTAGGGTTAGGGTTAGGGTTAGGGTTAGGGTTAGGGTTAGGGTTAGGGTTAGGGTTAGGGTTAGGGTTAGGGTTAGGGTTAGGGTTAGGGTTAGGGTTAGGGTTAGGGTTAGGGTTAGGGTTAGGGTTAGGGTTAGGGTTAGGGTTAGGGTTAGGGTTAGGGTTAGGGTTAGGGTTAGGGTTAGGGTTAGGGTTAGGGTTAGGGTTAGGGTTAGGGTTAGGGTTAGGGTTAGGGTTAGGGTTAGGGTTAGGGTTAGGGTTAGGGTTAGGGTTAGGGTTAGGGTTAGGGTTAGGGTTAGGGTTAGGGTTAGGGGTTAGGGTTAGGGTTAGGGTTAGGGTTAGGGTTAGGGTTAGGGTTAGGGTTAGGGTTAGGGTTAGGGTTAGGGTTAGGGTTAGGGTTAGGGTTAGGGTTAGGGTTAGGGTTAGGGTTAGGGTTAGGGTTAGGGTTAGGGTTAGGGTTAGGGTTAGGGTTAGGGTTAGGGTTAGGGTTAGGGTTAGGGTTAGGGTTAGGGTTAGGGTTAGGGTTAGGGTTAGGGTTAGGGTTAGGGTTAGGGTTAGGGTTAGGGTTAGGGTTAGGGTTAGGGTTAGGGTTAGGGTTAGGGTTAGGGTTAGGGTTAGGGTTAGGGTTAGGGTTAGGGTTAGGGTTAGGGTTAGGGTTAGGGTTAGGGTTAGGGTTAGGGTTAGGGTTAGGGTTAGGGTTAGGGTTAGGGTTAGGGTTAGGGTTAGGGTTAGGGTTAGGGTTAGGGTTAGGGTTAGGGTTAGGGTTAGGGTTAGGGTTAGGGTTAGGGTTAGGGTTAGGGTTAGGGTTAGGGTTAGGGTTAGGGTTAGGGTTAGGGTTAGGGTTAGGGTTAGGGTTAGGGTTAGGGTTAGGGTTAGGGTTAGGGTTAGGGTTAGGGTTAGGGTTAGGGTTAGGGTTAGGGTTAGGGTTAGGGTTAGGGTTAGGGTTAGGGTTAGGGTTAGGGTTAGGGTTAGGGTTAGGGTTAGGGTTAGGGTTAGGGTTAGGGTTAGGGTTAGGGTTAGGGTTAGGGTTAGGGTTAGGGTTAGGGTTAGGGTTAGGGTTAGGGTTAGGGTTAGGGTTAGGGTTAGGGTTAGGGTTAGGGTTAGGGTTAGGGTTAGGAGCAATACATTATTAGGGTTAGGGTTAGGGTTAGGGTTAGGGTTAGGGTTAGGGTTAGGGTTAGGGTTAGGGTTAGGGTTAGGGTTAGGGTTAGGGTTAGGGTTAGGGTTAGGGTTAGGGTTAGGGTTAGGGTTAGGGTTAGGGTTAGGGTTAGGGTTAGGGTTAGGGTTAGGGTTAGGGTTAGGGTTAGGGTTAGGGTTAGGGTTAGGGTTAGGGTTAGGGTTAGGGTTAGGGTTAGGGTTAGGGTTAGGGTTAGGGTTAGGGTTAGGGTTAGGGTTAGGGTTAGGGTTAGGGTTAGGGTTAGGGTTAGGGTTAGGGTTAGGGTTAGGGTTAGGGTTAGGGTTAGGGTTAGGGTTAGGGTTAGGGTTAGGGTTAGGGTTAGGGTTAGGGTTAGGGTTAGGGTTAGGGTTAGGGTTAGGGTTAGGGTTAGGGTTAGGGTTAGGGTTAGGGTTAGGGTTAGGGTTAGGGTTAGGGTTAGGGTTAGGGTTAGGGTTAGGGTTAGGGTTAGGGTTAGGGTTAGGGTTAGGGTTAGGGTTAGGGTTAGGGTTAGGGTTAGGGTTAGGGTTAGGGTTAGGGTTAGGGTTAGGGTTAGGGTTAGGGTTAGGGTTAGGGTTAGGGTTAGGGTTAGGGTTAGGGTTAGGGTTAGGGTTAGGGTTAGGGTTAGGGTTAGGGTTAGGGTTAGGGTTAGGGTTAGGGTTAGGGTTAGGGTTAGGGTTAGGGTTAGGGTTAGGGTTAGGGTTAGGGTTAGGGTTAGGGTTAGGGTTAGGGTTAGGGTTAGGGTTAGGGTTAGGGTTAGGGTTAGGGTTAGGGTTAGGGTTAGGGTTAGGGTTAGGGTTAGGGTTAGGGTTAGGGTTAGGGTTAGGGTTAGGGTTAGGGTTAGGGTTAGGGTTAGGGTTAGGGTTAGGGTTAGGGTTAGGGTTAGGGTTAGGGTTAGGGTTAGGGTTAGGGTTAGGGTTAGGGTTAGGGTTAGGGTTAGGGTTAGGGTTAGGGTTAGGGTTAGGGTTAGGGTTAGGGTTAGGGTTAGGGTTAGGGTTAGGGTTAGGGTTAGGGTTAGGGTTAGGGTTAGGGTTAGGGTTAGGGTTAGGGTTAGGGTTAGGGTTAGGGTTAGGGTTAGGGTTAGGGTTAGGGTTAGGGTTAGGGTTAGGGTTAGGTGGTAGGGTTAGGGTTAGGGTTAGGGTTAGGGTTAGGGTTAGGGTTAGGGTTAGGGTTAGGGTTAGGGTTAGGGTTAGGGTTAGGGTTAGGGTTAGGGGTTAGGGTTAGGGTTAGGGTTAGGGTTAGGGTTAGGGTTAGGGTTAGGGTTAGGGTTAGGGTTAGGGTTAGGGTTAGGGTTAGGGTTAGGGTTAGGGTTAGGGTTAGGGTTAGGGTTAGGGTTAGGGTTAGGGTTAGGGTTAGGGTTAGGGTTAGGGTTAGGGTTAGGGTTAGGGTTAGGGTTAGGGTTAGGGTTAGGGTTAGGGTTAGGGTAGGGTTAGGGTTAGGGTTAGGGTTAGGGTTAGGGTTAGGGTTAGGGTTAGGGTTAGGGTTAGGGTTAGGGTTAGGGTTAGGGTTAGGGTTAGGGTTAGGGTTAGGGTTAGGGTTAGGGTTAGGGTTAGGGTTAGGGTTTAGGGTTAGGGTTAGGGTTAGGGTTAGGGTTAGGGTTAGGGTAGGGTTAGGGTTAGGGTTAGGGGTTAGGGTTGGGTTAGGAGGGTTAGGGTTAGGGTTAGGGTTAGGGTTAGGGTTAGGGTTAGGGTTAGGGTTAGGGTTAGGGTTAGGGTTAGGGTTAGGGTTAGGGTTAGGGTTAGGTTAGGTTAGGGTTAGGGTTAGGGTTAGGGTTAGGTTAGGGTTAGGGTTAGGGTTAGGGTTAGGGTTAGGGTTAGGGTTAGGGTTAGGGTTAGGGTTAGGGTTAGGGTTAGGGTTAGGGTTAGGGTTAGGGTTAGGGTTAGGGTTAGGGTTAGGGTTAGGGTTAGGGTTAGGGTTAGGGTTAGGGTTAGGGTTAGGGTTAGGGTTAGGGTTAGGGTTAGGGTTAGGGTTAGGGTTAGGGTTAGGGTTAGGGTTAGGGTTAGGGTTAGGGTTAGGGTTAGGGTAGGGTTAGGGTAGGGTTAGGGTTAGGGTTAGGGTTAGGGTTAGGGTTAGGGTTAGGGTTAGGGTTAGGGTTAGGGTTAGGGTTAGGGTTAGGGTTAGGGTTAGGGTTAGGGTTAGGGTTAGGGTTAGGGTTAGGGTTAGGGTTAGGGTTAGGGGTTAGGGTTAGGGTTAGGGTTAGGTTAGGGTTAGGGTTAGGGTTAGGGTTAGGGTTAGGGTTAGGGTTAGGGTTAGGGTTAGGGTTAGGGTTAGGGTTAGGGTTAGGGTTAGGGTTAGGGTTAGGGTTAGGGTTAGGGTTAGGGTTAGGGTTAGGGTTAGGGTTAGGGTTAGGGTTAGGGTTAGGTTAGGGTTAGGGTTAGGGTTAGGTTAGGGTTAGGGTTAGGGTTAGGTTAGGGTTAGGGTTAGGGTTAGGGTTAGGGTTAGGTTAGGGTTAGGGTTAGGGTTAGGGTTAGGGTTAGGGTTAGGGTTAGGGTTAGGGTTAGGGTTAGGGTTAGGGTTAGGGTTAGGGTTAGGGTTAGGGTTAGGGTTAGGGTTAGGGTTAGGGTTAGGTTAGGGAGTTAGGGTTAGGGTTAGGGTTAGGGTTAGGTTAGGGTTAGGGTTAGGGTTAGGGTTAGGGTTAGGGTTAGGGTTAGGGTTAGGGTTAGGGTTAGGGTTAGGGTTAGGGTTAGGGTTAGGGTTAGGGTTAGGGTTAGGGTTAGGGTTAGGGTTAGGGTTAGGGTTAGGGTTAGGGTTAGGGTTAGGGTTAGGGTTAGGGTTAGGGTTAGGGTTAGGGTTAGGGTTAGGGTTAGGGTTTAGGGTTAGGGTTAGGGTTAGGGTTAGGGTTAGGGTTAGGGTTAGGGTTAGGGTTAGGGTTAGGGTTAGGGTTAGGGTTAGGGTTAGGGTTAGGGTTAGGGTTAGGGTTAGGGTTAGGGTTAGGGTTAGGGTTAGGGTTAGGGTTAGGGTTAGGGTTAGGGTTAGGGTTAGGGTTAGGGTTAGGGTTAGGTTAGGGTTAGGGTTAGGGTTAGGTTAGGGTTAGGGTTAGGGTTAGGGTTAGGGTTAGGGTTAGGGTTAGGGTTAGGGTTAGGGTTAGGGTTAGGGTTAGGGTTAGGGTTAGGGTTAGGGTTAGGGTTAGGGTTAGGGTTAGGGTTAGGGTTAGGGTTAGGGTTAGGGTTAGGGTTAGGGTTAGGGTTAGGGTTAGGTTAGGGTTAGGGTTAGGGTTAGGGTTAGGGTTAGGGTTAGGGTTAGGGTTAGGGTTGGTTAGGGTTAGGGTTAGGGTTAGGGTTAGGGTTAGGGTTAGGGTTAGGGTTAGGGTTAGGGTTAGGGTTAGGGTTAGGGTTAGGGTTAGGGTTAGGGTTAGGGTTAGGGTTAGGGTTAGGGTTAGGGTTAGGGTTAGGGTTAGGGTTAGGGTTAGGGTTAGGGTTAGGGTTAGGGTTAGGGTTAGGGTTAGGGTTAGGGTTAGGGTTAGGGTTAGGGTTAGGGTTAGGGTTAGGGTTAGGGTTAGGGTTAGGGTTAGGGTTAGGGTTAGGGTTAGGGTTAGGGTTAGGGTTAGGGTTAGGGTTAGGGTTAGGGTTAGGGTTAGGGTTAGGGTTAGGGTTAGGGTTAGGGTTAGGGTTAGGGTTAGGGTTAGGGTTAGGGTTAGGGTTAGGGTTAGGGTTAGGGTTAGGGTTAGGGTTAGGGTTAGGGTTAGGGTTAGGGTTAGGTTAGGGTTAGGGTTAGGGTTAGGGTTAGGGTTAGGGTTAGGGTTAGGGTTAGGGTTAGGGTTAGGGTTAGGGTTAGGGTTAGGGTTAGGGTTAGGGTTAGGGTTAGGGTTAGGGTTAGGGTTAGGGTTAGGGTTAGGGTTAGGGTTAGGGTTAGGGTTAGGTTAGGGTTAGGGTTAGGGTTAGGGTTAGGGTTAGGGTTAGGGTTAGGGTTAGGGTTAGGGTTAGGGTTAGGGTTAGGGTTAGGGTTAGGGTTAGGGTTAGGGTTAG